>NC_087207.1:14220635-14230465 GCF_015104395.2 Macrobrachium nipponense
TTAAAAATATATTACTGTCAGAATAATGTGGCTTTTTACATTATTTTTATGAATAGTTATAACGCATCTCATTCAATTTAGCATTATCCTAATTTAATTAATAGAACAGTCATGAGGGTATGATGGGCTGCTAATTGATTTTCTTTGTGTCACAATACTTTAGAGATAATCTAGCAGTCGACTGCAATGAACATTGATCAGATTTCCTAAATGTTGTAATATCAAAACGTCACTGAAGCCAACTTAAGATGTCACCATTCCGATCGCATTTCCTCTACCAAGGAGGCTACAACTATTTATCTGCTGCTACTCAGGCCTCTGACGACAAACACAATTACTCTGTATAACTGACACAGACCACTAGCGAAAAATCTGAATTGGAAAGCATCGACAATAAAAATGTAATTGATTTAATGGTACGAACAATTTCATTTCTTTAAATAATTGATGAAAGAAGAGTCTTGCACCATCAAATTCAGATGGTATGTTAGCAGTTGCAAGGAGATACACTATAGACGAAAAACGTACAAAAAAAAAATTCTGTGTAGAAGTAATCATAGATAGAAAAGTGATTATAAAGCCGAATATGCAACTGCAAATGTGAATTAGCCTATGATTTGTCTCTTTGAATCCAAGAAGGCAAAGGCTTCTGCTTGAAAAAACCTCAACGGTAAATTGAGTTTCTTTAGTAATGGGTTTGAAGGTGGAGACGGGAGTTCCCGATTTAATAAAAAATATGTTCAAACTTGGAAAAAAAGATATCACACTAGACTAAATACAATAACATTCATTCTAGAAGGAAAATGCAAACTTAGATTTTTATGCAATAAATATCGATTATCTTCGGCAAAGATTTGGCTCTCATGTCAATGGCCCCTAGTCAAAATCTTTGCATGACTCATGAAAATTCACTTGGTTATTGAACTTAACTTTAAATTATGCAGTTTCAAGAACAATTCGTTAAGGTTGGGGATAGGGTTGCAGCCAAGATCATTCGAGTGTGCGAATAGGATAAAAGAAAAGAAGAGAGATACCGAAACTCATAATATGTTTTTCCTCAACTTATGTGATAATGATCCTCCCGTAAAAGTGTTTCAGTATCTTTGGAATTCATTCCGCCATATAGACTTTTAAGGGGGTTATTTGATTTTTGCAGAAGTGAAAAAAAATCTCTGCATTTACTCGTGTTCCCCTGGGTAAATCGGCTAAGAATCTCAGGCTAACAGTAATTATAGTTTGGAATTAGCTCAGAATGTAATCATTCAAATTTTAATCTCGGCAAATGAGCGGGGGGGGCGGGGGTCTATTCCTCTGAAATTAGAGCGTGAAAATGGTTATAACTGCAACACGTAGGTGATGCTCTTTAGGGATTAGCCGATGCTAATCCTCTCCTTTAAAGATGTTCTTCGCTTTCGCTGGCTTCATAAACCTTTTGATAACTCCTTTAGCTTTTCTCTTCCATAATGAGCTAACATCTTTTTTAAACAAACCAAGAGGCCAGGTTCAGCACCAAGCTTTCAGGAAACTTAATCCTTATATGTGTAAAGTAAAGGTAAGTCTGGGAAAGAAATAAAATGACAGAGACTGCAAAATCTAACAGCAAAAATCTAAACAGATTTTCACTTCAGGTAAGGAAAAACTGATGTTGAGTTTCCACCTTTAGTTATTCAATTTGCAGTTAACCATTGCGCTATCTGGTGAACATTCATTACCCAAGCCCTCATGGAAAATCTATAACAAGCAGACACCTTTTTGGCATTTGCATTTAAGTGCTCTTCTGGAATACTAATATGGCACCAAGTTTTTCCTGGGGTATTTTATGATGAAGACCTTTGTCTTTGTTATTATTATTATTTTTTTTTTATTGCTATCGAGCTTTTGGACCGAATGTTTCTCGTGATGAATCTAGGGCAGTGATTCCCAAACTTTATACCGACAAGGAACCCCTGAAACAATTTTTTTATTTCCTAAGGAACCTTTATCTACAGGCTCTCTCTCTCTCTCTCTCTCTCTCTCTCTCTATCTCTCTATATCTATATATATATATATATATATATATATATATATATATATATATATATATATATATATATATATTACTTAAAATAAATCATATAATATCTACCACTGCTATTTGATCTGTGTAAATTCAGATCAGCGTCATTTGCAATACATATTTATTTCAAGACTTCTTGCGGAACCCCTGATGATGGAGTGAGGAACCCCAGGGTTCCATGGAACCCTGGTTGGGAATCGCTGATCTAGGGAAAGACGTCCTTCTGTACTATTTTTTTGACTACTCTCCCCTTTGCTTTATGAGATGCAGAACACGTGTTTGCCTTCAATCAGGTGATTTCTTACGTCTTTTTCATTATCATCATTGGTATTTTAATTTCATATAGTATGCTGAGCTGCTAATTTCAAATATGAATGTATTAATGCCATTATATTGCAGCTAGCGTGCAATATGGTATTGTGGCAAAGAAGTGAAAAAATTGCTCAAATGCAAGAGTTTAGAGAAACCATCGAACAATTTCATCATCGCAGCCTCAATTTAAAAATTAAATTCTTTTCCCCACTTCTAGAGAAAGGGAAAGAATTATATCGATTACAAACTATCATATATATATATATATATATATATATATAGATATATATATATATATATATATATATATATACATATATATATATATATACTTTTCACCGAAGGCGACGTCGTACAAATAAGGATAAAACGTATATATAGTATATATCACACATATCCACAGGTGAAAAATAAGAGACAGGGTGTAGGTCCTGACCGGTTTCGGCTTTATTTTCAAGCCATTGACAAAGGACTGATACATAGTATTAGAATTCACGAGTATAATATACTACAAAGCACCGTACTTGACGAACATACACACAACGTTTGAGACCTGCAGATCCACCCACACGCAGGTGTCAAGGTAGGAGTGGCTTTCAAAAATCATTAGGCTAAAATTTACAATAAATTCTATAGGGATACTACCGCTTAGGGTACAAGTCCACACCTGACAGGTGTCAGGGAGGCGGGGTTGAACATCTCATACCACTACTGCCCCCTTTACTGTGTTTACAAATATAATAATCCTATTTTTCTATATCTCTACAGCCAACCTTAAAATTTAAACAGTTTACAAATTTCTTTTGATATTAAAGGATCAAAGTTTATACATTTCCTTGACTGATGTTCATATTATTGTTGTAACTTTCTTTTATAAAAACTAGATTCAATGATATTCCTTTCCAATGCATTATTAGAACACACCAGCTTTTTTGCCCCTTCCCAGTTAATAGCATGATTGTTCTCACTAACATTACACAAATTATACCACGATTTCCCTGTGCATACTCACACATTGTTTATGTTGTTCTATTCTTTTCTCCAGTGCTTTCCCGTTTGACCAATGTAAAAGTTGTCACAAGACTTACGGGATTTTATATACACATCCTTTAGCATTGTCGGGGGAGTTCGTAATAAGTACCTGTTTCATTGTTGTTTTATGTTTTTAAAAAACTACATTAACACCAATAAATTTCTTCATGGAGATGGTGGAGGTATCTTTGCAATTAACTATTATAATGGTAGTACAAGCAAATTTTTGTTGTTGTAAGGTTCTTTTTGATTTTGATACATGGTCTTTTTGCCGCTTTTAATGCAAACTTCCCTGCCAGACCAATTATCAGCTCAGTGGGTTCCGCATCTTATAAATTAGCAAAATATTTAGTGGATATCCTTAACCCATTGGTAGGTAACATCTCTAATGCCAACATTAAGAATAATGTGGACCTGATAGATAAACTAAATAGTGTAAAAGTTAATAGTGAATCGAGACTTGTGAGCTTCGATGTAGTATCTCTATCACAAAAGTGCCTATGATGATTTATTGGAGTTTTTATCGGAATTATTAGAAAACAAACAACTGGATATTCCATTTTCTAAAAGCACCTTAATTGAACTAATAAAATTATGTGTTAAAGACTGTAAATTTGAATTCAACGGAAAATTCTACTCACAAATTTTGTCTCTATGCAATGGGAAACCCTCTGTCCCCAGTGCTAAGTAATTATATTGGATGGAATGGTTTTTGAAAAGAAAAATTTTAATAATATAATTCCACGCAATGTACCTTGGTTTAGATATGTGACGACATAATTTGTGTATGGCCAGGGAATGAAGATGTAAATAACTTTTTTGCCAGGTTAAATCAATTAGTACCATCAATTAAATTTACTATGGAAATAGAAAAAGATGAATGCCTACCCTTTTTGGATAGTAGTGGGTTTAAGTATAGTGTTTACAGAAAACCTACTAATATTTCTTCCTATGTACATTTCTCTTTCTAGACAAAACAATAACGGTTTAAAAGATCAGTGTTTGCTTCTATGTTTTTAAGAGCACTACGGGTATGTAGCCCAGAATATATAGATGAGGAAATAGATAAGATTCAGAATACAGGCAAGAAACTGAAATATCCAGATAATGTACTAAACAATGCATTAAAAGCGGCAAAAAAGACCATGTATCAAAATCAAAAAGAACCTTACAACAACAAAAATTTGCTTGTACTACCTATATAGTAATATGAAAGATAATCCCACATCTCCTGAAGAATTTTGGTGTTAATGTAGTTTTTAAAAACAATAAAACAATGAACAGGTACTTATTAAGAACTCCCCCGACAATGCTAAAGGATGTGTATATAAAAATCCCGTGTAAGTCTTGTGACAACTTTTACATTGGTCAAACGGGGAAAGCACTGGAAAAAGAATAGAACAACATAAACAATGTGTGAGATATGCACAGGGAAATAGTGGTATATTTGTACATGTTAGTGAGAACAATCATGCTATTAACTGGGAAGGGGCAAAAAAGTTGGTGTGTTCTAATAATGCATTGGAAAGGAATATCATTGAATCTAGTTTTATAAAAGAAAGTTACAACAATAATATGAACATCAGTCAAGGAATGTATAAACTTGATCCTTTAATATCAAAAGAAATTTGTAAACTGTTTTAAATTTTAAGGTTGGCTGTAGAGATATATGAAAAATAGGATTATTATATTTGTAAACACAGTAAAGGGGGCAGTAGTGGTAATGAGATGTTCAACCCCGCCTCCCTGACACCTGTCAGGTGTGGACTTGTACCCTAAGCGGTAGTATCCCTAGAGAATTATTGTAAATTTAGCCTAATGATTTTTGAAAGCCACTCCTACCTTGACACCTGCGTGTGGGTGGATCTGCAGTCTCAAACTGTTGTGTGTATGTTCGTCAGTACTGTCTTTGTAGTATATATACTCGTGAATTCTAATACTATAGTATCAGTCCTTTGTCAATGGCTTGGAAATAAAGCCGAAACCGGTCAGGACCTACACCCTGTCTCTTATTTTCACCTGTGGATGTGTGATAAATGAATCCAGTGCTAAAGTGATTATAATCATATATATATATATATATATATATATATATATATATATATATATATATATATATATATATATATATATATACTGCTATTTCAGGAATTGTCTTCTAACCAAATTATTTACTAATTTAATGTAAAAACATAAATATTTTCTCTCAGCAAATGGACCTCTTACAATGGTTTAAAGATTAAATTGTTTTACAGCTACAAAAAAAGGACATTCAATAAATAATTTTCAGCAGATCATTTGATAATGACATTAACTCGCTGGTTCTCTGATAATAGAGTTTTTCAAATTGGACAAAATGTGGGAAAAGTACAAACGTTTAACGTCAAGTGACTTATAGAATATAATCCTGCAGTGGAACGTCTTCAGAGAAGACGAGGTCAGAACGAACGGCCTTTAAGTCGAGAGATGAAATAGAAATAGAACTTCCCTGTTTGTTCTGTCAACAGAAACTTAAAGTTTCTTTTAGACTAAGCCATAGAAAATATTTGACTTTCGCCCGTATCGACAATCACATCTTACTTCTAATACTTCCTAGGAGAAAGTGTCAATGGAATTTCTTTCGATGTCATTTATGAGTAGAACGCCCTTTTTTGGCTATCAAAAAAATATAGAGTATTGACTATCAGGGAAGTAAGAGAATATGAAAGGCATTACAGCAAAGGGAACGAATGGGGTTGCAGCTTGGGGCCGGAGGCACGCTGCAGAGAACCTTAAGTAATGCCTACAGTGTACCGCATGAGATGCACTGACGGCACTACCAACCTACGGGGAGTAGTTTTCATTCCCATAAGCAAGCCCGTAAACTTGGGGGACGACATTTGCAAAGCAAAATAAGATTTCCGGTTGAAATTTGAGTCGCCTTGAAAGTAGAGGGAAGGAGGCTGTAAAGCGGCGAAGTTTAAAACACTCTTTTGGGTTATTACCATAAGTTTTGTTCTGGTGTGATTATTATTAAAACAAAAAAAAAAAGGCACGTTTTGCACCACACACACGGCTATCTTGCATACTCATGTTAAATTAAAATATACACAAAAACACATATCCATGCGGGGTACACTGTAAGCATTACCTTAAGGTTCTTTGCAGCGTGCCTTCGGCCCCTAGCTGCAACCCCTTTCGTTCCTTTTACTCTACCTCCTTTCATATTCTCTTACTTCCATCATACGTTCCACCCTCTCCTAACAAATGATTCGCAGTGCAACTTCGAGGTCTTCCTCCTGTTACACCTTTCAAACCTTTTTCTGTCAATTTCCGTTTCAGCGCTGAATGACCTCATAGGTCTCAGTGCTTGTATTCAATTCAATGAAGACTACTGACTTCAGTTTTCGGATTTCAGACAGACAGACGGGTTTTGCAAGCTCACCCGACAGGCAGAGTATCAGAATAGGTAAATAAAAAAAATTTATACAATTCCCCGGCTCTATTATTCATCTGATTGTATTTCGAGATCCTAGTTTAAATACTTTTAAATTGTCCTTTCCACATGTTATATATATATATATATATATATATATATATATATATATATATATATATATATATATATATATATATATATATATATATATATTACGTATATATGTGTGTGTGTATATATATGTATATATATATATATATATATATATATATATATATATATATATAGATATATATATATATATATATATATATATATATATATATATATATATATATATATATATACTATAAAATCACAAAAGTAAGCACGTGATTTTGTTTAACAGCAAAAGCCACGGGGAAAAGGGAAAATTTTTTTTTTTTTTTTTTTTTTTTAAATGAAAAGACAGAGTGCCAAGTACTTTCGTGTATTTACCACATCTTCGGGGCACAAAGTAATAAACACAAAACGTAAAAACTATTGAGCAAGAAAGCTCTCACAAAAGCAAAGTGGAAAAAGAATTATATATGTGTGTACAATAAGGCCATTACAAACAGAAACAGCATTCGTCCAGATTACCCAACCGCTTACACCCCAACAAGTCAAAAGAAAAAAAGTAATTGCCCAATGACCCAATTACTTACAGAAGAGAAAAACACTGACTATGCCAACCAGTTTTTTATAAAACAACTGAACTCACTATTATGAATAGTAACAATAATAACGGCACTAACAACATACTTAAAACACCAATAAACAAAGATAAACTGATTGAACAATATTGTCAATATGGAAATACATAAATAAATAAATAAATAAATAAATAAATAAATAAAATTTTTGGACTAGTACAAAAACTTTAAGGATAATGTTAAAACTCACAAGAAACTACATAAGAAGGAACTTGACAAATACACTAAATTAAAGAATAATGTTAAAACTCTTCACTATTTTATCTATGATAAGACTGTCTAATTTGTACATACCAGGGCTCAAATTTAAAAGTTTTCCAGAATAAGTCTTTATAAAAGCAGATTCAATTCAATTATATTCCTACTAATATAATCATTACAAAATAAAATCTCTTTTGCCTCTGTCCAACCTCAATCGCATGGTTAACATTACTAAGGTGAATAAAAATGGGCACTAGAAGTCTGTCCTGTTCTAAACTGAATATTTATGTTGATTTAATCTTGTAGACAAATCTTTCCCAGTTTGGCCGATTTATTTCTTATCACACCCTGACAAGGAATTGTATAAAGGCAGCAGGTAGATGAAAATGGGGAGTTCTTTATCAGTATATTACAAACCAGTATTTGAGCTTTTTAAAAAACTAATTTTACATTAAAAAATCGAAGTACCTTAGGCAAATCATAAAAATTCTTGTGGTATGGTAAAACTAACATATTATGGCACGAAAAAGGTGGAGGAAGAAAAGAGAGTCAATGTTACCATTTTTAGATGTGCAAGTTACAGACAAATCCGTAGTTTTAAATTCAATGTATATCGCAAGCCCACTAATATATGTTCGTATGTTCATTATTACTCTGAGCATCATAGTAAAGTAAAAATTGTCTATTTTTTTCTTCGATGTTTTTTGAGGGCCTTAGAATATGCAGTTCTGAGTTTTAGATGAAGAGATGGTATATTGTGACATAGGTGTAAAACTTCAATATCCGATGTTTTTTATAGACAGGCATTAAAAATGGCCAAGGTACTTTTTATTCAAATAGGGTTAGAGAACCTTTTTTCGTGCCATAATATGTTAGTTTTACCATACCACAAGATTTTTTATGATTTGCCTAAGGTACTTCGATTTTTTAATGTAAAATTAGTTTTAAAAGCTCAAATACGGTTGTAATATACTGATAAAGAAACTCCCCATTTTCATCTACCTGCCTGCCTTTATACAATTCCTTGTCAGGGGTGTGATAAGAAATATATCGGCCCAAAAACTGGGAAAGATTTGTCTACAAGATTAAATCAACATAAATATTCAGTTAGAACAGGGACAGACTTCTAGTGCCCTTTTTATTCTCCTTAGTAATGTTAACCATGCGATTGATTGGACAGAGGCAAAAGAGATTTTATTTTGTAATGATTATATTAGTAGGAATATAATTGAATCTGCTTTTATAAAGACTTATTCTGGAAAACTTTTAAATTTGAGCCCTGGTATGTACTAATTAGACAGTCTTATCATAGATAAAATAGTGAAGAGTTTTAACATTATTCTTTAATTTAGTGTATTGTCAAGTTCCTTCTTATGTATTTCTTGTGAGTTTTAACATTATCCTTAAAGTTTTTGTACTAGTCAAAAAATTTATTATTTATTTATTTATTTATTTATTTATTTATTTTTATGTATTTTTCATATTGACAATATTGTTCAATCAGTTATCTTTGATTTATTGGTGTTTTAAGTATGTTGTTAGTGCCGTTATTATTGTTACTATTCATAATTGTGAGTTCAAGTTGTTTTATAAAAAAACTGGTTGGCCATAGTCAGTGTTTTCTCTTCTGTAAGTAATTGGGTCATTGGGCAATTACTTTTTTTCTTTTGACTTGTTGGGGTGTTAAGCGGTTGGGTAATCTGGACGAATGCTGTTTCTGTTTGTAATGGCCTTATTGTACACCATATATAAATTCTTTCCACTTTGCTTTTGTGGAGGAGCTTCTTGCTCAATAGTTTTTACATTTGTATTTACTTTGAGCCCGAAGATGTGGTAAATACAGAAAGTACTTGGCACTCTGTCTTTTCATTTAAAAATAAAACAAAAAAAAAAAAAAAAAAAAAAAAATTTTCCCTGTGGCTTTTTTGCTGATATATATATATATATATATTACACGAATCATCATAAAATAAAACTTGTTGTACTGTTAAGTTCACTCATGATAAAAAATAAACTAAGTTTCAAATAGCAGACCCGGATTTCACCATCTCTCCAAACGGAATAATGTTTAGAAAGT
>NC_087207.1:14230965-14253465 GCF_015104395.2 Macrobrachium nipponense
CTCAAAGACTCATTCTCTCAACATGACTTTTTTGCCCAATTATATGTCTCCAAAATAATACACTTGTGAACATAAAAAATGCACACATCTCCATAGGACTCGTAATGCAGCAATGACACTCGACTCTAAATAGTCACAAAACCAAAGAGAAAGAACCACAGAAATCTTCTCTTGTCTCGAAAAAACTCCCATAACCACAAAAAAAGGGTCACCCGCCAAAGATTAATTCCAACTCCATTATGAGACACCATATTAATAATAACACCACTCCGGTTATAAAAAAATGTTTTCCTCCATTTGGTTAATACCAACTCCTTATGTTTCTTTCTTTATTTTTTCTCCAATAGCCACATGATAATAAAAAAACCACCACTCCAGGAATAGAGAATAATCACCTCTATTTCGGCAAATAAAAAATATTTACCTCTATTTCCCCAATAACTCCATGTGGAACAAAACAAGGCTCCAAAAAATATATCTCCAAAAAAATGTGCACTCAAGGCATCTAGCTCACACACTCACAAATATTGCCCCATAATCTCCAAATATGTGTCTCCATTTGCAACAAAGATGGCTGCAAAATAATTGAACTAAACATAGCTCTCATCACCATTGGCAAATATCAAAAATGGCCAAAAATATATCCCCAATATATTATATCTCAAATTATACCTCCAATTAATTATAACTCCAAATAATATATCTCAATTATCTCTAGAGAATAACTCAATGTTATAGTCAAAACTATAAAACTTTCTCCATTTAGCATAACTGCTAAAAAAAGGCAAAAACTCGGCAAATAAAAATGTCTAGAAAATTCTGGGAAAAATCACCAATGTGCCACAAGTCATTATAACAGAACTCCAAATACAAAGTGTCTTAGCCAAGACTTCTCCATATGCACAACGACATAGGTCACTAGAAAACTAACCAAGTTTCCTATCTCTCACAAAGTTGTCACAAATACAACAAAGGTATTGTGCAAGAAAATCTCACAATTTCTGGAACACAAATATCCAGAGAAAAAAATGTAGTGCCACTATGTATGCATTCAAAATATGCAAAAAATTCTCCCATGTATTTCTCTGCAGCATCAAATAGCTGAAACACAAACACGTTCCCGAACAATGACTCTAAGTCACGAACTGAGATATTAAAAAATATTCACACCAACTGGAGAGAGAAAATAAACTCAAATTCACCCTTGGTAAAAAAAACTTGTGTCAGCTATGGCTAACTTCCAAAAAAGGAGAAAAGAAAAATCAACAGCCTTGTTCACTATCTCCCGTGACTCACTAGATGTCAAGCAATTATCTGCTGAACTCGTAAAAAAAGAAAAAAAAACTAAAATAATGTGTTGTTAGTTCCACCCAAATTCACAAAAGATTTCACCTCCCTTCATATAGCATTAAAACGCCCACGTATTAGTATAAAGAAAAATCAGTATCAGAAATATCACTATTAGCAAAATCACCAAAATTTGCTATCATCAAAATCACCAGTATCAGTACAAAAAAAAACATCACCAATGTTAATGCTTATCCATTCTCCAAGGAATTCAGCAAAAAATTCAGCAAAAGTTCAGCAAGATTCAACACAATTCACCAAGATTCAGCAAATTCATCAAGATTCAGCAAAACTCGTCCTCGTGAATCACTGAAATATTCTTCCAAAGTTACAAAAACTCAACAAATAACTAAGACGAGACTTCTCCCATTAATTCATCGTAATAATTCTCCATGAATAATTATCTGTAATAATTATAAAATAATCTGCCATGAAATATCTCAAATCTCTCGTAAAACAAGTCTCCCGTAATGATAATTATACTTAAGCAACCCTCCCGTGACACATCTCAAGTATAATAATTATTATTAATAATAATAACTCTCCATAGCAATAATTCTCTTGCAAAGATCTCAAATAAGAGTGAAATTCAAATAGTATACAACAGTAATGCTGAACCTTATGACATACAATTTCTCCAGCATACACCACCATCGCCACACAACACAGACAACCCCATTCACGGCACCGGGCATTACCATTCGGCCCCATTTTCAAAGTAATTTCTCCAACACAATAAAAAAAAAAAATAATAATCTGTGTATCCCCATTATATTTGTCTTCGAAAGCACAAGGAAAACATACACCCATACAATGTATTTCAATTCTCTTTTTATTTCCTTATCTCTTCCTCCAAGAGAGAAAAAAATCTCTTTTCTAAAAAAAAAAAGACTCTACGGGAGTTTCACTTCATCAACTAATCAATCAGCTGAGATCATAGCATTGGGAATTCATGGTCAAGGGCAAACCCATACCCCAACACCCCGATACAAAGAAAAAAAAGGAGTTCACCCCCAATGAGAAAAAAAAAAAAAAAGTTTCTCCCCCCCAATGAGCGTTGACACTCCTCCGTCAAGCGATAGAACACTCCCCCGAGGCATATACCGGTAGTACCCATCTCCTCTTAAACAGTGTCTGAGGACCCCCTCCCAAGGTATACACTAGTGCCCATCTCGCAATCCCCTCTTAGGGAGGCCAGTAGTACCCTCCATGCAACTATCACCCAAGGGATGCCAGTACCCTCGCAATGCCCCTCTCGAGGCATGCAGTACCCACAATGCAACGCGCCTCTCTGCGCGGTAAGCAGAAATCTGCTGAGCCCGTGAAATTGTGGCCGCTCTGTCTCTAAGCCAAATATGCTTATCTAAGCATAGTTCACATGCATGGAAAAAAAAACATCTTAATACACCCTCATATTTTAAACAAAGACGAATACGTCTATCATAAACACGTGCAAATAAAGAAAACACGTCACTTCTGTTACTATGGGCAAAGTCAAAAAAAAATTTGGACCTCTTGAACCAATCCCATAACCCTGAAATATTTAAAACAACCCTCGCCTTCAAAACAATAGTTTTTAACACTCACCACTCCATAATGGGAACAAAAAGAACTCGGAATTCGTGTAATGCACTAATAGCAACAGCCGCACGGGTATCTCGGGATGCACTCGTCATTGCACACAGAAGTCACGCTGATTGGGCCCACTGCTTCTAGGCTGACTCCCTGGGAGAAATGCTGAGTCCAATAAAATCCTTCCCTCTCCCTTTTAGCACAGTTAACAGATAGGTATTTTCTCATTTTTTCTCACTAAGTAACCGAAAACTAACAATCCCCTCCATATTTAACAATTTTCCACAATCCCACAAAGGCTTTGTCGTTCGAAAACTATCGCTAAGCCATAACCCCTTTATTTTCTAACTGGTCACTTATCTCTCCATTGGCGTTCCTAGGCATAAAAAAAACTCTTTGATACCACTTTTTAAACCGCTAGCCACCAAATTCTGTAATGGGGAGATTCCCGCATTACATTAGGTAAGCGTGTAGCACGAACGTCAGGCAAACCAACACACAGCATTACACACAGCCTCTCTCTCTCTCTCTCTCTCTCTCTCTCTCTCTCTCTCTCTCTAGCACCGACACCTCTCTCTCTCTAAGCAATCGCTCTCTCTCCACTCTCCACCTCTTTCTCTCCATTCTAACAGGTAATGAAAATGAGAGTCGCATCATAACATTAACATTTATTAACAATGAATAAATAATTAATCAATCAAGTCTTACAGACTAACTCAAAAAACCCCGAACAGTAAAATGTCTAATAGTAACGGCAGTCACCAAAAAGTCTACACCCCTCTGGGAACCCCTGTCCCTCCATTGCCAGAACCGTCTGTTTCAAAGACACAGAACACATCCTGGTAAGTACACATAAGTTTAGCAACAAAATCTAAAGATCAGATATTCTTAAAAATGTCAAGCAGACAACAAGCCGCTCTTTGGCTAAAGTAATCTTAACACTCATCCAAGCAGTCGGAACACTATAAACACTATGTAACAAAGACTCCCGGTGAGCGCCACGGCATCTTGCCTTTCTCTCGAAGACGCCGCTATCAAAATCCCCCATAGACTTGAGTATTCAACATTATTAACCCTCTTACGCCGATTGGATGTATTAAACGTCGAGTCAAAATGTCTCCCGCATGCCGATTGGACGTATCATATGTCGGCTCAAAAAAGTTTTTTTAAAAATTCGCGGTAAAATACTTATAGGCCTACCAGCCAAAAACTTTTGAATCACGCGCCTTGGGGGATGCTGGGAGTTCACGGATCAAGGCGTTGTTTTGTTTACAATCGCTACGCAGACGCGCAAGCGCGAATTTCTTTCTTATCGCACTAAAAAGTATCAGTGACACATCTCAAAAATTATTCTGTCACTTTGACATAATTTTTGCACCATTTTAAATTATCCTTTACATGAAGTATTATATATGAAAATGTGCGCAATTTCATGTAAAATACAACAAAAAAATACTCATGATTGTAGCTTTTATCAGTTTTGAAATATTTTCATATAAATAACGATAAGTGCAAAAATTTCAACCTTTGGTCAACTTTGACTCTACCGAAATGGTCGAGAAACGCAATTGTAAGCTAAAATTCTTATATTATAGTAATATTCAATCATTTGCCTTCATTTTGCAACAAACTGGACGTCTCTAGCACAATATTTCGATTTATGATGAATTTATGAAAAACTTTTTCCTTACGTTCGTGCGATAACTCTTCCGATAAATTTTTTCGTGCGATTGTCCTAATGTTTGCACCCTTTTAAATTTGCCGTTACATAAAGTTTTTATATATGGAAATGTGCGAAATTTCATGCACAATACAACAAAAAACAACCCATGGTTGTAGCTTTTATCAGTTTCGAAATATTTTCATATAAATAACGTTAAGTGCAAAAATTTCAACTTTCGGTCAACTTTGACTCTACCGAAATGGTCGAAAAACGCAATTGTAAGCTAAAACTCTTATATTCTAGTAATATGCAATCATTTACCTTCATTTTGCAACGACTTGGGAGTCTTTAGCACAATATTTCGATTTATGGTGAATTTATGAAAAAAAAAAAAAAAAATTTTCCTTACGTCCGCGCGGTAACTCTTCCGAAAAAATCAGAATTTTTTTTTGTGCGATTGTCGAAATGTTTGCACCATTTAAAATTAGCTGTTACATAAAGTTTTATATATGAAAATGTGCGCAATTTCATGTAGAATACAACTAAAAATGATTGAAGGCGTTGTAGCTTTTTTCTTTTTTCGAAATATTTGCATATAAATCACGATAAATAGAAAAAAAATCACGTTCGGTCAATTTGACTCTACCGAAATAGTTAAAAAACGCAATTGTAAGCCTAAAACTCTTACGGCCTAGTAATATTCCGTCATTTTTCTTAATTTTGAAACAAATTTGAAGTCTCTAGAACAATATTGTGATTTATGGTGAATTTTTGAAAAATATATTTACCTTCACTCCGCGCGCCGATTCGCGGCCGCAAGTCTCCGAAATACGTACATTGCATTATCCTAATATTTGCTCCTTTTCATATTAGCCGTTGTATAGAGTTTTATATATCAAATGTCGCAAATTCATGAAATACATAAAAAATAAGTGAAGGTTGTAGCTCTTTCCATCTCCGAAATATGTGCACATATATATATATAAAAATTTCGACATTCGGTCAAATTTAACTCGTCCGAAATGGTCGAAATCTTGCAATTCTAATCTAAACTCTTACAGTATCGTAATATTAAATCATTTGTCTTAATTTTGAAACAAATTGGAAGTCTCTAGAACAATTTTAGAATTACGGAGAATTTTTTAAAATAACATTTTTTTACGTCCGCGCGTTACGAATTCGTACATCATTTTGTGATAATATTTTTCCGGTGTTGCTTTTATTGTTTTACTATGTATTATATATCAAAATGATTGCAATTTAGTGTAAAATACAACGAAAAAAATAGTAACTCGTTAGCTTTGACCGTTTTTTGCACAGCGTGATTTGAATACAATTATCTATGAATTTTTTTTTTTCGCTACCATATCTCGCATTATTTACATATGATAATGATAATAATTTTCATTTCTGATGATTGCATACTAAACTTCAGGCAATGAAAAAAAAATGAGCCCAAAATGAACTCTTAGTCTTTAAAACTAAGCGCGCTGTGATTTTTTGAAAAAAATATTTTTTCCGCTTCCGCGCTCACTCCAAACCGGCGCCGGCATACAGGATAGGTTTTGATTTTTAGGGCTTCGGCGTAAGAGGGTTAACAGAAAGAGGCGCACACACACATACGAACACACAGTTCATTAGCGCCTCACAATTCTAGCTGCATCCAGTTTCACAAAGGCACTTTGAGAAGAGTTCATAAACTGTCGTACATCAACTTGTCCAACTAAGCATTTTTATCTCACGTCACCCATAGAATACTCATTCATCAGCTTTCTCGGGTCGTTGCTTCTCACTGTTCTCCACATTCCATAGGTCACAGAGAACACATGGACAATATGTTATTAATCAAAAACCCTAGGCCTACATATATTATATATATATATATATATATATATATATATATATATATATATATATATAATATATATATGTATGTATATATGTGTGTGTGTGTGTGTGTGTATGTGTGTGTGCGTGTGTGTGTGCGTGTGATAGTACATGCGCATACAAATTTTTATTTCATCCATGCCAGTCATAGAAAATACCACAGATAAATTATTATTATTTTGGACTCTCTTCACAGCATCAGTCATTCCTACGCTCCCACACTCCTTGTCTAATATGTATGCAGAGAAAACTCGTTTCTCTGCCTTTATTGTTATTTAGTGATTTATGGGATCTGGTCATTATTCACAGACCTCTTTACTTTCTGGTTAATTTTAATGATAGTGAAATACAGTTCAGGATGGCAACATCGTTCATTTCTGAGATGTCAAAGCGTTAAAACAATAAACCACTACAATATAAGAGAAGAGTTTAATGGACTGAATTTATGAATTGTACTTTCCCCTTATACACATGTATGATCATCATTGTGATTTTGCGAGCGTTTGTTAAAATGAATAGTTCCTCATTTGACGAATGGTTACGTGCTTGCCTACTGATTCGGTAATCGCGAGTTCGATTCCCGGCTCCGCCAACTTGGAATCAGAGGGATTCATTTCAGGTGATTAGAAATTAATTTCTCGATATAATGCGGTTCGGATCCCACAGTAAACTGTAGTAGGTCCCGTTGCTAGATAGCCAATTGGTTCCTAGCCACGTAAAAAAATCTATAATTCTTCGGGCCAGCTCTGTGGTCTGGTAAGACTAAGATATACTTAACTTTTTGTTAACATGAATACACACATATTCAAACACGTGTAAAGAGAGGAAAACCTGGGGTTCCTATTTGGCGACGAATGAAACATTACGGAAATATATAGTAAAAGTTAAGTATTGAGAAATTTCAGAATTAAAACTTATCTCAAACAAGTTCAACGAAACGACAGACTCCAACAGGCCACAGCTGTTGCCTTCAATCACGTTTCTGTTTCAACTTGGGCACACAGGACAGATTCTTGCATTCCCAGATCCGAAGACCACGCACTGTAATATAGCAGTCCAAGATATGCCGAAGGGTTGGGAATTTTTAAATAAACTAGTCTAACAGAGGGGAAGGGAGAATAACTTGAATGGACGCTTTGTGCTCCTATTCTGTCTCCTTGTCGATAAGATTTGTTATAAAATTGGGTATTCATGATTAATACAAATCAAATCATATCAGAATTGGACTTGTAATAACCAGAGGGGGTAACCCAGTCGCATTTGGTAAATATACTCGCTATGACATAGTATTTAAATTTGACCATATATTATATATTGTTATGAGCCCGGCCTTGAAAGAGGCTCCGATACGTAAACAGAAATAGTTGAGGGAAAACAAAGTGAATTGCTTGAACTTACCGTAAAAAAGGATTTAAAGTGAACATTTACTCTAGAGGAAAGGTTACCAGAAACTCAGCTAATTACTTTACAGCTGTTTATTTACAAGAGGCTGCTTAACAGTCAAGGTGAAGTAAATGCAACTGGTCCCCACATGGACTAATAATATCTCTCAAGTGAATGATTGCTGGCGCAAAATGAAATTCACGTAATAAAGCTGGTTTCGAAATCTTGCGGTAATGCAACACTTGCGGGCGGACAGACTTGACACGTGACTCAGGGAATCTGGAAGAGGATCCCAGATTAGACAAGATAAAAGAAAAAGGACTTCTTGCACAAGTTACGATTATTCAGTTCTCTAACACTGGGGCAAAGGAACTCTAATGTTTCACTGAGGTATGCACTGAAGACTTCATTTGTCTGGGACGATCACACAAGGGGAAGCATGCGGTCATGAGGCAGTGAGAGGAAACAAAGGGATGAGTTCTTTTTGGTTTAGAAGTTTGAATTGGGAAAATGGGGAGCAAATAGACAATAGGATGTAAGGAACTGGCAATATGCTGCTTCACAAGACGTACCTGGATGCCATGATCAGTGTGGACCTTTGTAGAAAATGTGGCATCGGCTTTGTCTCAGGTCTGGGTCTCTTGGAACGCCAGTAGCGCCATTAGGCTTAAGTGTGGAAGGCTCGTGGCGGACATCTGTCCGAGGTCACGACTGGAGCTCACTGAGGAAGATCGTAGGTGTCTTGCCTGGGTGTTGGGGTCGGCTTAACCCCCCACGAGCAGGGCAATCCTGGAAACAGAACATACAGCCAGCAGAGGGTTCACAGGAAAAAGAGCTTAAGATATAGGCCTAAGAAGTACCAGTCTGCCTACATCCTTCCCTTTGAGATACGTCCCTAAAGCTGACAAGAGTCTATTTTCTCCCTTCTCGCAGAACTCCTTATCTCTGGCTGGCGTGTTTTGGTTTCCCGCCTAAAAATCAGCTGATATTTGGAGGAATATGGCTGCCGTTTTACAAATCAAACTAATTACTTAAATGCTGGGTAGAAGAAGAGATCAATAAACGTAGCAGCTCCCCCTGTTAAGAAGGCATTCACTCCCTTTCGGGCGTGAAGGCCTTGGCTTAAATAAATTGATCATCTCGACTACCCAGTTCTCCTACTCTAACCTGAAGTTTTTTGAGCAGCGATACAGCTAACTACAGTGGCCTACCTAACTTATAGGTGGAGATGCTAAGTGTACTAACTTAATGGAGTAATGTAGTCTAGCCTAAGTGATAACTACAGGTTGTCTGTGATGACAATCTACTCTACCCCTAGATAAGATTACTTGAACATTCTTTCTGCTACTACCCTAGTGCCCTGGTACTAAATCATTAGCCTAACCTACTCAATACAGTTAATTGGGGACGCAATCATTCCAGAGTGTGGTACGCACAGCAGTGATGTGTCACAGGAATTGTTAGAATACATGAGATGAGGTAATGATGTGTGAGGATGATGAATGGTTAGTAGAATACCAGGATGGAAATGTAATGAGGTAATTATATTTAAGTGGGGGTTAGTATTACAATTGCTAGGGGTTAGAGGGTTAGTTTACTGGCAGAGATCAGGCTGGCTACCTTCTCTGGGTAGGTGCCAGGATCACTCTGCAAATGAATGTGACACTGTACCTCGGGCACAGGTGTCAAGGAGAGCATGTGGCTCTTTGGTTAGTGTGTTAATGATTTGTTACATCCCTTCTTCTTCTTCTTATTCCTCCAGGACCTGGCTATACCAGTCCTAGGAGTAGACGGAGGCACCGACTCTGGGGAAAGGCCAGAAAGGCCGTCAGGAGCAGAGGCAGAGGTAGCCTGAGGGATTGCAGGAGAACACCCCACTTCGGTATCTGCAGCAACCGTTGTAGAGGTGGAACCTACTGCAAGGGAGGCCCTCACTCCGGCTGCTGCGACAGCCGTCGTAAGGGTAAGACTCCAGGCTGACTCCTGGTTGGGCAGTTCCTGGTGTTCCAGAGGAGGTATGAAGTAAGGTCTGCCAGAGGTTCATCCTCGGGCGACAGAGGTAAGGGTGAAGAAGAATGATAGGCTGGAGATTGGCCATGGGCTGCGGTAAGCTCCATGCCTGTTGGAAGATCTCCTGTAGGAGGATCCTTGATAAGGTTAGGCACCGGCGCTAGCTCGGGGCCAGGCGCAGAGGTCAAGTTCTGTGGTGGCTCTACGTCCAGGCTGGACGGAGCTTGGCACTACCCAGTGCTGCCAAGTGGCACTGGCAAAGAGTTGAGGTCGACTGGACCTGTGGCGGGTACCGGAGGTGCAATACCTCTCAGCGTGCCCTTGGAAATGGGAGACAGAGGCTCCTGTCTCTTTTGGAAGGCTGAGCCTTGTGGAATATGGACAGTGTCCGCTGCTGGTAGTCGGCTAGGGCACCTAGGCCAATTCGTGGAGTGCCCTAGTACGTTGCAGGTTTTGCAACGGAACTGTGAATGATCAATCTCCCTCCTTGGTAACGGGGGAGACTGTTGGTGGACGTACTTCCGGGAGGAAGTAGGTCTTGGATGGCTCCTTGCTTTGGAGTAGTTTGTCGTGGGGTTAGGACCCCTAGGCTTTTTGAAATGTGAGGGAGACTTCATGTCTTGCCCTAGGAGGAGGTCGTAACCTCCTGGAATGTAGCTTGCAACTGCGAGAGTACATACTTTGGAGAAATTAGGTCTGGTGACCCTCACTTGGACGGTCGGAAGAATCAGCTTGATATGGTTGATACCTTCGATGGTGATTAATTGACGTCTATCGACGTTAGCCCCTCGGGGGATTCGGTCTTCCCGTATCAGGGAGATTTGAGCGCCAGAGTCGTCGTAGGCTCTGACGTGGCTTGGCGGATAATGACTTTGGAGGGGTGCAACAGTTATAGGGCCCTTAGCTGGGGGTCCTAGTGAGGAAGAATTTGTAACTGCCATTGCGATGGCAGGAATATTGTAATTCGCGCACCCTCCGTAGTTGGCAGACATGTGACCCTTGCGGCCACAGTCACGGCAGAACTTGTTCCAGAACCTCTTCTGTGTCACTGGATGATAAGGCCGAGATGCCCCCACAGGTTGCGAATCTGTGGAGTCACCAAGGCTAGCAGTGTGCTCTGGCACAGGTGAAGAGTCCTCTCTGGCAGTGATTTGAGGTAGGGAAGTTAAGGAAACCTCCGTTGAATCACCCTCGGAAGCAGGTCCGGGGTTAACTGGTGGGCTTACCTCTTCCAAAAGGGAGGAGGTAGGCAGTGAAATGGTAAGAGGTGGACCAGAGACGGCAGGACTGTGAGAGACAGTGGGTGCAGGGCGGGAAGCTGGCAGAGTGGCTGGAGCTAAGATACTCTCCTTACGGGCCTTCTCCAACTTGATTTCGAGTTCCTTCTCATTGAGAGCGAGCTCATGCTTTCTCTCTTCTTCCCTTGCCTTCCTTTCTCCTTCTCTGGCTTTTCTCTGGTTTTCTTTTTCTTCCCTTTCTTGCAGGCGCGCGGCATCCTGCTGCGCCTTCATCTCCTGGTCAAGTGCTGGTCCAGTGTAACCGGCCTCCTTGCCCAGAGTTATGAGGGTTCAGAGCTTCTCTAGCTCTATGGCAAAGAAGTCGCGTGAAGCAGGGGAAGACATTTCCCTTAGGCTGCGGTAGAGGCTCTGACAAAGTTAGAAATAATGGTGGCCAGGAATAGTACTGGGTGGAATGGGAGTGCCCACTGTGTAATGTGGCACTCACTTGGAAATGGGTTCTGCGATAAGTAATGAAAAGTCTTAAAAGACTGGGTGCTCTGTGGCACTTGGGAATGGCACCTTCTGATGAGGTGAGACAATCAAATAGAGTGTGCGGCGTATGTCACACTTAAGGGCGTTCCCAACTTGGGAGACGCTTGAATGGGCTACCTGTAGGTCAATACAGGGCACGGCACTTCAGAAGGCGTTCCTTGGTTGAGTGATCCGGGATAGCGGATACACTAATGAATGGGCGTTCCGTAGGACGGACACGCAGGTAAATAGCTACCTGTACGTCCTGTACAGGTGCACGGCGCTTCAGGAGGCGTTCCTTTTGGACAGCACTAGTAGTGCTGGTATTGCGGCACTTTGGGAGGCGTTCCTTGGAGTATTCCGAAGGATCACTGACCCTTGTACACGACACGCTAATTAATTGGGCGTTCCGTAAGGACGGACACACAGGTAGAATGGCTACCTAGTACGGCTGTACAGGTGCAATGGCACTTATGGAGGCGTTCCTTGGACAGCACTAGTAGTGCTGGAATAGCGGCACTTCAGGAGGCGTTCCCTTTTGGAGCACTGGTGTGTCCCGTCGGACGACACTAAATGCAGTATACTTGAATATACTGAAGAGAAATGGCACTGCTCGTGGCAGAGTGTAATGGTGGAGGAGAGAAGTAAAAGGTGGGAGATACTTCAGCAGCCAGTCGATGGACAAGTGTCAAGAATTAGTGGCAGCTGTAAAATGGTAAGACCTGACGTGCAGTCCTAGACTGGTAACGACTTCCTTGATGGAAGTAATGAAGGTTGCGGTGGCACACTGTGCGAATTGTGCTTGCGGTATACGCAAGTCTTTTGTGAAAAAATTAGAAAAGACCACTCGGGCAACGACAGGTAACGGTAATTTGAAAATGTTCAGTCCTTTGCTGAAGTACTCGGTAAATTAAATAAATGCTTGCAAAAACTGCAATGGACACAGGCGCGTACGTATCACGCTCAATGTAAATGAAAGACACAAGAGTCTAAAATAATGTTTTAATTCTGCATGCGTATAAGTAATGAGCGTAGTACTCTTGGCTTCGTGAATAATGGGTTCTGGTTCTCTCTCTCTCTCTCTCTCTCTCTCTCTCTCTCTCTCTCTCTCTCTCTCTCTCTCGGAGAGGGGGCAAATGATATATGAATGAACTCCCTTGTATTTAATTGAACTAATACTTTTAGTTTTAATATGACGCACTTGCGTTAAATTATCTACTTACGTTAACGTTTAATGAAAGAATTGCTTTGGAATACGTTTTATGAAAATGATAACCGCTTATATGAAATGATTTGCGTTTCAATAATGAATTTCATAAAGACGCGTTTTACGTTAACAATTCTGGTAATTTACTCTTCTTTTAAGATTTACGTTAACTTACGTAAGGATACTAGGTCCTTGTGACAAGTGAAATGACGGTAAGGATTTTAAGATGAAATGTTAGCAAACATTTGTAAAGAGAGGTTACGTTAAGTCCGAAGTGGAATGAAACTTTCGCTCAGCGAGCGAGTGAGCGATGCTAGGTGAAACATGTGGTGAGGCGAGCAGAGCGGGTTGGTTGGACAGAGTGGCCGTTCAAACAGCTGATTTTCTGTAAACGCGGAGGCAGATTTACAACACGAAATTCTAATTTCTTATTCAAGGCAAATTACGTTAATTTCTCTGGCAGAATGATATATACTATTACCGAGATTGATATTATTTACGTTAAAACTTCAAGACTTACGTTACTCTGCTTGAATCGTTGAGATAATGCTTAAAGGGATAAAACATGGCTGCCGCTTTGAGTGAACCAAAGGTTGGTTGAGATAGCACATGTCCGAAAGCTTACTAAGCTGGCCTGGGAGAGCGGTTACCAACACTTGGAATGAAAACTAAGTTAAAACGAATTCCCCTAACATATCACAGACAAAAGAATTGTACACTTCTTTTGCCGTAACTATTAGTAGAACACTCCTAACTAGCTAGGCTTTCTAACACCAACAATAAACCCTGGCAAAGCACTCCTTGGTTTGATCTGGTACTTTCTGGCATCTTATCTAATACACGTGCTCGTGTGTCTCGTCGAGACGAGAACAATGCAAAATAAGAGAATTCACTCGGCGCTCTGGCCGTTACAATATAATAATATTTCTCACTTAACACTTATTTAAAACACTTCGTAATAAAAATACTTAAATGTACCTTAAGCTAACATTTGTTATAAAATAATCATATTATATGAATGGTATACCTTACCGTGAGTCACTGTGTGTCTTCCGCTGTAAGTGTGCTTTGATTTCCGCTTTTGTAAAAACATTTACATCTTACGTTTTACAAGGGATAATGCGATTTACAAGCTTTTTATAAGCAAGCCCAGATTCGATGCTGGCAAGCAGTCATCACTGTTACGTATGAGCCCGGCCTTGAAAGAGGCTCCGATACGTAAACAGAAATAGTTGAGGGAAAACAAAGTGAATTGCTTGAACTTATGTAAAAAAGGATTTAAAGTGAACATTTACTCTAGAGGAAAGGTTGCCAGAAACTCAGCTAATTACTTTACAGCTATTTATTTACAAGAGGCTGCTTAACAGTCAAGGTGAAGTAAATGCAACTGATCCCCACATGGACTAATAATAATCTCTCAAGTGAATGATTGCTGGCGCAAAATGAATTCATGTAATAAAGCTGGTTTCGAAATCTTTGCGGTAATGCAACACTTGCGGGCGGGACAGACTTGACACGTGACTCAGGGAAATCTGGAAGAGGATCCCAGATTAGACAAGATAAAAGAAAAAGGACTTCTTGCACAAGTTACGATTATTCAGTTCTCTAACACTGGGGCAAAGGAACTCTAATGTTTCACTGAGGTATGCACTGAAGACTTCATTGTCTGGGACGATCACCACAAGGGGAAGCATGCGGTCATGAGGCAGTTGAGAGGAAACAAAGGATGAGTTCTTTTGATTTAGAAGTTTGAATTGGGAAAACTGGGGAGCAAATAAACAATAGGATGTAAGGAACTGGCAATATGCTGCTTCACAAGACGTACCTGGATGCCATGATCAGTGTGGACCTTTGTAGAAAATGTGGCTCGGCTTTGTCTCAGGTCTGGGTCTCTTGGCGCGCCAGTAGCGCCGTTAGGCTTAAGTGTGGAAGGCTGTGGCGGACATCCGGCCGAGGTCACGACTGGAGCTCACTGAGGAAGATCGCAGGTGTCTTGCCTGGGTGTTGGGGTCGGCTTAACCCCCCACGAGCAGGGCAATCCTGGAAACAGAACATACAGCCAGCAGAGGGTCAAAGGAAAAAGAGCTTAAGATATAGGCCTAAGAAGTATCAGTCTGCCTACATCCTTCCTTTGAGATACGTCCCCACCCCTAAAGCTGACAAGAGTCTATTTTCTCCCTTCTCGCAGAACTCCCTATCTCTGGCTGGCGTGTTTTGGTTTTCCCGCCTAAAAATCAGCTGATATTTTGAGGAATATGGCTGCCGTTTTACAAATCAAACTAATTACTTAAATGCTGGGTAGAAGAGATCAATAAACGTAGCAATATATATATATATATATATATATACTTATATATATATATATCTATATATATATATATATATATATAGATATATATATATGTATATATATATATATATATATATACATATATATATATATATATATATATATATATATATATATATATATATATATATATATATATATATATATATATATATATATATATATATATATATATATACATAAATGTGTATATATATGTATATATATATATATATATATATATATATATATATATATATATATATATATATATATGTTATTGGGGAGATTCCCGCATTATTCATTAGGTAAGCGTGTAGCTCGAACGTCAGGCAAACTAATACACACAGCCCCCCTCTCTCTCTCTCTCTCCCTCTCTCGGCAACTCCTCTCTCTCTCTAACACCGACACCTCTCTCTCTCTCTCTCTCTCTCCACCTCTTCCTTTCCATTCTACAGGTAATGGAAATGAGAGTTGCATCATCAAAACAAACATTTATTAACAGTGAATAAATAATGAACAATTCTATTAAAAACCCCAACAGTAAAATGTCTGACTGTATTGCAGTCACCAAAAAGTCTACACCCCTCTGGGACTCCTTGTCCCTCATTGCCAGAACCGTCTGTTTCAAAGACACAGAACACAAACAGACAACAAGCCGCTCTTTGGCTAAAGTAATCTTAACACTCACCCAAGCAGCCGGAACACTATAAGCACTATATAACAAAGACTTCCGGTGAGCGCCACAGCATCTTGCCTTTCTCTTGAAGATGCCTCTATCAAAATCCCCCATAGACTTGTGTATGATACTCTTTTAACAGAAAGAGGCGCACACGCACATACGAACACACAGTTCGTTAACGCCTCACAATTCTGGCTGCATCCAGTTTCACAAAGGCACTTTGAGAAGAGTTAATAAATTCAGTACATTGACTTGTCTAACTAAACAGTTTTATCTCACGCCATCCATAGAAACTCATTCATCAGCTTTCTCGGGTCGTCGCCTCTACTCTGTTCTTCACATTCCATAGGTCACATTGGCAATATATTATTAATCAAAAACCCTAGGCGTTACATAGCTCGGCCACCTCATGCTAGCTCCCGCCTAGCAAAATAGCTTATATAATATAAAACACACTGGCTGGCTTAAAATAAAATATAAGTAATAACTGCACGTCTCTGGCATTATAAAATAAAATCGTATCACGCTTTATCTCCAAATAGCACTAGACGCATTTTCTCTAATTTTTCTCCATTTCGGATTCTTGAATATCTTTCTTTGTCTGCAAGTAGCTGCAACAGACAGCAGACTGTAGGAAGACGGAATGCCTCCTCATTGTAGAAGACTTCTCACGGCTTCTGCAGATCCCCAAAAGACACGCTGTAGAATTCTCGCGATCACCATCATGGAAACTCTTGTAATCACCCTCGTGGAAACTCTTGTAATCACCCTGGGGTAAAATGACAGCAACACTCTCTGCACGGCTGGTGGACGTCTTGCTGGCGTTGGAAAATGACTTTTTTGGTGTGTTAGTATGTCAGTCAAGTCACTGGTCAATCTAAGAAAATTAACCCAGACATACTACTTCTATCAAACAATGATCTCAAAAAGGTCAGAAATACTAACTGAACTTCTCCCCAATTAACTCCCTTCAATATGACTACTAAATCATAAGTCATTACCACAACTCTCAAAGAAAAAAAAAAACATCAAGTTCTCCAACTCAATTTGCTCCAAAAACTCCACATCCGCAGCACACAACTCAGAAAATCACAGCAACTCCACGGACTTCTGCACTCACATTTCAAAACTTGAATGTTCTCATAAGAAAAACAAGAAAAAAATCGTAATGAGCCCAAGGAAAAAAAAAAAAAAAGAAAAAAAAAAAAAAAAAAAAATCACGTAACACACCCAGACCCATAAAAATGTTCTCTCAAGCTCTGATATCTAAAACAACCCACAAAATCAGTAAAAATCTCCAATGTTTAACAGCAACAAAACCCCTTTACTGCTCATACAACCAATCACAATGAGACTTAATGTCAAACTCCCATTTACGTAAATAACAAATCCCGAAAAATTACATCTCCCGATAAAAAAGAAAAAAATGCTAATTAAGCTCAATCCCCAATTACATCTCTCATAGGAAAAGGAAGAAAAAAAAAATAATCACAAACAGATTTTCCCCAATCACAAAATACATAATACATGTATAATATGCATAACATGCATAAACCCCCGCTTTTTCCCCAAGAAATGTCCCACATAAAGTTACGGAATTTGCCAGAAAGCAACTCTCCACACATGCGCTTTCGTGAAATGCTATTGTCAACATTTCCAGATATTGCAAAAATTCTGATCGACCATCATCAGAGGAGAAGAGTCAGCACACGGCTCATCACATCGCTTGTCAGCAGAAAAATTCACCCGCGGACGTATGCTCGAACAGCAGCATAAAAAATGTCTAGTCAGACACACAAGTTTGGAAACTCAAGACTCCATAGAAAAATGTCTAACTGACACATTTCACAGAATTAACTCCAGGATATGACTGTGTTTCAAAATTTGTCTCGAAGACTTATTTCTCTCAACATGACTTTGCCCAATTATATGCCTCCAAAATAACACACTGTGAACATACAAATCCACACATCTCCATAGGACTCGTAATGCAGTAATGCAACTCGCCTCTAAATAGTCATGAAACAAAAGAGAAAGAACCACAGAAATCTTCTCTTGGCTCAAACAAATAAAACTCCCATAACCACAAAAAAAAAGGTCACCCGCCAAAGGATTAATTCCCAACTCCATATATTTCACCATATTAATAATGACACCACTCCCGGTTATAAAAATATTTCCTCCCTTTGGTTAATAACCAACCCCCTTATATTTCTCTTATTTCTCCGATAGCCACATGTTAATAAAAAAAACACCACTCCCGAATACAGAATAATCACCTCTATTTCCCCAATAACTCCATGTGGAATAAAACAGGGCTCCAAAAAATATATCTCCAAAAAGGAATATAAAAAAATGAAATCCTATATCCAAAAAAATGTGCACTCAAGTCAACTAACTAACCACACAAAACAAATATGCCCCATAATCTCCAAAAAAATGTGTCTCCATTTGCAACAAGATGGCTGCAAAATAATTGAACTAAACATAGCTCTCATCACCATTGGCAAATATCAAAAATGGCCAAAAATATATCCCCATATATTATATCTCAAATTATAACTCCAAAATAATATACATCCAATTATAACTCCAATTCTCCAGAGAATAACTCAATGTTATAGTCAAAAACTATAAAACCCTCTCCATTTAGCATAACTGCTAAAAAAGGGCAAAAAATAAAAACTGTCTAGAAAATTCTAGAAAAAATCACCAATGTGCCACAACTTATTATAACAGAACTCCAAATTCACAGTGTCTAAGCAAAGACTTCTCCATATGTACTACGACATAGGCCACTAGAAAACTTACCCAAGTTTCCTATCTCTCCACAAGTTGTCACAAATACAACAAAGGTATTGTGCAAGAAACTCACAATTTCTGGAACATAAATATCCAGAGAAAAAAATGAAGTGCCATTTCATATGCATTCAAACATGCAAGAATTCTCCCGTATATTTCTCTACAGCATCAAATAGCTGAAACACAAACACCGTTCCTGAACAATGACTCTAAGTCATGAACTGAGATATTAAAAAAAAGATATTCACACCACTGGAGAGAAAAATAAATCAAATTCACCCTTGGTAAAAAAACTTGTGTCAGCGATGGCTAACTTCCAAAAAAGGAGAAAAGAAAAAATCAACGGCATTATCAACTATCTCCCGTGACTCACTAGATGTCAAGCAATTATCTCCTGAACTCATAAAAAAAAAAGAAAAGAAAAACAAAAAATAATGTTGTTAGTTGTTCCTCCCAAATTCAAAAAAAGATCTCGCACCCTTGATAGCATTAAAACACCCACGTATTAGTATATAAAAAAAACTCAGTATCAGAAATATCATTATCGCCAAAATCACCAAATTTTGCTACCATCAAAATCACCAGTATCAGAATAAAAAAAATATCACCAACGTTAATGCTTATCCATTCACCAAGGAATTCAGCACAAAAATTCAGCAAAAGTTCAGCAAGATTCAACACAATTCACCAAGATTCAGTCAGATTCATCAAGATTCAGCAAAAGTCATCCCCCATGAATGACTGAAATATTCTCCAAAGTCACAAAACTCAACAAATAATTAAAACAAGATTTCTCCCATCAATTCATTGTAATAACTCTCCATGATAATTATCTAATAATTATTATAAAATAATATACCATGAAATATCTCAAATCTCTCGTAAAGTATGTCTCCCGTAATGATAATTATACTTAAGCAACCCTCCCGTAACACATCTCAAGTATAATAATTATCAATAATAATAATAATTCTCCATAGTGATAATTCTCTTGCAAAGATCTCAAGTAAGGGTGAAATTCAAAATAGCTTACAACAGTATTGCTGAACCTCATGACATACAATTTCTCCAGCATACACCACCACTGCCACACATCACCATACATCACCACTTTCAAAGTAATCTCTCCAACACAATAAAATAAAATAATAATAATAATCTGTGTATCCCCATTATATTTGTGTCTTCCAAGGCACAGGAAAACATACACCCATACAATGCATTTCAATTCTCTTTCTATTTCTCTTTTTCTCTTCATCCAGGAGAGAGGAAAAAAAATCTCTTTTCTAAAAAAAAGACTCTACGGGCATTTCACTTCATCAACTAATCAATCAGCTGATGTCCTGGCATTGGAAATTTCATTGTCAAGGGCAAAACATCCCCCAAACACCCCGACAAAGAAAAAAAAAAGGAGTTCACCCCCAATGAGAAAAACAAAGACTCCCGGTGAGCGCCACAGCATCTTGCCTTTTCTCTCGAAGACGCCTCTATCAAATCCCCCATAGACTTGTGTATGATACTCTTTTAACAGAAAGAGGCGCACACGCACATACGAACACACAGTTCGTTAACGCCTCACAATTCTGGCTGCATCCAGTTTCACAAAGCACTTTGAAGAGTTAATAAACTCAGTACATGGCTTGTCTAACTAAACAGTTTTTATCTCACGCCATCCATAGAAACTCATTCATCAGCTTTCTCGGGTCGTCGCCTCTACTCTGTTCTTCACATTCCATAGGTCACATTGGCAATATATTATAAATCAAAAACCCTAGGCGTTATATATATATATATATATATATATATATATATATATATATATATATATATATTATATATATATATATATATTATATATATATATATTTTTACAGTTTTTTAAAAAAAAAAAAAAAAATGTTAAAAATTCAGTTTGAATTTTTTCCTTTGATGTTTTTTTTTTTTTTGTAATCGTCCCTATACATTTCTGATTTTATAAACTTTCACGTATCTTATTTGTTTAATAAATTAACCATCGGTAGAAATGTTTTTGGAAATTAAGTTGGCCTATGATTGAGTCCTCAAATTGTTTAATCAATTAACAATCTGTACAAATGTTTTTTTGGAAAATGAAGGTGACTTAAGATTGAATCCTCAAAGATTATTCTAAGAAGATAATTCTTTTCTCATTTTTACTCACGCATTCCCCGAAAATCAACAACCGCTAAAAAAGAAAAAAGTATAGAAGTTTCCTTACTCGAGACAGTATAATTGCTAGAATATTGTCAGGATAATTGATATCCAGACTTTAAAAAACCTTTCTTTGACTATATATATATATATATATCATATATATATATATATATATATATATAGATATATATATATATATATATATATATATATAATATATATATATATATATATATATATAATATATATATATATATATATATATATATATATATATATATATATATATATATATATATATATATATATATATATATATATATATATATATATATATATAATATATATATATATATATATATATATATATATATAATATATATATATATATATATATATATATATATATATATATATATATATATATATATGTCAAAGAAAGGTTTTTTAAAGTCTGGATATCAATTATCCTGACAATATTCTAGCAATTATACTGTCTCGAGTAAGGAAACTTCTATACTTTTTTTTCTTTTTTAGCGGTTGATTTTCGGGAAAGCGAGATTAAAAATGAGAAAAGAAATATCTTCTTAGAATAATCTTTGAGGATTCAATCTTAAGTCACCTTCATTTTCCAAAAAACATTTCTACAGATTGTTAATTGATTAAACAATTTGAGGACTCAATCATAGGCCAACTTATTTTCCAAAAACATTTCTACCGATGGTTAATTTATTACAAACAAATAAGATACGTGAAAGTTTATAAAATCAGAAATGTATAGGGACGATTACAAAAAAAAAAAAAAACATTCAAAGGAAAAATTCAAACTGAATTTTTAACATTTTTAAAAACTGTTAAAAATATCTTATCATTGTTAAATGTCAATTCACGTCCCCTTTCATTTGCCTCTGCATTATAAAGTTAATTGCTGTTAGGTGGAATGGGAACTAAAAAGGTATGGGAATTATGCCAGTAAAGCATTATAACGCTTGGCACTGCGATCTAATGAACTGCAAATAACCAGGATAAAGAAAAAAATAAAAGAATAAAAAAAATCGTCCAAGACACCAGAGTACCAAATTTTAAGGCTTCATAAACATGTTGAGAGTCAGTTTCAAGAAGTTTGGCCTTACTTAAGTGCGTCTGGTAATGGTTTCTTAGTTATGACTATGGTGCCATTACAACGACAAGTTTAAAGTTTATGTGATGGAGGGAGCTACCACGTCAGGTCTTAAAAAATAAAATAAAAGAGGGGAATGAAACAGGGGTATTACTGCCATGTGATAATTGTGCTTAAACTTATCATACAAAAGAGATGATAATTCAACTTTTTTTCTTATAAAAGCTTTCTGAGCGAAGTTAAAGGGAGAAGAAAAGGCATTTCTCAAGACGTAAAAAACCTACACGTACTCTCTCTCTCTCTGCTTATCAACACCCACACACACATATATATTTTATCTTACGGTTATTGTTATAAATGGCCATTGTTTTACATACAGCTGAATGAACCGTACGGAGGCCTGGCAGGTTCTTGAACGACTTCCACTATCAGTCGCAAGACAGTAAGTCATTGGACAGCCTCCTGCCATAAAAATGAAGGGTTAGTTATGCGTAATATGAACGACAGGGACACAAACTAGCACACACACACACACACAAAATATAACTACCAATATATGCCGAATCGCTTTTGCA
>NC_087207.1:14258465-14260965 GCF_015104395.2 Macrobrachium nipponense
TTCATTGTAACAACGAAATCTGGACGCAGCTGCAGCAGCTTTAATGAACAGCCGAGATACCTCATTATACGTTACTGTTTATATACATCATCGACACTACATATTGACCCATAAGTTCAATGAATGAGAGATGGAGGCCCTATAATAGATCACTGATGAGGGATTAAGAAAGGTAGCCAGAGAAAGAGCAACTCCAGCCAAGTCTAATTAATGATATAAAGCTATTATGTATGGAATTCATATTGTTGGGCATTCTATGAAAACTATGCTTCGTGAATTAAAAAAAAAAAATAGTTATGCTTTATGACTGTGGGAAAAAATCATGATAATGTCAAGACAGTGGCGCACTATTTTCTGTAGTGGAAAGATATTACTACAGGATGGCTAACGTTGTATGTGAAATTCCAACCCTAATACACTACTATGCATTTCAGGGCCGTGTCCAATTGATTTTCGTTGATAAAATCCTACCAAAACATCGGATATGGGTTACATTTTGGAAATAGGTATTTGAAGCCACAGCCTAATTGGCAAAAATATGAAGTAATGTCTAATGTGAATAATAAAGGCACTTACCAGAGTAAATCTAAGAAATTGAAAGGGTAACTTAGCTAAATTTATACGCACCTAGAGAGAGGCTAGTTGGGACGTGAACTATGACGTCAGGCGTAATACCCAGTAAACTTTCCATTAACAATAGTAAACACGCCGATAACAGGAGGAGGACAGCAGAGCATTCATACGTCAAAGCCAATCTGTTCTACGTGACTGCTGTCTGGTGCTTCACTTATGGCAGGCCTGGCAAATTGTCCTCGTGGCTGCAAGACTGCTTTCGTGCTGCATGTTTTTGCAGTATGCAATAAAGAAAAGAACCGCATGCGTCATATGATTAATTAATATTAACAGGTGAGTGGATAACAGATCATGCACAAACACCAAATGATTCAGACAGGAAGCCTAAATTAAATTTTATAGGGGTCATACTTGAATGACGAGTTTGGAAAAAAAATGAGATATTAAAATATTTTGTTTATATTAATGTATTTTTAAATTGTCACAATAAGAATAAGAGATGACAGATTTTTTCTTGATTGCAAACTATCTCACTGACTAGCTTCATCAACCATATTTAACAATTTACCTATTCTACTGATCTCCTTATAATTTATATATATATATATATATAGATATATATATATATATAATTTATATATATATATATATATACACCTGTACTTACACACACACATACATTTATATATAAAGCTTAATTTTTAAATTATGTGTATGTGCATGTATGTACTATATATGTCTAAGTTCATATATGTAAAGCATTTTATATATCTCTAAATATTCTACTCATACTCTTCCTTGATGTCGAAGTATGAATAATAACAATAATGATGATTATATTAATAACAACAATAATGATAATAACTGTGACGAATATTAATGTGATTATTATGACTTATAATATTATAAATTTCTTTGCATGAACGTGTGCGTAGAGAAAACCAAGTATAACATATAATGCATTTTTATTCACTGGCTAAATACTGGTCTTTATCCACACAGGCCCTACGACCGTGTGGCAAATTTCATGGGTATCACGTCGCTTTCTGTGAGGAAGATTGTTCACCGTAACAGATCATTAATTTCACATGAGTCTGCTGGCGAAGTATTTCCTATACCACAAGTCTTTGATAATTTTACAGTGGGTGCCATTCGTCGGTTTGTTCACGAGATATTTGCTGCAAAGCAAGTATTTACTGTTAGAACCCTGATGACAGATTTGAAGACAGCCACCATAATCCCTGAAACAACCTCCGAGATAGTGGTGTGGCGGCTCCTGCAAGATATGGGATTCATATATAAAACGTCTCAACGAAAGATGTATCTTGCAAAAGAGTCCATTGATGTAGTTTGCCGACGGATCGGGGCTCTCCGGGCTCTGAAGCGCCATCGAGAAGATAGAAGGGAGAGTGCATATGTCGATGAGACGTGGTTCACCACCAGAATGAGCCACAACAGAGAGTGGGTGGACACCGCACAACCTGCTACCAGTGCCACGCATAGCCGACAGGTACCACCTGGCGAGGGAGAGGGCTTCGTGGTGGTAGCAGCTGGCACAGCAAATGGATTTATTGAAGGCTCTTTCCTTTGTTATCCTGCAAAGAGTGCAAGTGGCGATTACCTCGGGGAAATGACAGGCGAGCTGTTCATACGCTGGTTAACAACGCAGCTTCTACCATTGCTGACTGAACCATCAGTGTTGGTGCTCGACAACGCACCTTATCACAGCCAGCTATTAGACGAGTGTCGGTGTCCTACCACGCCCACCAAGAAAGCAGACCTTATTACCTGGCTTCAGAGTCGCCGAATCCCTGACCCAGACGGTGCCACAAGACCTGGGCTGTTGCTCATATGTCAACAGAACAGGCGAAAACCACAGTACATCGTGGACAACATAATTCGAGAGTTGGGCCACGAGGTGGTGCGT
>NC_087207.1:14263465-14271798 GCF_015104395.2 Macrobrachium nipponense
TGTATTTGCATTTATGTATGTACCATATCTGTCTATATATGTGTATGTATACGGCATATGTATTTATGTAAGTTCTATGATCCGCTCCCCTGATGTCGAAGTATGAATAATAACAACAATAATGATGATTATAATATGAATAACAAGAATAGTGATAATAACTGTAATGAATATTAAAGTAATTATTATATTAAAATTAATAATATCATTATCAACACTGTATGTGGCCGTGTGCATAGGAAAAACAAATCATGTTAAATAATGCATCTTTTATTCATTGCCTAAATACTGGTCTTTATCCACATAGACCCTAGGACCGTTTGGCAAATATCTAGGGTATCAGAACGATACTTAACGTATCCTTGAAACTGCAGGGTAACAATGGTTTTCACAGAGACTGTGTAAGAATTGGTGCATATTTCAAATTAACAGAAACTTGGATTGTGCCATGGAATTGTATTACAAAATTAATATTCTTATTTAATGCCCATTCCTTAATTGTACTCTACTTGGGAGTGTGAATGTGTGAAACAATATAAGAATTCCGTATACTACTGTCACTACTACTACCAACATCTGGGTCTTCATTCATAAAGTATACGAGCCGGGTATCTAGTAACGTACGTCACTATAATACAATATCAATGAGTGGGAGGGTCTTTAGTAATGACGTTACACCAGGCTCTATATACGAGCCTGCTAGATTTATCTAAGTTTCCTTTTAAATTTCTTTGATTTACTCTGATAAGTGCCTTAATTATCAAAATTAGACATCACTGCATATTTTTGCCAATTAGGCTGTGGCTTCCAATAGCTATTTCCAAAATACGATCCATATCCGATGTTTTGGTGAGATTTTATCGATAAAATCAATTAGACACGGCCCTGAAATGCACAGTAGTGAGAGCTTAAAAATGGAAGAATGAAAAGTGCACATGTTAATAACCTGCAGGGTTTAACTGACATTAATTACAAGCCAGGCCTTGACTGGTAGAGATGAAGAGTCACATTTGAAATGGAGAACGGGATTTACTGGGAAAGACATGAATGTGGAAGCCGAAGTGGGTTTCAGGCATCTGCTTCAAGGAGAGACTAACGAACGAAGCTGGGAGAGACGAGACATATATAGCTAAAGTACTCAAATATACATATATCTTACTGTAATGGGCGTTATGTCTGTCCGTCCGTCTGTCATTCAATCACGGCCAAACGGCTGGTCCGATGGGCATGAAACTTGGCAGGCTTTTAGTGGGGATCCACAAGATGGTTTATAATGGGGTTTCATCCTACCTCTCCACCCTCCCTTCCAAGGGGGTGGGGGTGAAAAGGGATTCCCTGAAACGGAGCTGGTTCTGCCCATGAAACGAGGCTGGTTATACCCGTAGACTTAGTTACTTTACGAATTTATCATACATAACTTCTGTGTACAGATGTTTGCTAGTATATATAATAGCAAGAGCGTTGTGGTTATTATTCAGAATAACGGAGAAAATAGTGAGAGAAGGAGATTCACTTAGGAGAGCGGCTCAGGCGGAACGGCAGGTTAGAGAAACATTGAGAAGCATCAAAGTGGATAGAAGCCCTTGAATAGGATGCCTTGCAGGGTTTGACCCTTATTCTTCAGGAGAAAAGGTGCAAATAGTCCAGTCATATTTGCACCATTAAAAAGCTCTTCAAAATTTTAATATGATTTTTGCTTTATCAAGGTCTGGTTTGATTATCATTTCATGAGCGAATGTCCTACGCAGGCTAATAGTCCCTTTGTCGGTGTTCATAAGACTTCAATTTCAGAAGGAAATGAGGAAGATTGTTGCTATGATGTTATATTTCTTATCCTCTGTAATGTTATATGAATTATATAGGCAGCTGCCTCAGTTATTAAAAATGAGTGTATCAATAAGAATATTAAAACACTTTAATCCAGATAAGAATAATACCATGAAGTTGTTTTAAAGTAGACGCCATTGAATACAAAATATGGCGCTGTGAACCGCTTGTTGGAATAGTCACGACAATTCGGTTTTCAAAGGATATGGAAACAGTTCTACGAGAGAATTTTGTAAAATATTGTTTTTTTATGAAATTGTAAGGTCGTTTTCAAAATAATAATAATGATAATAATAATAATGATAATAATAATAATAATAATAATAATAATAATAATAATAATAATAATAATAATAATAAAAATAAAAATAATAATAGTAATGACCTTTGGAAGTATATTGAAGAACCAAGTTTATGTTGGCATAATTTTGTGATATATCAGGATAAAATGAAGTCCCAGACTGAAAAGTCCAGCCGAGATGAAAACAGGCCACAGGAACCGAGGGAAGCTTTATGAAAACAAATGATGGCAATTATCTTCGAAAGTCGTTCCTCATCAGCTTTTCCCGCTTTCGCTAACTTTTAATTACACAAGAAAAAGTAAGTGACCTCGTCCGCATTTATTCAGTCACTTCCCTCTTCCATTTTACCTTTGCCCTTCCTTTTGCACCGGGCCTGAATTTTGTTAATGAAAAATGTTGGCTAATGGTATATCTTCTCTCTCTCTCTCTCTCTCTATCCTCTATCTTCTCTCTCTCTCTCTCTCTCTCTCCTCTCACTCCTCTCCTCTCTCTCTGTAAATATATATATATATATATATATATATATGTGTGTGTGTGTGTGTGTGTGTGTATGTGTGTGTGTGTGTGTGTGTGTGTGTGTATGTATAACATAACTGTATCACGAACATTTGGAACGTGTGATGAATATATAAATAAAGGTAGAAGCCACAAAGGAAAGTGAAACAATAGGAGTATGCTGCTATTGTTTCACTTTCCTTCGTGGCTCCTACTATATATATATATATATATATATATATATATATATATATATATATATATATATATATATATATATACATCGAGCTACAATGTCCTTTAATATCTAATTCGCTCTACCTCGGAATTTAATATATTTTCATATATGCTTAACCGAAGGGGGATTTTTTTCTCGAAAATAGATTTGCCTGGTCCTGGGCGCGAACCAAGAAGACATTCAAATCCAGGAACGTCAGTGAAGCTTTTACCTACCCCACCACCGCGAGAGGCCATAAGTTTATGTCGTCTTCCCCTCAAATACCTTTCGCGCTCAGGTAATTCGTTGGTTTGGAGACAACATCAACCCGCCTCGGCTCCGGTAGCGTTGTAGTGCTTTTTGACAACACGTAGATATTAAAGGACATTGTAGCTCGATGTACATATATGAATCACGTAATGTGATTACCGTAATTCATATATATATATATATATATATATATATATATATATATATATATATATATATATATATATATATATATATATATATATATATATGGTAAGGCTGTGAGTGAGTACATGAGAATGCGTTGGACGGAAAAATTTCTAATGTATTTCACTGCCTGTTATAACCCTTATTAAATCAGCCATAGTGACAGTTCACCGTTATTTTCACCAGGACACCACTGAAATTTGATGATTCCATCTCGCCGACCCCAAACAAAACAATGCTCTTCGACATTCCATTACCTGAGAATCACAGGCATATGTAGTATAAGCAGTTTTCATCCGAGCAAATAATGCCCCACATTCAACCAATAATGGACCACAAATAAGCGCAACTCATTCGGCCGTATTCGTTTGTATCATCAAAAAAGACCCGGAAAGAATTCCGAATATATCTGCGATCATTGAACGGATATATGGCCAAATTATCGTGAACTGAATTTGGAAAATAACTGCCCCCTAACAGCATCAGATGTTTCCATTCATTTCGCGGTGTTTATTACAATAATACACATTTTTCTGCCACGTATCGAATAGGTGTAGTGTATTAGTAACATTAAGAATGTATTACTTACAGAATAATGTGGCTTTTTACATTATTTTGATGAATACTTATAACGCTTCTCATTCATTTTAGCATTATCATAATTTAATAGAATAATCACGAGGGTTCGACGGACTGCTAATTGATCTTCTTTGAGTCACAATACTTTAGAGATAATCTAGCAGCCGACTGCAAGGAACATTGATCAGATGACCTAAATGTTGTTGTAATATCAAAACGTCCCTGAAGCCACCTTAGCTGTCCTCTACCAAGGAGGCCACAACCATTTATCTGCTGCTACTCTGTCCATGACGTCAAGCACACAATTACTCTGTATAACTGACAGAGACCACTAGCGAAAAATCTGAATCCCGAAGCATCTACAGTATAAATAAATGTGCTTGTTTTCATGGGATGAAAATTTTAATTTCTTTAAATAATTAATGAAGGAAGAGTCTTGCACCATCCAATTCAGATGGTATGTTAATCATGAGATAGAAAAGTGATTATAAAGCCGAATAGGCACACTGCAAATGTGAATTACCCCATGATTTGTCATTTTGAATCCAAGCAGGCAAGGCTTCTGCTTGAAAAAATCCCAACGGTAAATTGAGTTTCTTTAGTATTGAGTTTGAAGGTGGAGACGGAAGTTCCCGAGTTAATAAAAAGTATGTTGTTGAAACTTAGAAAAAAATATATCACACTAGATTAAATCCAATCAAATTCATTCAAGAAGGAAAATGCGAACTTAAATTCTATATGGCATTAATATCGATTATATGGGTAGAGATTTGGCTCTGATGTCAATGGCCCGTAGTCAAAATCTTAGCATGACTCATGAAAATTCACTTGGTCATTGAACCTAAGTTTAGATTATGCAATTTCAAGAACAATTCGTTAAGATTGGGGATGGGGTTGCAGCCAAGATCATTCGGGTGGGCGAAAAGGATAAAAGAAAAGAAGAGAGATGCCAAAATTCACAATATGTTTTTCCTCAGCTTGTGTGACAATGATCCTCCCGTAAAAGTGTTTCAGTTTGTTTGGAATTCGTTTTACGAGGGTTATTTGAGTTTTGCATCACAGGTTGTGTGTTGGTTTTCATTAAAGGAATAAACTAAAAAGCAGATCTGAAACAAAAATCTCTGCATTTACTCGTTTTCCCCCAGGGTAAATCGGCTAAGAATCTCAGGTTAACAGTAATTATAGTTTGCAATTACCTCAGAATGTAAGCATTAAAATTTTAATCACGGCAAATGAGCGCCTGGGGGGAGGGGGGGGGGGGATCTGTTCCTCTGAAATTAGAGCGTGAAAATGGTTATATCTGCAACACGTAGGTAATGCTCTTTAGGGATTAGTCGCTGCTAATCCTCTCCTTTGAAGATGTTATTCGCTTTCGCTGGCGTCATAAACCTTTTGTTAGCGCTTTAGCTTTTCTCTCCCATAATGAGCTAACATCTTTTTTAAACAAACCAAGAGGCCAGGTTCAGCACCAAGCTTTCAGGGAATTTAATCCTTATTGTGTAAAGCAAAAGTAAGCCTGGGAAAGAAACAAAATGACAGCGACTGCAAAATCTAAACGGATGTTCACTTCCGTTAAACGGAAGATGGTAGGGAAGAACTGACGTTGAATTTCCACCATTAGTTATCCAATTTGCTGTTAACCTTTGCGCCATCTGCTGAACATTCAGTGGAAAATCTATAATAAGCAGACGCCTTTTTGGCATTTGCATTTGTTTAAGTACTCTTCTGGAATACTGACACGGCACCAAGTTTTTCCTGAGTTATTTTACGATGAAAACCTTCGTCTTTGTTATTGTTTTTTTTTATATTGCTATCGAGTTTTTGGACCGAATATTTCTCGTGATGAATCTAGGGCAGAGATTCCCAACCTTTTATACCGACAAGAAACCCCTGAAACTATTTTTTCATATCCTAGGGAACCTTATCTACAGGCTCTCTCTCTCTCTCTCTCTCTCTCTCTCTCTCTCTCTCTCTCTCTCTCTCTCTCTCTCTATATATATATATATATATATATATATATATATATATATATATATATATATATATATATATATATATACATATATACATATATATACATATATATATATATATATATATATATATATATATATATATAAATCATATAATATACCATTGCCATTAGATCTGTGTAAAATCAGATCAGCGTCATTTGCAATACATATTTATTTCAAGACTTTTTGCGGAATCCCTGATGATGGAATGAGGAACCCCAGGGTTCCACGGAACCCTGGTTGGAATCACTGATCTAGGGAAAGACGTCCTTCTGTACTATTTTTTTTTACTACTTTCCCCTTTTGCTTTATGAGATGCAGACACGTTTGCCTTCAATCAGGTGATTTCTTGCGTCTTTTTCATGATCATCATCAGTATTTTAGTTTCATTATCCTTTTAACTTTCACAAATTATGATAAAATAGTGTGCTGATCTGCTAATTACGAATATGAATGCGTTAATGCCATTATATTGCAGCTAACTTGCAAATCAATAAGGCAATGTGGGAAGCAGTGAAAAATTTTGCTCAAATTGCAAGAGTTTAGAGAACCCATTGAACAATTTCATCATCGCAGCCTCAATTTAAAATTAAATCTTTCCCTCACTTCTGGAGAAAAGGAAAGAATTATATCGATTAAAAACTATCATATATATATATATATATATATATATATATATATATATATATATATATATATATATATATATATATATATATATATATACTTTTCACCGAAGGCGACGTCGTACAAATAAGGATAAAACGTATTATATGTATATATGTATATATATATATATATATATATATATATATATATATATATATATATATATATATATACTGCTATTTCAGGAATTGTCTTCTAACCAATTATTTACCTAATTTAATGTAAAATCATAAATATTTTCTCCCAGCAAATGGACCTCTTACAATGGTTTAAAGATTAAATTGTTTTACAGCTACAAAAAAAGGACATTCAATAAATAATTTCAGCAGATCATTTGATAATGACATTAACTCGCTGGTTCTCTGATAATAGAGTTTTTCAAATTGGACAAAATGTGGGAAAAGTACAAACGTTTAACGTCAAGTGACTTAAAGAATATAATCCTGCAGTGTAACGTCTTCAGAGAAGACGAGGTCATAACGAACGGCCTTTAAGTCGAGAGATGAAATAGAAATAGAACTTCCCTGTTTGTTCTGTCAACAGAAACTTAAAGTTGCTGTTAGACTAAGCCATAGAAAATATTTGACTTTCGCCCGTATCGACAATCACATCTTACTTCTAATACTTCCCAGGGGAAACACGACTTGTAAGTGTCAATGGAAATTCTTTCGATGTCATTTATGAGTAGAACGCCCTTTTTTGGCTATCAAAAAAATATAGAGTATTGACTATCAGGGAAGTAAGAGAATATGAAAGGCATTACAGCAAAGGGAACGAATGGGGTTGCAGCTTGGGGCCGGAGGCACGCTGCAGAGAACCTTAAGTGTAGGGTTGAAATTTGAGTCGCCTTGAAAGTAGAGGGAAGGAGGCTGTAAAGCGGCGAAGTTTAAAACACTCTTTTGGGTTATTACCATAAGTTTTGTTCTGGTGTGATTATTATTAAAAAAAAAAGCACGTTTTGAACACACACACGGCTATCTTTGCATACTCATGTTAAATTATTATCACAAACACACATATCATGCGGTACACTGTAAGCATTACTTAAGGTTCTTTGCAGCGTGCCTTCGGCCCCTAGCTGCAACCCCTTTCGTTCCTTTTACTCTACCTCCTTTCATATTCTCTTACTTCCATCATACTTTCCACCCTCTCCTAACAAATAATTCGCAGTGCAACTTCGAGGTCTCTCTGTTACACCTTTCAAACCTTTTTCTGTCAATTTCCGTTTCAGCGCTGAATGACCTCATAGGTCTCAGTGCTTGTATTCAATTCAATGAAGACTACTGACTTCAGTTTTCGGATTTCAGACAGACAGACGGGTTTTGCAAGCTCACCCGACAGGCAGAGTATCAGAATAGGTAAATAAAAAAAAAAATTGATACAATTCTCCGGCTCTATTATTCATCTGATTGTATTTCGAGATCCTAGTTTAAATACTTTTAAATTGTCCTTTCCACCTGATTATATATTATATATATATATATATATATTATATATATATATATATATATATATATATATATATATATTATATATATATATACGTATATATGTGTGTGTGTATATATATGTATATATATATATAGATATATATATATATATATATATATATATATAATATATATATATATATATATATTATATATATATATTACACGAATCAATATAAATAAGCTTGTGTACTGTTAAGTTCACTCATGATAAAAAAAAATAAACTAAGTTTTCAAATAGCAGAGGATTTCACCATCTCTCCAACGATAATGTTTAGAAAGT
>NC_087207.1:14272298-14294798 GCF_015104395.2 Macrobrachium nipponense
AACTGACATGAAGGTAAACGGCTGTATACCTTTCCTCAAGTCAATTACCTTTAAAATAGATTAGCTTTTAGAATTGTATTCGTGTACTAAAAAATAGGGGGATGGGGAGGGGGGATCGATTCATTTGTCTTGACCACCACTGCTTGTTTTCTCTGAAAAAAATATCGCAAAAACAAGCGGTTATGGAAAGTTTATTTACATTCTGGTATAGAAATCCTTTTCCAACAGTGTCCGAATAATGAGGCTTCTCTATACTAGAATATCTTCTGTCTCAACGAACTTCAAGGGGCAACAAAATGAGACAGAATCGTGGAAGTATCAGTTACGAAAAGAAAAAAGATGGTTTGTACAAATATTTTCTATTTTATTGCGCCTGAAATTCCATCCCATGTTTTCTTGCCATGAAAGCGCCTGTGAATTTGAATGAAATCAATACGAAATAAGAGATGATTATTTGCAAAAGATCTTATGATCGCATTTGTGGTAGACCATCTAACTATCTGTTGTTGCTTTTAAAATCTAGATCATTTACTAAGCTTAGTGCTTGGTTCCTCTATCATTTGCACGTTGTAACTAAGTCACGCTACTCTTTTGTACTTTGGTCATGTGATTATTGTATTCGTGAGAATACTTTGTAAAGTACTTATTAAATGTGCCTCTTTACATCACGAACTTATCCTACAGCTTCTACGATCGTATGATGCTAGTTCATATATATTTCTGCTGTTTCAAATACCATTCAGTTTGTATGTTATCCCCGAATGGGTAACGTTCCGCAACGTATGTGTCCATGATACTGTATCACTTGTTAGAAACAGTGGCATTATGTACAGCATTTGTTTTTCATGCTGGGAAAGTATATGACCTTAAATATTGCTCTTTAGGTAAAGGGAATTCGATAGTCATATGTATGTTTTTGTGGCTTTATATATACACTTATGTGTATATATATATGTATATATATATATATATATATATATATATATATCATATATATATATATTATATATATATATATATATATATATATATATATATATATATTATATATATATATATATTATATATCTATATATATAAATATATATATATAAAAGCGTTTAATAAGCTTAAGTTCACTGATGGACTCTCCACGAGGAGCTAACCTTCCAAGGAGAGAGAGAGAGAGAGAGGAGAGAGAGAGAGAGAGAGAGAGAGAGAGAGAGAGTTTTTGGGAGGGGGTTTTCCTATGATATATGTTTCCGGAGTATGTAGAAATATGGGTCGCGGGATGAGAGGGGCGTTGTAATAAAATTGATATAGGATGACATCGGAAGGATTCGATGGGCTCTGTCGAGATCTTCCCTTCTGTGCTCCCTCAACTGGGGCTAAGCACACTTCGATATATTTGACCCTTCTCTCTCTCTCTCTCTCTCTCTCTCTCTCTCTCTCTCTCTTGCTTGGTGAGACCTTCCCGCGTGAAGTCAGATTAATCAACAGATATCACAAGTTTAACATACGACTAGAATTTGAGAAATATCTAGAAGTGTTCGTGAACTATCGGTGATAAGATTAGTGTGAAAATAGTAGGATAAAGCGTCTTCTAAGTTAGTTTATCAAGTGTAATACTGTAAATCAGAACAAGATGGCAGTAAGTTCCAAACTGCGGGAAGAAATGCCGTAATTTAGCTTGCTTGGCGGATTCGCAATACGATGAGGTAGCAGGAAGGGAACTGGCATTTCTCATCTATGAAATCAGCAACAGTTTCCTAACCAAAAAGATACAAAAGCATTCATAGATATATTAGAAGGATATAATCCTTCAAACTGGAACAAATCTAATGAAAACATCTTGAAAATAATTGAAGAAGTTCCAAATAAAATCCAGTGGTCAAGAGACTCATAAAGAAAATATACATAACCACAATATTCCGACAAAGAAAATGAATAAGGTGAATCTTGTGAATAACCTAATTGATGCATTAGGAAAAAGAATGCCAAAAGCATGCAAACTGTGTAAGGTTTGGTATAGCATAGTCAATCCACAAACCTAATCAGAAAATGTGCTGCCATGCAAACATTCCGACCCATCCACAGTGTGCTGAGGTAATGCAAGATTTGAGAAAGATACAAGAATTTTTTGTTCAACATGTCTATCATGGATAGACAATGTTATTAAATAAGATTGAATGTACAAATAGTTGAGGATGAAGAAGAAGAGGAAGAGGAAGAAGAAGAAGAAGAAGAAAAGAGGAAAACGGAAGAGAAGTAAACAAAAATGAAATGACAGAAAAAAATAAGGAAAACAAAGAACAAGAAAAAGTATGGATGCAGAGATACTCATTGATACTACAATATGAGGCAATAAAAGCAGCATACCTACGAAGAAATAAATTAGCGATATGACAACAGAAAAGCAAATCCCGAAGAGGCTCTACCCAGATCTACACAATGACGGGAAAGAGGAAAAAATAGACAAGAAAGACAAAATCTGCAACCTTTTGAAAAGAGGGAATTGCAGATTTGGGAGAAGATGTTACTACAAACATCCTAAGGTATGTCACAACTATGAAATATATGGTAAAATGTGCATTCTAGATGGCTATGGGGATGATTGCAGAGATCTGCATCCAAAAATATGCAAAAACCTAAAAGAAGGAAAAGGATGTAAGTTCGACAAAAAATGCAAATATATGCCACCCTGTAGCCATGAATCATAATCAAATAATAACCAACCAAGTAATAAAATCCAAAATAAGAAAGAACAAATAAAGAGAGAAATCAAGCAATTACAGGTAAAAGAGAAAAGCAAACCACCAATGAGATATGCAGAGGTGTCAGCAAAAAATTTCAAAGCATCAGCTCCGAAATTCTACTCAAGAGATAATAAACTGTATTTATTCATGCAAGAGGATATTGCAGAAACGGAGAAAATTGCAGATTCAGACACAAAATGAATAATTATGATGAAGGAAGATCAAATATTATGGAAAAAGTTGGATTTTTTAATGTCAGAATTTCTGGAAATGAAAAAAAAGAACAACATACCAGAACAGGAAAGAGACATGGGAAAATCCTTATTACTACCATTATTAAATGAAGGAGAAAAACACGCAAACCATCATAGTGATGAATGCGCAGGGTTTAGTTACGAGTAACTCAAAAAAGAAAAATAGAGTACTTAGAAGAACTAACCCAAATTGAAAAGAAAATAGATATAATGAATATAAGTGAAACCTGGTAATTCCCAAGAGACTGGGAATGATGATCAAATAAAATGGGTTCCAAACTTATAGATCAGATAGAAAAAATAGGAATCAAGGGGGCGGGGAACCGCAATATATGGGAAAGACAAAAAACAAGGAAAAATATATGAGAAATATAGTAACTCAGAATGTGAACTAATAGCGGTAGAATTTGAATCTGAAAAATTAATGAACATTGTAATATATAGACCTCCTAATACTAAAGAGTTTGACTTAATAATTGAAAAAATTGGATGATATATGTAGAAATCACAAGGACTGGACTATTCTCCTATCTGGTGACTTCAACTTTCCTTTCGTAGAATGGAAAGAACGAATAGGAGATTGTGGTTGTACTAATACATATAAAAAAGAGAGTAATAGTAGTGCAGAAGATAAGAGGCAATTTGAAAAGCTATTAGATATGCTACTAGAATACAACATTCAAAAAATAAATCACCTGCCAACAAGAAAGGAAAATACTTTAGACATAGTATTTGTGAACGAGATGAATTATGTTAAAGAAATAATAGTTTATAATGCGAGTATTTCAGACCATAATGTCATAGAATTAACAGTTCATTCCAAAGCAAGTGAAAAACAGAGATAAGCAAGAAATGAAAAAGTGGGAAGATATGGAAAATACAAACTTCTACAGTAAAAATATAAAATGGTCAGAAATAAATGAAGAATTAAACAAAGATTGGGATAACATTTTCGTAAGTGATGACATAAGGGTAAATACGGAGATATTATATAATATTGGAGAAAATAGTGGATAAATATTATACCGAAGAAGAAAGTAAATATCATTCATGCATACCAAGAGACAGAAGGATCTTGTTCCAGAAAATCAGAAAGTGGAAAAAAGGTCTTGCAAAAGAAAAAAATGCATGGAAAGTTATAGAACTAAAAAGTAAGATAGAAAATGCAGAACAAAAGATTATACAATCAGGAAAATGAAAAAGGGACTTGGAAGAAAAAACCCTATTAAATATCAAGCAAAACCCAAACAAATATTATACTCATATGCGAAGAAGATGAATAAAGAAGAATAGAAATAGGCCCTCTGAGAATTGAAGGGAGATTAAACGAATGAAAAAAAGGAAATTTGCAACATACTGGCAGAACGATTATAAGAGAGAATTCACCCCTAGAATAGATAACGAAGATAATTATATAGAAGTAAGGGACGAAAATAGTGAATATTTATTTTAGCTGACATAGAAATTAATGAAGCTGATATTGTGCAGGCAATTAATGAAATTAAAAATGGAAGCTGCTGCAGGGCCTGATGGAGTCCCTGCTATTTTGTTAAAGAAAGTAGTTCATTCTATCGCAAAGCCACTTGCAATATTATTAAGACAAAGTGTAGATACAGGCAAGATTTATGATGAGCACAAATTAGCATATACACCCCTACTTTCAAAAGTGGATCAAGACTAGAGGCAAGTAATTATAAGGCCTGTGAGTCTAACATCACATATTATGAAAGTGTATGAAAGGGTAATGAAGAAAAATATTATGAAAAACTTTATAAAAAAATAATTTGTTTTAATATTGGAAACACGGTTTCGTACCCCCGGAAAAGTACAAACAAAACCCAACTGTTAGTCCACCGTGAGATCATTCAAAATATGAAAAGCGGAAATGAACAGATGTGGTTTATCTAGACTTTGCAAAAGCTTTTGACAAAGTAGACCATAATATATTAGCAAAGAAAATTAGAAAAACACAATATCGTAGATAAAGTAGGAAGATGGTTAAAAGAATTTTTACACAACAGAAAACAGATAGTTATTGCAAAACGATGAGAAATCGGATGAAACCAAGGTAATATCCGGTGTGCCACAAGGTACGGTGTTAGCTGCAATACTGTTTGTTATTATGATTGAAGGACATAGACAGTAATGTTTCCGGATTTCCCCCCGGTAGTGAGTAGTTTTCGCTGATGACACAAGAATAAGTTTAAGAGAAATTACTTGTTGATGAAGATAGGCAACGCTCTACCAAAGAGACCTTAACAAGTATATGATTGGGCAGAGGAAAATAGGATGGTATTTAACTCTGATAAATTTGAATCAATAAATTATGGAGACAGAGAAGGAAAGCTATATGCATATAGGGGACCTAATAATGAAGACAATCACAAATAAGGAAGCAGTTAAAGACCTTGGTGTGATGATGAATAGGAACATGTTATGCAATGATCAAATAGCAATTCTTTTGGCAAAATGTAAAGCAAAAATGGGAATGTTGTTACGGCACTTCAAAACAAGAAAAGCTGAACACATGATTATGCTTTATAAAAAAAAACATATTTTCGTAGTCCACTGGAATATTGCAATATGATATGGTACCACACTATCAAAAGGATATTGCACAAATAGAGAGTGTACAAAGGTCCTTTACAGCTAGAATAGAAGAAGTTAAGGACCTAAGACTATGGGAAAGACTACAATCCTTAAAATTTATAGTCTAGAAAGGAGAAGAGAACGCTACATGATAATTCAGGCATGGAAACAGATAGAAGGAATAACAGAAAATATCATGGACACTAAAAATATCAGAAAGAGCAGCAGAGGTAGATTGATAGTGCCCAAAAACTATACAGAAAAATAAGGAAAGCACCAGGACATTAATCCACTACGCACCAGCAATCGATAATGGCGAGTCTTTCAATGGTTGCAGCCTCATCTGAGGAATATATCAGGATGAGCGTAGATGTAAGAATAAGCTCGACAAATATCTAAACTGCATCCCAGACCATCCAAGATTGGAAGATGCAAAATATACCGGAAGATGTACTAGCAACTCTCTGGTAGACATTAGAGGTGCCTCACACTGAGGGACCTGGGGCAACCCGAACGAACTGTAAGGTAAGGTAAGGTCTCTCTCTTCTCTCTCCTCATTTTTCGCTCCATCTGCCCTATGAATATTCCATTGTATTTGCTTACATATATATTGGTGTCGAATATCTTAAACACTTTAGGTTTAATCTAGCATATAAATTAAAATTGTCTTAAACGTGTGGACGTTTTCCAAATTTGTTCGTTGAAGTTTGTGTCATACACACACGCACAACACACACACACACACACACACACACATATATATATATATATATATATATATATATATATATATATATATATAGATTATATATATATATGTGTGTGTGTGTGTGTGTGTGTTGGTGTGTGTGTATGTTGGTGCGTGTGTGTATGACACAAATACGAAATATTGGATTCGTATTTATTAATCACACTCAGAATCAACTGGTCCTTGTGATCGTGTAAGAACGAGAAAGAGGTTATTTTAATCCTTCCTTCACCACATAAAAATATAAATTAACATACACACACACACACACCCGCGCACACACATACAACCATATGTATAGTTTTTTTTTCCGAAAACTGGTTTCCCTCACATGTTTTGTTTTTCTTCAAACATTGCAAGAATTTTCTAAATAAGAAATTATCGGACTCCCTTCCACAAGCACTGTTCCACGAAAGAAACTATATGCCAGTATTCCATACATCCAAGACGACAAATTTAGAAGAATCTCAAGTCTGCAATTGAAAAACACTATAATATGTTGCAAGTTATATTAATTCCAAAAAATCCCCTTACAATAAGATCACTTTTCAAATTTAAAAAAGACTGACTCTGCCCAATATTGCAATCTTCAGTCGTATATATATATTTCTTGCCCCAGATGTGATTTGGGGACTTACGTGGGTTCGACTAAACGATTGCTAAAAGTCAGAGCTGATTCACATAATGGTGTAAGTCATCGGTTACTGGCTCCAGAATTTTTCCAAATATCAGAAAATCATGGCAAAAAATTTTGTAAAACCCGCACCATCAATTGTATACTGATTCCTTCTGTCGCTTGGGAACCAAACAAGCCGTTTACACGAACTGCTTATATTAGAGTCGTTTTGTTTTTATTAAGCAGCTTGGTGGCCCAAGTTGAACTCACACACCTCCTCTGTACAGTTGTATCTGGGTTGAACCGGCTTTCTTCGCTGCTTCTCCCTTCTCTCTGAATCACTCAGTCTTCAACTTTTTAGTCTAGCAGGCTGCTTTTTTAAATTGCTTTCATTTTATGTATGTTTTTGTATATTTGTTGAGACTCTTAAAGTCAAAGTTATGTTTCGTGTGTTTTTAATTTGTGTTTGTTTCTCTTTTAGCCTTGATGATGTAACTATGTGACGAAAACGCGTATTCGGCAATAAATGTATTATCACCTGATGACCGGCTATCTCCTTGTCACCCTGTCCTTCATATGTATATATATATATATATATCTATATATATATATATGTATGTAGTATGATGGTATGATGTATGATATACATGCACATACTATATATATAATATATATATAAAATTATATATATTAATATATATAATTATATGATATATATAGATATATTATAGAAATATATATATATATATGTCTTAAACAGCTTTCAAGTGCCAGTAAATCGTTCTTCGGGCCCTCATTCCGCGCCTTTTTCCACGAGATGGGTTATCGAAGAAGCGTCCGAGAGCGGACGGCAATGCAGGATCAAACACTTCCGGCAAAAAACTCCTGTCGATGGTCCGCTCTGTATCTCCTTCATTGCCTCAGTTCCTTTGAGGTTTTGCGTCCTAATCTCCTGACACGGCCTTTGGGGATTAAAGCGGCAATGTCCTCGTTCTATTTATGGGTTTTGCTGCTTTTATGGACTAGACTAGGATTTTGTTGTTTTACAAATACTTTTATTTTTTAGAGGTATGCTGATAGTAACATTAAGGGAACTGATAAACCTCTCTAACGAAAAAGCTTGGAGCTAATAAGAATATATACATCCTTACAAATGCACATGCTAGGAAGCACACACACACACACACACCCACCATATATTTATATATCACACTTATAAGAGTGAATGCTCGTATGTTTGTTTGTGCGCTATAGAAATCCGAACCGCTTGACCGATCTAGACAAAATTTGGCACGTGGCCATCATTTGTTCCATCCCCCTTCCCCTACCCATCGTACCTTATGTGGTAAATAAACTCAACCGGTTTATCATACCTCATTTCATGTACACGGAGACCATAGAATATATTTTACTGAAAATGCTTTTCAGTCACAGAGTAATAACCTGTAAAACGAAAAACGATCAACCTAGCTAGTTCTCGGCAAATTATCATAAACTCGAGTATGGACAGACCATAAATCAACAGAAAAAATTGGTCTCTTTCGACGACTTTCTGGTTTATTCCAAACCACATACTTTCAAAATATACTAGAAAACCACTTAATAAGTCATCAGTTTCAGCAGTTATGAAATTCACTAATTGGTCAAACAACTCTTGCACATCAGTGGGTGGGACAAAGGCAAGTGCTTCTAACTGCTTGATGAAAAGGGCATTGCTGGTTTCGAACATTAAATCTGCAATTGTTTGCAGGTCCAGCAAGACTGGATATTTCGCCATAAACATTAATGGTCAAATGAAAGAAACAACCTCTTATTGATGTATTAGGAAAGTTCTTTTAAAATAATTTTTTATTGTTGGTCGTTCGAGGTCAGTTGCTAATAAATCATGTCCAGAGCGCCTTTGTTTCTCAAAACTGTAAACATTTCGTTATGCGTTTTCGTTTCTTTGTGACTTGTAATACAGTCCAGTTATGATAAGGTTTTGCTCTCTGAAATAATAGGTGTTTTTTGAGAGGAGCAGAGTCAAATGCGCCATCGCCAAACTTTGTCTGTTATTGGACAGTCATTTCAAATTTTTCTCCTTTGAAAAAAATATAATGGCGGTAGGCAGAGTTCATTCGTAAAACTTATGAGGTGGAAGGAAGGAAAAATAAGGAAATGCATCAGAGGGATGCCACCACCTCATTATATTCGTCAAGATAATTTGACGGATCGGAACTTGGGGCGTTTTCTTTTCGTGAGTGTCCTTTTTCGATTTAGGGCAAATGAAATCATTAGCTTGGTATCCTCCGTAGGGGGGTAGTGCCGTCAGTGGACCTCGTCCGGTGCACTGTAGGTGTTACTTCGGCCCCTAGCTCCACTTTCATTCCTTTTTCTGTATCTCCTTTCATATTCTCTTTCTTCATCATACTTTCCACCCTCTCCTAAACACTTGATTCATAGTGCAACTGCTTTGAGGGTTTCCTCCTGTGCACCGGATGAGGTCCACTGACGGCACTACCCCCCCCCCCCCCCCCCCCCCCTCACCCCCCCCCCCCCCCCCCCCCTCTACGGAGGATACCAAGCTAATGATTTTATTTTGCCCTAAATCGAAAAGGACACCACGAAAAGAAACGCCCAAGTTCCGTTCCGCCAAATATCTTGACGAATATAATGAGGTGGGCATCCCTCTGATGTATTTCCTTATTTTTCCTTCCTTCCACCTCATGGTTTTCCGAATGAACTCTGCCTACCGCCATTATATTTTTTTCAAAAGATAAAAATTTGAAATGACTGTCCAATAACAGACATAGTTTGGTGATGGCGCTTTTGACTCTGCTCCTCTCAAAAACAGCTATTATTTCACCTTTTACCTTTTACTGTCAGTTTCCACTCAGCGCTGAATGACCTCATAGGTTCCAGTGCTTGGCCTTTGGCCTAAATTATATATTTAACTCAACTATACATTAGCCCGGTATCTCCATTGGACTGCATATCTCCTCATACCAACAGGTCATGGAGTGGTGACCGCAATAGGTGTCGATAAACATCAATCACTGTCCTCTCTCTCTCTCTCTCTCTCTCTCTCTCTCATCTCTCTCTCGTCTCTCTCTCTCTCTCTCTTCTTACAAATAGTAATGCTCATGGAGATTTTATGAAATCCAGTCTCCGCCATCTGCTATAAACGAAGCACGAATGATTAATGCTAAGGAGAATGATCTCTCTTTCTTTGACGCCGAAGTTGGACGATTAACGACCGCTTTCCCGGTTCATGGAATTTTTGAAAGGAAACTTAAAGTCCTCTTTTATTAAATACACTTCTGTTGTATGTACCGGGATTTCTGTGTGCGTGTGTACTGTTGTACATATATTCATTCGTTTGAGCTCCCATTTTCGCGAAATAATATTGATTTATGATTTTCATCAGAAACCACGTGTTTATGTTCATCCTAAGTTTCTTTGATAAAGGAGAGCAAAGCGGTTGAAGTGTGTATTTTTTGAAATGGGTTAATAGCATATAAAACTGTGTAAAGGAGGACATCTTTCTAATCAAGCTCACTTATACTTATTATTTTCCTTTGTCAAGGGACTCCTTCATCCTGTTATTTCTTACCTCGGTTTCAGCTGTTTAATATTGGGGTGGTTCTACCAGTTTGTTTCTTTGTTAATGAATAATGGTGGATTTTTTCTTTCCAGGTATAATTTTGTAACGCCAGATTCCATGCTAAAATTACAGGTCAAAATAAGAGCAAGATAAACAATACCGCTATGTGACTCAAAGGGGCTTTAGGAAAAATCCCGCCACTCCCATGTCTTTCCCGTGTTTTCACTTCCACTAGTCTCCACTTCTCTTCAACCTCCCATTTCCATAATTCCACATCCAAGGAGTCGCGGAGCTTCTAATACACTATTCCCACGTGGATGAGGAAGATTGCTGCGCGGTTTGGTTATCAGCATATTGAAACGCGCGTTAGATTGCTGCGTAAAACTCAAATCGAGTTTCTGCTAAATTTGTTGTCTTTCAAATCTCCATCACCGTCGTTCGATCAACTCTTCAGAAGCTTTATAAAATGCTTCGTAATTCTGATAATTTTTTTTTTGTCTTTTTGCATTTTGATCTCCCCAAACAATACCATTCATCGCTTGGTAATAGGTATGCTGTTGGAATATAAGGAACCTTCTTTTTCCTTTTTGTGAAGCTTTTCAAGTTAAACAACGTCTTTTTAAGAAGTGTTTTGGTCCAGTTGTGGCCAGTTTCTAGAATTTTATTCGTGGGCACGCAGTAGAAATATCGTTGAAACTCCACGAAAGTTGCATAATATAGAATTTACAATATTTGTTTGCTGAGCGGGTTCACGGACGTATTAATTTTCATCTCATATTTTTTGTCTGATATTTGTTCTATATAATAGTTTGTTCTCTAATTCTGTATCTTTTTTCCGTTACTGGGTTGCCTTCCCGAATAGGACCAGTAGTATAATGGTATTCTACTTTCCCTACAAGAGATCTAGCCTGACTAGTTATAGTGATACTACTAATAAATGTTCCAGTTTTTCAATGTTAATTTACTTAATGGCTTTTTCCTTCGTACATTTCCTCCCTGGAGACAGCCAAGCGTAACTAATTGTCTGAAGGAAAGAGATAAGGCCACTATGACCATCTTTGTAACTATTAATCTTCTCTCCCGTGCCGATAAACCTTTGGAATTTTATTTATCTGTAATTAAAGGGCGAATAAGGACACATTTTTTTTTTTTTTTGAAACGGAATCTTAATGGAGATTTAATGTCATTATCTGATCTGTTAATCGTAGACTCTAGTCAGGCCCATAGCTCTACAAATGAAATATACTTTATGTTTTGAGATCTGTGAATGAGGAAAATCTAGGTGTGTATGAATCAGCTAAGGTTGTGGAAGTTTCTTGCACGGTGGTTTCAATCACGAATTTGAAATGTTTATAGAATTCATAAGTCAGAGACTGTTGTTTTATTTTCTATGGGAAGCTACAATTTGTAAAGGGGAGATACCTTAACACACACACACACACACACACACACACACACACACACACACACACACACACACACACACACATATATATATATATATATATATATATATATATATATATATATATAGTACTGTATCTGTTGTGAGTGCCTCGAAGGCATTGCTCGTCCACCTGTCACTTGTTGATCCAACTGGCGTGGACTCCATTGAAGCCTGACACAATCTGCTTAGTCAGGGATAAAATCCGATATGGCACGGTCCAGAGACTGCCGTTCTGTTAGCCCTTGCTCTACCATTAGACAGGTGACGCTATCAAAAGTAATTATATATTTGTTTAAGTATATATTACGAAATTTGTACTTGTGACAAAATAATCAGAATGGAAGAGGAACGTCGAGTGATGACGTTCATGGCATTTAGATTTTCAAATTATGCATCGTAAACATAACAGGGTTTGTCGCTCATATCAGGACCTCTGCATATCAAAAGGAAATAGAGTTTGTGAAAATAGCAATTGATTCGGTCAGGCTTCATGTAAGTAGTACCTTCACCTGCTCGTTAAGGAGAAGTACCCGGCAACTTGTCTCGGTTTTTATTTTATTTTTTTTATTTATTTATTTATTTATTTTTTATTTATTTTTTGAAGGAAACAGAAAACGCTTCAGTGCACAATGAACAATATTATAAGTCACAATATTGTTTCAATGAACAACAAAACGTTGTTTTATTTGGATGTTTCCTACCTCAAACTATTTAATTAATATTCATGATGAAAACTGCGTTAAAAATGATAGTGACGTTTAAGAAATATTCTTGCCTTAATTAATCATACCCAAATAATGTATCAGTGTTCAGCAGGTTATGCTAAATCTCAGAGCAATTCTTTTCATTCTCAGAACGAATAGGAGAGCAAACGCATTCTCCTGTATTATACAAAACTTACCGGAAATATTACAAATAAATGGAGCAAAACTGTGTTGGTCTTGAAACTGGATAATAATCTTCTGATGTACATGTTCACTGCTTCTTTTTGTTGTAAATGATCACCTGTCATTGCTGCATTCTGTTCTATTGCCAATATCAACGCAGATAGATTTTTAAATGCCGTTTCACGTACAAATCAGTTAGATCTGATCAATAGTTGAACGTATTGTAACGCTCCTTAGAACGAATTTACATTTCATTTAATTATTGACATAATATGGTATATAATATATATATATATATATATATATATATATATATATATATGTATATATTATATATATATATATATATATATATATATGTGTATATATATTCCTTAATAAACGCTCCAAGAAGAGGTCCATTGGAGGAAGAAACTGTTGGGCATTTTCTGAGATATACCTTTTTTCATTTTCCTTTGTGGAATACAACTGAATTACTATATCTTATATGGTAGTGCTTTTGCCTGCATGTAGTCATTATATAAGTCTATCACATTATCGTGATTCATATTCATATATCGAGCTACAAATATCCTTTAATATCTAATTCACTCTACCTCGGAATTAATATATTTTCATATATGTTTAACCGAGAGGGAATTTATTAAGCGATAATAGAATTGGCGGCCGACAGGCGTGAACATCGACCTCTCAATTCCAGGACTGGCAGTGAAGCCTTAGCCAACCTCGCCACCACAAGAGATATAAGTTTATGCCGCCTCCCATCTCAAATACCTGCTGCGCCCAGGTATTTTTTGTTTTGGAGACTGCATCAAGCCCATCTCGTCCTCGGTAGCGTGGTAGTGCTTTTGCCCGCACGTAGTCATTATATAAGTCTATCACATTATCATGATTCATATACATATATCAAGCTACAAATCTCCTTTAATATGTAATTCGCTCTACCTCGGAATTAATATATTTTCATATATGTTTAATCGAGGGGAAATTTATTAAGCGATAATAGAATTGGCGGCCGACAGGCGCGAACCATCGACCTCTCAATTTCAGGACTGTCAGTGAAGCCTTAGCCAATCACGGTAATGTGATATACTTATATAATGACTACATGCGGGCAAAAGCACTACCACGCTACCGACGACGAGATGGGCTTGATGCAGTCTCCAAAAAAAAAATACCTAGGCACGGCAGGTATTTGAGATGGGAGGTGGCATAAACTTATATCTGTTATGGTGGCGAGGTTGGCTAAGGCTTCACTGCCAGTCCTGGAACTGAGAGGTCGATGTTCGCGCCTGTTGGCCGCCAATTCTATTATCGCTTAATAAATTCCCCCTCGGTTAAACATTTATGAAAATATATTAATTTCGAGGTAGAGTGAATTAGATATTAAAGTACATTTGTAGCTCTGGCTCTCTCTCGGTTTCTGGTTCTTCTTCGTCTGCCTCTCTCTCTTAGTTTGGTCTCTCTACTCTATATATATCATATATATATATATATGATTATATATTTAATATATATATATTTCCGCAAAAACTGGAACTTCACCTCTCGAATTCAAACTTGTAGGCGTCCAGGTAAGGGCATTCGGTATTTTAGTCAATTTATTTTTTTCTTTCTCTCTCCTTGTTTCAACAGTTTCCTTTTAGCCCCCGTCTGGGTAGGTCTTTCTTTTCGTGTCAATGGTGTTTTTGTATATATTTTAAATGAGTTAACATTTTAAATAAGATAATACTGTTGTGATTTTAATTATACGTTATGATAAATGTGTTTATGAATAATTATTAAGAGTCAACTCGCTGTATTTCAGCCTTGAAGATGCAACAATGCAGTTGTGAAACGTCGGCATTAGCAATAAACCTTCCATTTTATCGAATGCCTTTCCTTGGACGCCTACACACACACACACACACACACACACACACACACACACACACACACACACACATATATATATATATATATATATATATATATATATATATATGTATATGTATATGTATATGTATATGTGTATGTATATATATATATATATATATATATATATATATATATATATATATATATATATATATATATATATATTTAGGCGTCCAGGGAAAGGCATTCGATAAAATGGAAGGTTTATTGCTAATGCCGACGTTTTACAACTGCATTGTTGCATCTTCAAGGCTGAAATACAGCGGGTTGACTCTTAATAATTATTCATTAAAACATTTATCATAACACATAACTAAAATCACTACAGTATTATCTTATTTAAAATGTTAACTCATATATATATATATATATATATATATATATATATATATATATATATATATATATATATATATATATATATATATATATATATATATATATATATATATATATATATATATATATATATATATATATATATATATATATATATATATATATATATATATGTGTGTGTGTGTGTGTGTGTGTGTAAAATGTCTGCATTTATTATTGCTCCCCCCTCCCCGTATGTAACCCCAAGAAAATAACGACAGCATACTTGCAGATTGTGAGTGGCGTCGAAGAGTATATGTTTTAGAAGAGTACGTTTCCGCGAATTGCCTTTGTAGTTTCAAGTAAACAAGCCATTTAGTGGAAGGGAACTCCAACATTCAGGCTGAGTCAATATTGCGACTTATTTTGGTAACAGTTTCATGCCCTTTAATTTCATCAAATTATTCAACGTACCCAGTTTTCTTTCTTTCTCCCTAAATACTGCGGTTATGCCCTGTTCTGCTTTAATTTCGTGCACTTTGTGATGCAATTACACGCATATGAAAGCACGTAATTTTCCACCATTGAAGACAATTATCTATGTACAAATGAGATTAAAATCTTACCACAAGAAATGTAAATTTTCAAGTTGAAAACTACTATAAAAATGCTTCATAATGCTTATTTCAGCTCCCAATTTATCTATTTGTCTACCTGTCTATCTATCTGTTTGATTACCTATTTAACTATCTATCTACCTGCCTGTCTGCCTGTCCGATTACCTATCTATCTATCTACCTACCTATCTATATATCTATCTATCTATCTGTCTGTCTATCTATAATTTCTAGTTGTTAATGTACTTCTTTGATATTCAAAATCCGCCCCCCCCCCCCACACACTCTAAATATCTACTATATTTTTTGTTCCTTGACAATCTCATCATATTGGTTTTACTTCCACTAATCTCTAGTCCCACTCTGGCGCAGTTTCTTTGAAACGCTTTATATTTTGTGTATATGTACTGAAGAAATCAACATCTATCTCTGAATATCTTCTACATACCTACATACCTACCTATCTATCTATCTGTCTGTCGGTCTGTCTGTCTATCTGATTATCTATCATTTTATCTATCTATCTATCTATCTATCTATCTATCTGGCTGTCATTCAGTACTTGAAAATACAAAATAATAGGGTAAAGAATTCAGTCACCGGGATACGATTCACAAAAAACTAATGATATTCTAGACATAATAACTATATGTCATATATCTAATATCCTCTGATGCAAAATAATTCCACGCCATTCCCCTTAGAATGATGGAATCAACTTTTTCGTTCGGTAATAAAGAACACAAGTTACTTCTCTTTATAAGTTACTTCTGTTTATAATCAAGTGATTTTTTCTTTCAGTTTTCCTTAAAAAAAAATCATATGGCGTTTGATCATATTCTGATAGTGATTAAAATTATCCCTTTATGACAAAATTACTTCGAATTATACTTACAAAGACTCATGCAAGAACTTCCCTTCTTATAAAAAAAATCGATAATCCCTTTACAACATTTCAGAGTTGAATAGTAGTGTATTCTAGACTTTTATTCCATGACAACCAAATGTTTTTGTACCTCATGTTCCCCATATGAATTGCCCGTCTTACGCTCTAAACTACCTCTCAGTTTAGAAAACTTTGTAAATGAACTCGTGTAACATAAATCGAGACCGTCTCCACTTATCAGATTCAAAGTAAATATCATAATACTCCAAATAATTATAATGATCAATTATGCTGCAATTTAAACGCGTTAATACGTGACGAGGTCGAACGATTCCGTACTATGATCATGTCGACAGCATTGCGACATCAGTCATCAGTCTCAGGTGAGACTGTCAACGACTTCATTAGCAGAGAGATGCTTTGGCGGAAGGTTCGCAAGCGAGCAAGCAAGCGGTAAGCGATAGCAAAATTGTGCATTGCATTTGAGGCGGATCAGAACAACGATGCTGGAAGCAGCATCCGATTTGCGTTCGTGAATAACTTTGAGGAGACGAGAGCCGTCACTGAATCTGATCCGGAATTGGACTGAGGTTTTCCAAGACACAGTTTGTCTCTGTGCTTATTCTTGTTTACAAGGAAGTGGTTTGGAAACTGATATTTCACAGTCCAGTCACACACATACTTGTTTGATATTTAGGTGGTTAAAAAATAAATTTACATTAATGTGCTCTATAATGAACAGAGATTGGCTAAAATTTTTAATGTTTGACTTTGATTATGCAAGAAACATAGATAAAAACACAGATATCTTAATGATATGTAACTATCTTTATTGTATATGGATAAGTAAAGTTAAAAACTTCAATGAAATAGAATCCTTTAGTGTTCTCATAGGTAAAACAAATTATTGCAGATGGTTCCTAAAATCCATTTATGGTGAAAAATTAAAATCAATTGTAACAGATAGATTTATGAAAGAAGTTCTTTAAGAGTTAAACTCGAATTATTATGTATATAAATGTTATTGTAAAAATAGTTGTGAAAATAAAAATTGCGATATTTGTAAATAAACTTAATTGGTTTAAAAAAAAAAGTTTGATATTTTTGGGGCATCATACACCAAGTTACACAGCGAACAATATAAAGGAAACCCTGTTTCTGTGTTTCTGGTTTATTGTCTTTTGGAATGAACGCAGACGTTCATTGTTGACTTTGAGTCCTCATATTCTACAACTGAAGACTAGTTACAAGTCATTGCAATTTGAATGGTATTTCACGGTTGAGAAATAGTCTCCAGGTGAAGAGTAATCGTACTCCGTTCTCAGGAAAATTAGTTCGCCCAGAAAGTCTTTGACACGAATCCCTTTAGATAATAAGAGGGAAATTGAAAGCTGCCTTAGAATCAAGATGTGTTCAATATAAGGTAAACAAGCAACTTGGCAGGCAATAAACAGCTTAATTAACGCCCCCTATAGCTCGCTTGGACCACCCCCTACCCCCCCTATCCTATGAAGCAGGCTTTTCTAATATTACCACGAATGGATACCTAACACTTGTGTAGATTTAAGTGTATGAAATACGGTAATCCGTAGAGAGCAAGTGAGCCTCGAGAAAATCTTTCTAGATTAAAGAGGTAGATTGCTGAGACCGAGAATACGGAACGAAGCAACTATCTTCGTGTGAAGTAGCATTTTAGTACTCTGGAAAACGTTTTCGTTATTGACCTGTCTGCTTATTTATTCCTGTGCCTAACCAACTTGAGCAGATTCTCTTTCCATGTTAATTAACCATCGCTAAAAACGGTACTGGCGAATACACGGATGAAATTTTTCTATAAGGATAAGCCTCACTTATCCCTAAGAGGATTTTCACTTTTATTCATCAAATGAATAATTGATCAGTTTCGCAAACGAGGGGAAAAAGAAGGAAAACCAAAGTGACAGAGATGCAATCGAACCGTGCGGCTCTTCCTATATGATCGTTATTCTGTCACGGAAAATAAAACTCCAATTCTGATGTCGCTTTGCAAACTGAATCTCTCCTGACAATTTATGCTTTATTTTGATGGAACGGAGCATGAGGCACTAATGTAAAATAACAAGGAAAAGAGTATCAGGTCCTGTAAACTCTTGAGTACAATGAAATAAGAGTTATTCAATGACAATGCCGGTTAAAGAGTTGACTATGCCTGCGTTGAAGGGTCCTTTTTTTTATGGGTAAAGTTTTATTTTCACAAAAAGTGGAAAAATATGCCAATGTTTCCCCAAAGGAAAGTTCTCCTGAACATTAATTTGTACTTAATAGATTTATGATTTGCATAGAATGCTACCTTATTTTACGTTTCGGACTTTTTCTAATGCAGTTTCATTATATACATACTATCCCATATACTATATATATATTATATATATATATATATATATGCATATTATATAATACTACATACCATATAATATATATAATATCTATATATATATATATATATAATTATATATAATATATATAATTATGTATATAATTAATATATAATATATATTATACCATACACATATATATATATTATAATATATAATATATATATATAATATATATATATATATATATATATTATTATCTATATACACATATATATATATTAATATTATATATAAATATATTATATATATATATAATATATATATATGTATTATATACGTATGCATGTATGTGTGTATGTATCATATGTGTGTATGTGTGGTTGTGTGCGTGCATAAACAACGAAACAATTAAATAAGTATAAAACAAGCAATCCGAGCCAAAAACTATGCTGATAAACAAGTAGATCGAGAATTTTCTTAAAGGAGAATTATCACTGAGAATATAACGTCTAGGTTTATATTTTCTATTATCATTAATTCGACACCAAACAGGATTTCTGTGTTTATTTGTCAAAGCCAACAGGTCAGTTTCGCAGACTGTGGGAAGAAAAAGAACGAAAGGGAGATTGACAGAGATGCAATTGAACCGTGTGGCTCTTTCCGTACTATCACTATTCTGTCAGAGAACATGACGCTCCAATACTGATATTTCGTTCTCGGACGGAGAGCCTTTCCCGTCAATCTATTGATATGTTTTTCTACGAAATAGATATAACTGGACAGGTAGCGTCCATGTCCCATGCCTGGTTAAGACACCCTTTTCACATTCTTTTTGAATGAACGATTTCAGGCGTTTCATGCCATTTCACAATTTTCAGGCATACAGATAATTTATCAGAATCTCGGAACTAAAGCTAGATGAGTATATGTTCTATCTGCAGGAATATCGCATAACCACGATTAAAATTCAAGTTATTTTACTTTGAAAATTTCAAGATATTATTTTTTAATGAAATAGAGCATGGAAAGATATGTAAGAGAACAGCAGTAAAAAGTAATAGATTCTCTAGTCTTTAATTAAGAGAACATTCAAATGAGGTTAATTCAGTTATAATGGCTATTATAGTGTTTACTGTACGCGTGTTCAAGAACATTCTTTTCTATAAGAAGAAAACCGTTTGAATACAAATTAATATTAGCTTGACGTATACTAAATAATGCCAATGAATGCTTCAATCATTGCATGCGTTATGGACAAGAGCTATTTACATCTGTACCCAGGGCATGATTGACATGCTGTAGCACTTTGTGCCTTATTACTTGACTCGATGGACTTCATTCATATTGCTGAGAAGCTGTGCTGAAAATTTATTACAAAATGAAAGATAAGTTTTTCAGCGGATTACAGCCGGTAATAATGGCTGATGTTTCATTCAATATAGTGGCGTTATTATGAAAGTGGACGTTATAGTTATTACACGTTTATGTTCTTAGTGCTTTCAAAATGAGACGGTCATAAGTTATTCTGTATGTAAACAAACATTGCAATTAAATTTTTTTTATTAAAAATATTCTTTTGTTTGCAAGTTCTAAAGTAAAGAAAGAGCATACGGGAAAAGAGAAAATTGGAAGGAAATGGAAGGCAAAGTAGGATGCGCAAGAAAATGAAGATGACAAAGCAAATCAATAAACATCAGATGGACAGATGTGGGTCAAGCGAAAATAGAATAAACAAATAAATAAATAAAAATAACGACGAACGCCTACCAAAGGCTCGTAATATTGTAAGGCAAAATTGATGTTTATGAGAGATAATGTTAAGATGAATATCTGGACATTAATGATGGAAATGAATTTTGTAATTTAATTATATGAGAGAGAGAGAGAGAGAGAGAGAGAGAGAGAGAGAGAGAGAGAGAGAGAGAGAGAGTTTTCTCATATCACTCATAGAAAAAAAATTCATATTTATGAGGGAATGTTAAGATATACAGCCTTATTGTTAAAAAGTGTTTAGTTTTCTAGTTTTCTTCTATGCTTGATATATTTTGTATCTCTCTCTCTCTCACTCTCTCTCTCTCTCTCTCTCTCTCTCTCTCTCTGTACACACACACACACGCACACACACACACACACACACACACACACACACACACACATATATATATATATATATATATATATATATATATATATATATATATATATATATATATGTGTGTGTGTGTGTGTGTGTGTGTGTGCGTGTGTGTGTGTGTGTGTGTGTAAAACATCTCAGGGCAACAACATCCCAACAAACGTCGTTTCCGTGCAAATTCCTCATCAGGGCGGCATAACTATCTCATCCCCTCGAATCAGTCATTGCAATTCATGAATACAGGCCTAATAAACCTTCAATATATGATCAGCCTCAGTCGAGTTGATTGCTCCTCTGATGCAATTGACGTCACTCTAAGTGGAAAACCTGTTTTAATATTAACCTGTTTAGAGCTTTCCTGTTGGTTACTCCCGTAACAAACTTTTCGTTCATGATGTAGCGTAGATTTTTCAAAATTTGACCTAAGGAAAAAGGTTAATCGAAAAAGTTGTTAAGAGGGCAATTTGGCTATTTCAGTTACTTATGTTCCATAAATAAACGCGCACGCATATAATACACCCACATATGTATATATGTATATAAATATATACGTATATATAATATATTTATATATGTGTGTGTGTGTGCGCGCGTTTGTTTGCATTACCTGTAAACTATTTCCCCGGACTAGGAGTTACTTCAGAAAAAAAAACAATCCTATTTTTTTTTAACCTAAGCTAAGCATTTTCATTTCCCTCTGAGCCGAGCTATGAGTCGTAACTGTAGAATCCTTTGATTCCCTTATATCTATATGGAAGCTCCTCGCGATCTATCAAGTCTCTCGCTTTCATCAAAACATACGCAGTTAATGAATGACTGCATTAGTCCAAAACTCATTACCTTGCTGAATGAGGAAAAAAGGGAAAAGACATATGAAAGAGAAATAAAACACAGTACAGTTGATGATATTCAGTGGATAAAAAAAGAATAAACAAACCATTGAATTCAGTCATATTCATAAACAACTACTGCCGAGAGACCGCTATTCAAACATTCAGCCGAACTCAAGTAATAAACTAGGTCATTATTTCGACATTGTTCCAGCTGTCTCTTTGCCAGATTTTGATGTTTATTGCGTTGCTGCTCTTTTGCTTTTACTTTCATTGCTTTTCTATTAATTCCTGTTCTCTTTAATTTCTCCCTAAATGAAAGAAAATGCCCCATTGTTGATATATTGTGTAATACCAGTGTATATCAAAATATTCGCTGTGCTGTTGTTAATTTAGCAGGTATTGTGAGATTTTCTTTAAAAATCAATTATTAAACAATAGAATAATTTCTATTATAAATTTCCCGGAGAATCCATTATAAATCTGTGGAAAATCAACTATTAAACAATAGAATAATTTATTATAAATTTCCCGGAGAATCCATTATAAATCTGTGGTCCCGAACATTTGAAAATGTACCTG
>NC_087207.1:14297298-14306953 GCF_015104395.2 Macrobrachium nipponense
TCTAGTATGTTCTCAGTAAGGAAAAAATAATACTTCTTTATTTAAAACATTCCAAAACTTCATGACTTTTTTCCCACTGTCTCTGAGCGTTCTATTTAGGTCCCGGTAACAAGCAATTGTGAATCTCAGGAAATGATAAAACCTCGCTACTTTTGACATTGGCATAAAATCGTATATATATATATATATATATATATATATATATATATATATATATATATATATATATATATATATATATATATACGATTTTATGCCAATGTCAAAAGTAGCGAGGTTTTATCATTTACTGAGATTCACAATTGCTGAATACTGACACTGCAACAAGTGCTTCCCGAGTTACTTTACGATGAAATCCTTTATCTTTTTTTTTTTTTTTTTTTTTTTTTTGCTATTGAGTTTTATTTGGGACCGAATATTTCTCACGATAAACCCAAGGAAAGACGTTCTTTCTGTACTATTTTTGAACTACTTTCTTCTTTTGTATATATATATATATATATATATATATATATATATATATATATATATATATATATATATATATATATATATATATATATATATATATATGATATAATATATATATATATATATATATATATGATAGTTTGTAATCGATATAATTCTTTCCCTTTCTCCAGAAGTGAGGGAAAAGAATTTAATTTTAAATTGAGGCTGCGATGATGAAATTGTTCAATGGGTTCTCCAAACTCTTGCAATTTGAGCTAATTTTCGCTGCTTGCCACATTACCTTATTGCAAGCTAGCTGCAATATAGTGCATTAATGCATTTATATTAGTGGTTAGCAGCTCAGCACACTATTTTATCATAATTTGTGAAAGTGAAAAGGATAATACTAATGACAGTAATGACGAAGGCACACGAAATCACCTGATAAAAGGCATACGTGTCTGCATCTCATGAAGCAAAAGAAGAAAGTAGTTCAAAAATAGTACAGAAGAACGTCTTTTCTTAGGTTTATCGTGAGAAATATCGGTCCAAATAAAACTCAATAGCAAAAAAAAAAAAAAAAAAAAAAAAACAAAAAAAAAAAAAAAAGATAAAGGATTTCATCGTAAAGTAACTCGGGAAGCACTTGTTGCAGTTGTCAGTATTCCAGAAGTGACAATTAAATGCAAATGCCAAAAAGGTGTCTGCTTATTATAGATTTTCTATGAGGGCTTGGGTACTGAAGGCTCAGCAGATGGCGCAAAGGTTAACGGCAATTGGATAACTAAGGGTGGAAAATGAATATCAATTTTTCCCTACCTGAAGTGAAAATCTGTTTAGATGTTGCAGTCTCTGTCATTTTATTTCTTTCCCAGACTTACCTTTGCTTTACACATATAAGGATTAAGTTCCCTGAAAGGTTGGTGCTGAACCTGGCTTCTTGGTTTGTTTAAAAAAGATGTTAGCTCATTATGGGAGAGAAAAGCTAAAGCGCCAACAAAAGGTTGATGACGCCAGCGAAAGCGGAGAACATCTTCAAAGGAGAGGATTAGCATCGACTAATCCCTAAAGAGCATCACCTACGTGTTGCACATATAACCATTTTCACGCTCTAATTTCAGAGGAGCAGATCCAACACGCCCCCCCTCCCCCTCCGCTCATTTGCCGTGATTAAAATTGTAATGCTTATATTCTGAGCTAATTGCAAACTATAATTACTGTTAACCTGCGATTCTTAGCCGATTTACCCAGGGGAAAACGCGTAAATTCAAAGAATTTTTTTCACATCTGCTTTTTAGTTTATTCCTTTAATGAAAACCAACACACAGCCTTTGATGGAAAAATCCAATAACCCTCGTAAAAGTCTATATGGCGGAACGGATTCCAAACAAACAGAAACACTTTTACGGGAGGATCATTGTCACACAAGCTGAGGAAAAACATATTATGAGTTTTGGCATCTCTCCTCTTTTCTTTTATCCTTTCCGCCCACCCGAATGATCTTGGCTGCAACCCCATCCCCAATCTTAACGAATTGTTCTTGAAACTGTATAATTTAAAGTTAAGTTCAATGACCAAGTGAATTTTCATGAGTCATGCTAAGATTTTGACCAAGGGCCATTGACATGAGAGCCAAATCTCTACCCAAGATAATCGATATTTATTGCATATAAATTTTAAGTTCGCATCTTCCTTCTTGAATGAATTTGATTTGATTTAATTTAGTGTGATATCTTTTTATCTAAGTCTCAACAACATATTTTTTATTAAATCGGAAACTTCCGTCTCCACCTTCAAACCCAATACTAAAGAAACCTCTTTTTATTTTTACCGTTGAGATTTTTTCAAGCAGAAGCCTTGCCGGCTTGGATTCAAAGAGACAAATCATAGGGTAATTCACATTTGCAGTATGCATATTCGGCTTTATAATCACTTTTCTATCTCATGATTACTTCTACACAGAATTGCTAACATACCATCTGAATTGGATGGTGCAAGACTCTTCCTTCATTAATTATTTAAAGAAATTAAAATTTTCATCCCATGAAAATAAGTACATTTATTTATACTGTAGATGCTTCGCGATTCAGATTTTTCGCTAGTGGTCTCTGTCAGTTATACAGAGTAATTGTGTGCTCGACGTCAGAGGCCTGAGTAGCAGCAGATAAATGGTTATGGCCTCCTTGGTAGAGGAAATGCGATCGAAATGGGGGACAGCTTAAGGTGGCTTCAGTGGCGTTTTGCTATTACAACAACATTTAGGTCATCTGATCAATGTTCCTTGCGGTCGACTGCTAGATTATCTCTAAAGTATTGTGACTCAAAGAAGATCAATTAGTAGTCCGTCGAACCCTCATGATTATTCTATTAAATTATGATAATGCTAAATTCAATGAGATGCGTTATAAGTATTCATCAAAATAATGTAAAAAGCCACATTATTCTGAAAGTTACTAATACATTTTTAATGTTGCTAATACACTACACCTATCCGATACGTGGCAGAAAAATGTACCATATTATCGTAATAAACACCGCGAAATGAATGGAAACATATCTGATGGCTGTTAGGTGGGCAGTTATTTTGCAAATTCAACTCACGATAATTTCGCCATATTTCCGGTCAATGATCGCAGATATATTCGAATTCTTTCCGGGTCTATTTTGATGATACAAACGAATCCGGACGAATGAGTTGAGCTTATTTGTGGCCCACATTACTGGTTGAATGTGTGGTATTATTGGCTCTAATTAAAACTGCTTATACTACATATGCGTATGGTTCTCAGGTAAAGGAATGTCGAAGAGCGTTTGTTCTGTTTGGGGTCCGCGAGATGAAATCATCAAATTTCAGTGTTGTCCTGGTAAAAATAATGGTGAGCTGTCTCTATGGCTGATTTAATAAGGGGTATAAAAAGGCAGTGAAATAAACAAATATCGATTAAAAATTTTCCGTCCAACACATTCTCATGTACTCAGTCACAGACTTATCATGCGTGTATTATATATATATATATATATATATATATATATATATATATATATATATATATATATTATATATATAAAGGGTAGAAGCCACGAAGGAAAGTTAAACAATAGCAGCATACTCCATTGTTTCACTTTCCTTTGTGGCTTCTACCTTTATTTATATATTCATCATGTTCTAGATTTTCGTGATTCAGTTATATACATACATACATGCAAACATATATACATATATATATATATATATATATATATATTATATATATATATATATTAAATAAAAAATAAAATATATATATATATATATATATATATAATATATATAAATATATACGTAATATATATATATATATATATATATATATATATATATATATATAGATAGAGAGAGAGAGAGTAGAGAGAGAGAGAGAGAGAGAGAGAGAGAGAGAGAGAGAGAGAGAGAGATGGCTATATATAGTCATTTGAAATGCTAGGCGAAAATGATAAACATATTAAATTATCCTTAAAAGAAAGATTAGTCCCAAGCACATACGTAGATTTAAAGTACCTTTACCAGCGGATGAAGCACTGAACATCTAATCGGATATAAAGATAAAGAACAAAATATATATTTTGACACGTTAGGCTTTTGATGAACCCGTTTCAATTAGTAACAGAAGAAGAAAGTTTGTGAACATGGGCAATTACATTACACTTACTGGTGGGGAGCAATAATTATGAGATGCCTAAAGATCTGGATAATGAAGATATATTCTATTCGCCTCTTGTTAACCTTCACCTTGTGTCTTTAAAGGCTTTTTTTTTTTTTTTTTTTGTTTTTGGGTGTGGGTGGCTTTGGGGAGGGATCCTTGGATACCTTACACTAAGATAGGTATGAATATAATATCATCAATATAATCTGGTCTTTGGTGCTGATATGTCATGTTTATATTCCTCCTTAAATCGATTATAACGACGGCATATATATATATATATATATATATATATATATATATATATATATAATATATATATATATATATGTGTGTGTGTATATGTATATATGTATATATATATATATATATATATATATATATATATATATATATACATATGTGGCGGTAACTTACACTTCGCACACATCTCTAAGGTAACGTGCGCCGACTTGGAGGCTGTACTTTGGGGAATTAGACTTATATAATTTTTCTTACCTTGCTGAATGTTCTTAATCTGGAATTAGCTAAAAGGGTTATAATTTGGAAGAGAAATGAAATTGATGTGTCCTTATATGTGTTTTTATTCTTTGCTCGGGGTTCTCATATAAATTTTCCACCAATGAGTTACTGGGCTCTTGGACTGATAAAACTTAATTCTTTGAAATGCACTTGTTGCAGTTACGAGTCTATTGGCACGAGGAATTTTACTGAGTATTGATTGTCACTTCTTGCTGTCTTTTGATGATTCGCACGCACACTTTGCACTTCCCTCACTTCTCTCTCTGTTTACAGCCGCGCCGCTGCAGTTCTCCCCTGCTTCACTTGTCCCTTCTGCTCCCTTATTTCCTTTTCTGGCTTCCTCTCTCTCTGTCTGGCTTTTTATTATTGGATGATACCTTCTTAGCACCGCCTTTGGATTTTTGGATTTTGACTGGGTGTGGCATCTTCTAAAAGACTTCTTGTGTCTGAATGGCTACAGACCCTTATACAAAACTGCCTTCCTGCCATATCTTCTACAGTGATTCGTAGACTGAATTTGGATACGCCTCCTGTTTGATGCCTTGGCTTTTGGGGGTGTATCCCTTTGGTATCCTCATAGGTCATTCGTTGAAACACATTTCTGGGGTGACCCACTGTCTGGCTCTGCTTCTTGATTCGTCGAAGTCTATAGGTCTATCTTGGAAAGGGTGGAGCTCTCAAGAATTTGGCACTTCCCTCTTTCTAACAATGGCTCTCTCTGACCTGTCACACGAAGGGAACGCCGATTAATCATAGGCGCTAATGAGTTGGGTTCCAATTTCTCGAAGATGCCTGGGAGATATCGCTCATCGGCCATTAATCTCCTGTCGGTCACTAATCTCTGGTACGGACAGAGGTTTTTTTGGGGGAGATGAAAGCCACATGGCTGCAGTCAAAAAGCCTAATGTTTGGAGTAACAAAATCTCTTCTCTAAGAAAAATCATTATCTTATTTCATTCCCTTTTCCTTTTTCTTCCTTATTATCCGTGCCTCTTCTTAAGTACTTTTAAGTTATTGCCCTTTTGGAATATGTAGTTTTCTTAATTCTTTAATGACTCGATAACAGTCTCGGCCCACTAACTATCTGTCTCCGACAGCGTTAACTAAGCTGAAGCAAATATTATACCTACAAGAGGACTCCTAACTTATGCTTCTTCGAAATCATATTGAAATTTTAACTTAAAAAACATCAAAAGTGAATGTAAACATGAGCAAATCCTTGATTAGGTAACGTTAAGGGCAACAATCAAAATTGAACGTAAGCATGAATAAATTCTTGAGCAAGTAACATTCAGAGAAACATAAAAACTGAATATAAATATGAACAAATACTTGATTAAGTAATTATTAAAAGAATCATCAAAGTGAATTCAAATATGAGTAAATCACATTAAGAAACATGGAACTGAATGCAAACATAAATAAATCACCAAAAACAAGAAAACTGAAAGTTAAACATACATAAGCCCTTAAGTCGCATAAGTTATATAAATGCATGGGTAGAAAGCAAAAAAATAATGGTAACTATCCAAGTTTACAGTGTATGATTGGTTCAGTCCTCTATCCTATTCTATCTAGGTGGATATTGTCTTTCTTTATGGAAAAATAAATTTCATTCTTTGTTGGCGACACTTAATGGCTTCTTGTTTGCTGCGACCTGTTGTTTGGAGACAAGTCCTTGGAGAAAATATCCTTGTGTATTTGTATGCAATAACAAGTGTGTTCTTAACTTCCTACTGAGATTGTGTATTGTGTTTATGCAAAATTTCTTTGGACATTCTTACTGTAATTTCTGAGTAATCCTTGTACATTAAACATTATAACCTTACTGCTTGATACTACAACAAAACCGGTTAGTGGTTAATACTTGTAGGTTTCTTCTACTGTGACAACAATTAGTAAGTTTTCACCAATCAATATCTTGTTAGTAAGTTTTCAACAACTACTATCTTGTTAATAGTCTTCATCAATTAACTTCTTGTTAGTGAGTCTTCATCGATTAATATATTATTAGTAAGTTTTCATCAATCAACATCTAATGGATTTGAACAAAGTGTATTAATTACCCCTTCACAATCTTAATCATTTCTGAAACGAATTCCCTATCTTAAAATCACTTAATGTCCTATCTTAACCCTCGTCTTATTTATTCTTTTACTTCTAAGAATGTTCTTATGGAACGATTAAAAACTTAATATACATCTTGTAATTCATATACTACGCATTGAACCGTTTCTTACATACCCAAATATTTCCCTTCAAGTCAAAATAAATTTTGAAGTTAAGTGCACTTAACCCAAAAATCTTGCTACAAACCGACTAATTAAAGTAAGAATTGCAACAATAAAAGATTATTCCTAAGTCGACCGATGAAGGTAAACTTAGCAATAAAGAAATCAAATAAATACATGGGAATAATAGGATGAATTAATGGGTTTGTTCTTCTGCTTCACTGAAAAGTGACTCTTCTATTTCTTAGGTTATATCTAATTCCGTCTTCTGGAATTTCTTCTGACGTCTCTGTCATTTCAGATTCTTCAACTTCTTTGGTTCTCTTGACCTTGTCCTTGTTTATCCAAAATTCTTCTTCTTCTAATGATTCAGCATATGTGGAAGGCATTTGGTTATTCATTTTCTTAACCTTTATCTTGGCTCTCTTGTACATCTACGACCTTATATGGTCCCTCGTGAATTTAGTGGCTAATTTATAATTAATACCACTTCTTACTTCCTTCTTATATAGACTTCATCCCCTTTCTTGTAGTCTACAGGCCTTAATCCTTCTTGATGCTCCTCTATCATTTTCTGCTGGGCTTCTTCTAGATTCTTGTGCAATTGCTTGTGGATTACTTTAAAGTTCCCGATTCTTATCTTCATGATATCTTCAGAGTAATTAGGCTGTATTGGCTGATTCAGCCATGCATAAGGTAATCTGGGTTCATATCCCATCAAAGCTTTTATGGGAGTTGCTGGAGTACTCGTATGGTGCCTTGCATTTAATGATAATTGGACTAAAGGTAAATTGACATCCCAGTCAGGATCCGGTCCTACTGTGTGACGTAATACGTCTAAAACCTTCCTGTTATTCCTTTCTACTAAGCCATTGCTAGCTGGGTGATACGGCTGTATTGCTACCTTTTCTACCTTAAAGGCGTTACAAATTTCTTGAACTAATGAGTTGTTGAACTCGGTCCCCATTATCAGAGATAATGAGCTGTGGGGCAGAATATCTGCAAAATATCTTATCGAAGAGAGTGGCTGCACAATCCTTGGCCCTTTACTAGTTAGTGGTACCAACTCTGTATATCTCGTGAGCGCGTCGATACATACTAGTATATTCTTATTCCCTTATTTCTCGTGGTATGAAGATTAGTGATAAGATCAATTGATACTCTTTCGAAAGGAGTCTGTGGGATAGGATATTTCCTAGTGGGTGCTTCCTTGTCTGTTTCTCCCCTTGTAGCTGTTGCATGTATTGCAGCTCTTCACACAATTACTGACATCCTTGTGAATTCACTTCCAATGGAAAGTTCTTTGTATTAATCTAATGGTCTCATCCCTTCCTGGGTGAGCTCTCATGTCATCGTCGTGCATTAGCTCAATGACCTTGTTTCTTAAAACTCTTAGGTACTAACCGTTTTGGCCGCACACCTAGAAATTGACAAATGGATCATATTCGTGACACATCCAAATTAATACGCCATAAATGTCTGTTAGTGCATCTGTGGGACACCCAACCTTCCTACCTAGTTCGGTTAATTCTTGTTGGCTGTGTTTTCTTTCGTTTCTAACGTATTTGAGCAGTTCCCTTATATCTTCATCTCTTTCTGTTCCTTTATGAAATTTTGCCGGGAAAGCTCCTCTGATAAGCATGGTGAGTACATTTATGTCGTTGCACATTGTTCATTCTTTTCTTCTTCTTGACTTATCATATTTATACTATCACCTTGCGACACATATCTTGATAATGCATCTGCTACCTTATTCGCCTTCCCAGGGACGTATTTCACCTCTATATCATAATCTTGGGCTGTCATGAACCAACGGGCTCTTCGTCCGAAAAATTAGGGTTCTTTAACATTTCAACTGCAGCTGAATGATCCGTGAACACGTTTATCTTGTAAACAAAAATGATATATCTGAAATACTTTAAAGCGTCTATTATAGCTAGAGACTCGAGGTCTGTTACTGAGTAGTTGACTTCTGAGGGCTTTAATTTCCTACTGTAATAAGCTGTAATTTTAACTGTGCATTATACTTATTCTTGGTTTTTGATTAAACAGCTCCTATACAAATGCAGCTTGCGTCCGTGGCTAAAAAGAATTCTTTGCCAAAGTCTGGAAGCTAAGTATGGGGGGGGGGGGGTGGGGGGGGGGGGGGGGGGGGGGGGGGGGGGGGGTTGGGGGGGGGGGGGGGGGGGGGGGGGGGGGGGGGGGGCGGGGGGGGGGGGGGGGGGGGGGGGGGGGGGGGGGGGGGGGGGGGTGGGGGGGTGGGGGGGGGGTGTTGGGGGGGGGGGGGGGGGGGGTTTGGGGGGGGGGGGGGGTTTTGTTTAATCTTTCTTTCGTTCATCAATGCTTCTTGTGTGCGTCGCTGTCCATGTAAATGATACGTGTTTTTTTTTTTTTTCCTTTAAAAGTTCAAGTTAGTGGAGCGGATATGCTCAAGTTCCCTATAAAACGTGCGTAAAAAACCTAAAACTCACCCTAAGAATGACTTTGTACGTCTTTCTTGCATTGAGGTGTAGGATATTCCTTAATTGACTTAATATTTGCGTCGTTTACTTCTACGCCCTTCACTTAGTGTATGCCCAAGGTGTCTATTTTCCTTTTAAGGAAGTTATTTCATTTCTTTAGTTTAAGCTTCAGGTTGGCTTTTCTTAATCTCTTTAGGACTTCTCTAACTAAGTCTATAGTTCCTCTATAGTGTCTGTTGCTATTACCAAATCATCTATGTAACAGTGTACGTCCTTGCCTAGTATATCGCCCAAAATTTTATCC
>NC_087207.1:14307453-14329953 GCF_015104395.2 Macrobrachium nipponense
ATTTATTTTACTTCAAAAATGCATGAATAAAAATTGAAACCTCACTGAGTACTATATCAAAGACAATTCCTAAAACTGATTAAATCTTAGAGTTTGTAATTCACCAGTTATTCGATAAATAAATTTTTTTTCAGTGATGTTCATGCTGTAACTTTGAATGCTGGGCTGAATAACTTTGAATGTCTGGGCTAAGTAAGCTCAAATAGATATATTATTATACAAAAATTCACATGAAACGTAATTGATTGACCAGTCTTTTTTGTTGTCTCTCTTTTTATGCAGATGAGGGGGTGGTAAGATATTGACAATTTGGACAGATTTTCGAAGTCGAGTAAACTTAAAATCGTTTTGTATAAGGAAAAAACTGGTAAGTTCAGATTCCAATTTCTAAGTTACGATTTTTGGTTGATTGAAACATCTATACCCCTCGACCAATATTTCATCTTGACATTTCACCCAAATATTACTGATTTTAAGATGTCAGACAAGATATATCACGATTCCAATTCTATCTAGACTCCGTAGCCAAAAATTTGTTACCTTCATATAAACAAAATGTTCAGAATGAATTGCCATAGAAAATTATTTTGAAGGGTAATGAAATAACAAACAAGTTTTGAATATATTCCTCATTTATGTAAAGACTGTATATATATATATATATAATATATAATATATATATATATATATATATATATATATATTTATTAATACATATTATAGCTGAAAACAGTCCAAACTATGCAAATCTGGTAATTGATGATAATCTCTTAAAGAGAAACATGAAAATGAAACAGGTGCAAATATATATATAATTACCTAGACATAAAAGCTCTCCAAAATTTATCAGGTGTTTTCTCTAACACAACATTTCTTAAAGACATATTGTTTTTCATTAACTCTGATGAGCATTTCGCCAATTAGTGACAGAGAAATGTCATTGCAATTTTACAGTTATTGCAGCCTTTTATAAAGTAAATCCTCGTTGCCGAGTCGTTTGAGACTCGAAAACACTCGTTAACAGGTTCGTCAACAAGAATCTTTTCGTTCTTGTTGACTGAACAAACAACAATGTTTTTTTATTTTTTTTTTTTTTTCGTTCCGCGCTAAAGAGCGTTTCACTAATGAGTGGATTCTCCTTTGGTCTTTAGAATGGCAGAATCAGAATGTATTGCTGGTTTCTTGACCATTTCAAGGCCTGCGATGCAAATGTTTTCTTAAGTATCTTTTTAAATATCAACTGTATTTTCTTGAAATTTTGACCCAGCATGTTTTAGACCTTCCGCTAATATATGGCAATATAAGTAAGTATCTAAAATTATTAATAATGGCACTTTACTCTTGAACATTTCCAATTTTCTTTGCATTTGACTGAGACTTTCGGACACTTTTTTTTCTCTCCCTGTTAACAAAATATGAATGAAAGTGTACCGTACTACGATTATGACGTATAGTGTTTTACATTTTTAAATTACTTTATGGATTATTGTTTTATGTATCCAAATTAGTTTATGCAATAAAATTTATTTGTGTTTAATTATTTTGGGAGATTATTATGACCTCTGGTTTATTTAGAGTATATATATACTGGAAAATATACCAGCTGAAAATTGGAGGGGCAGTAGTTACAAGCTGTTCAGGTGTTTATATTGTCGTCCGCCTTCCACCCGCCCCATCCTAAACTCGATGCATCGAACAGGTATGAGCGCATATGAGCTATATGTACGTTCATCGTTACGGCGTTTCACCAGGGCAGATCTAAAGGCCAGATTGGTGGAAGCAAGGCTTGATGTCACTAAACAGGTGTCGGAAGGAGCTATCCATCGAAGTCAAGCTTTCGAGAACGAATACTGGCTTACTGACAACGTCCGGAATTGCATAGATCCAATCGTTGTCAACGTCGCCAGTGATGACGAGGACGATTTGTTTTTAGACAGTGATGGAGCGTGAGCTGAAATATCCTTATACGTGTGCATATATAGTCCTGTAATTAATAGTTTTGATAATATTTATCCACCAGTTTGTTTTATTTTGTATGTCTATGCTGTTTTCATGGTACTGCAAAAATCTACTTCAGAATCTGTAAATTTCTGTATATATTGTACATACTTTATTGGATATATATATAATAAAATAATGTATATAGTGATCTTACTTTTAAATAAACTATGATCTGTTTTTTTTTTTCCTTCCCATATTTATATCTCCATTAGTAATCTAAAGTTGCCACTACACACCATTCTCATGGAAATAGATAGAAAGGTACAAGATAAATAAAAACATACAAATGGCTTTATGAAAAGTAATCAGTAATAAATGGTAGTTTCGTGTACATTTTAAAACGTAAAAATACAAATGGTAGTACACTATTCCATTCATAAGTTTCAGACAGAGTAAGAAAGAGAGGAGTGGGTGGGGCTTCTTTCCCAACTCTTTGGCTGAGGAAATTGAAAATTTTCTAAGTAAGTGCCTTAATTACTAATTCAGGGTACTTGATTATATTGCCATATATTAGCGGAAGGTGTAAAAACATGTGCCAAATTTTCAGGAGGATACAGTTGATATTTACAAAAGATATTTAAGAAAACCTGTGCATCGCAGGGCTTGAAATGGTCAATAGACTTTTCCATCTCTCTCTCTCCTCTCTCTCTCTCTCTCTCTCTCTCTCTCTCTCTCTCTCTCTCTCTCTCTCTCTCTTTTATGCAACTCATGCATAAGACTGACTGCAGTATAAAATAATCCTTTCACTTATTTAAAAAGGTGAGATCACGTTTACTTATACTTTCGAGTAACTTTTTTACTGCTAATAATTATTTGAACTGCAGACATATAAGCCAGGCTCTTCTGTTATTTTGTTGATACACATAAAGATGTTAGAAGAATCATATATGCATATATTCTCTACAACATCCTTTATTAATATCTGTAATGGATTCCCTCAGTGTGAAAATAAGAACAAATTTGTGGTGATCGCGATTTCAAATATATTTCTTTTTACTTCGCATCTGCGTATTGAATACGGATTCCTTCACTCTCATTAATAACCCCCATCCAGCTATAATAGATTCACATCAACCGTGCATTTGATCTAGGCCAGTCCCTTACAACGCTCCTGATTGGCTATTGATAATCCAGTCGCAGGGCTGGAAACTCTTAGTCTCTCGAGTTAATTCACATAGGCAGGATGTATGTTCCACCTATCCTGAGGGATACGTCTTTCAAAAGTATCCCTCAGAGAGGTGGAGCATACTTCCTGCCATGTGAATTCTCTGGAGAGACTGAGAGTTTCCAGCCCTGTGATTGGCTTATCAACAGCCAATCAGGAGAGTCGTAAGGGACGGGCCTAGACATCGGATGCACGGTTGATGTGAATCTACTATAGTAGTGTAATCTACATTGTTCTACAAAAAAAAGGACGTTTCTCAGAAGAAAACGTTGGCTGAGTGGGATATTTCAGGTGTTGCCATAATACATAGACAGATACATAGATAGATAGAAAGAGAGATAAAAAGATAATTTTTTCCTCTCTTCCTTTTATAGATAGCGCTTATTCTTCAGATCCGTCTCTTCTTGGCATTCGCACTCCGGTGGATATTTGCATCGGGAAGACCTCGAGGACACCGACGTTTATCTTGGCACAAGGAAAGTGCCATTTCCCGAGAGTGCAATAAACGTTTACGGCTGCTGAGACAACCGGTTCAAGAGGCCAATAACACCGAAGGTATTATGTCGTTGCACTTATGTCCTCTATTATTTATTGAAGGGTTATTATATTGGTCAACTTATTTTGACTTAGGTTTTTAGCGATTGGAGTCTCTTTGGTATTTAAGCATTATGAACATTTTTCCTATATTATATATATATATATATATATATATATATATATATATATATATATATATATATATATAGTATATATATATATATATATATATATATATATGTATGTATGTATGTATGTATGTATGTATGTATGTATGTATAAGTGAATCACGAAAGTTTGGAACGTGATAAATCCATAAATAAAGGTATAAGCCACGAAGGAAAAATAAACAACGGAGTTTTTCTGCAAGATCTTACGACTCAACGTCGTTTACTCTTGCAGAAACTCCGTTGTTTATGTTTATATATATATATATATATATATATATATATATATATATCATATATATATATATATATATATATATAATATATATATATATATATATATATTATATATATATATATATATATATATATATATATATATATATATATATATATATATATATATGTGTGTGGTGTGTGTGTGTGTGTGTGTGTGTGTGTGTGTGTGTGTGTGTGTGGTGTGTGTGTGGAGAGAGAGAGAGGAGAGAGAGAGAGAATCATTTACTATACATATAAAAGCAAAAGCAATACATGTAAGTTGTGGTAAGAGTTTACCCTGGTTTTTGTTAAAATAAAAATCGAGCTTACTCGTTTACAGTATCATCCGCGTATAGACAATAAAAAAATGCTATGAAATTCAGATACTAAAGTTTATCTCGCATTAATCTAAATATCTCCGAGTAACAAAATAAATAAATAAATAAATCTCGATGCTATCTTAGTTTCAAATCCACTGGGCTTGCTGTATACTGGTTCGCCTTGTTTTCCCAGATCCGTCACTCATAACTACCGCGGCTATGAGGGAGAATCCATTTCAATAATTTATTTGTTTTCTAAACTTGATTATCTTGGAGTGCTGAAGGGGGGATTCAGAATTCTCCAGACGGAAATCTTTATTGCGTGATGAACGACAGGTTTATTCCTTACGGGAGCAGGCTTTGCAATTGATATTTTCATTAGGACGACAAATCTCGAGCCCATTTGTTTCATTGTCCATCACCAGAATATATGATATTATTATTATTATTATTAAATAATCCTATTAGCTTGAGTCTTCAAATGGAGAAACAGATCTACAGTTATGTATATGTACACATTGCATGATCTGTGGGTTTGTTTTTCCAATAATAATTATAATAATACTACTAAACCAATTCATAAACTGCCAACCAAAAACGTTTGTTGTCGCGTTTTTTAATACACGAGTAACTTTGTCTTATTTAACTTGCCTTCCTCGGGTTTCTGGAAAATTTTAATTACCTTAAAACGAATGGTTCATATGTAACTCCATGACAGAAAATGCTTTTGAAAGCTTATGTAAATGTATAAATTATATATATATATATAATATAAATATAATATTATATAAAAAATATATATTTATATATATATATATATGATTATAATTTATATATTTTATATTTTAATAACTATATATATATAATATATATATAGCTTATTATATAAATATATATATATTATATTATATAGATAATGATTATATATATATATATATATCTATATATATCATATATATATATATATATATATATATATCATATAGATATATATATATATATATATATATAATATATATATCTCTCTATATATATATATATATATATATATTATATATAGACTATAGCTATATATATATCTCTATATATATAGACTATTCTCTCGTATATATATATCTAAATCTCTATATATATATCTATCTATATATCTGATATATAGATATATATTGTTTTATCTAATTTATATATTTTCCTAATCATCTTATATTTTATCATATATCTATATTGTGGTGTGTGTGTGTGTGTGTGTGTTGTGTGTGTGTCCAAACATGCTTCAATTGCCAGTGAACATGTCTTCGTCCTTCATTTCTCGCCTTTTTTCACGAGATGGATTTTCGGGAAAAGCTTTTCGGGAACTGACGGCAATGCAGGATCAAACACTTCGGCCAACAAAAATCCCGTCGATGGTCCGCTCTGATCTCCTTCATTGCCTCAGTTCCTTTGAGGTTTGCGTCCCTAATCTCCTGACACGGCCTTTGGGGATTAAAGCGGCAATGTCCTCGTTCTATTTATGGGTTTTGCTGCTTTTATGGACTGGACTACGATTTTGTTGTTTTACAGATACTCTTATTTTTTGGAGCTAGCAACATTAAGTGAACTGATAAACCTCTCTAACGAGCTAATAAGATTATATACATGCACATGCTTGCAAAAACACATACACACTATATATTTATATATCATACCTATAAAAGTGGATGCTCGTATGTTTGTTTGTGCGCTATAGAACTCCGAACCGCTTGACCGATCTAGACAAAATTTGGCACGTGGCCATCATTTGTTCCATCCCCCGCCCCCTTCCCTTTCTATCTTATGTGGCAAATAAACTCTACCGGTTTATCATACCTCATTTCATGTACACGAGACCAATACCTACGATGTTAACCTTCGAGAGATTGGTTAGTTCTCGGCAAATTATCATAAACTCGAGTATGAGCAGACCATAAATCAACAGAAAAAAAAAAACGTTCTCTTTCGACGCCTTTCTGGTTTATTCCCAACCTCATACTTTCAAAATACACTAGAAAGTCACTCAACAAGTCATCAGTTTCGGCAGTTATGGAATTCACTAATTGGTCATATAACTCATGCACATCTGTGGGTGGGACAAAGGCAAGTGCTTCTAACTGCTTGATGAAAAGGGCATTGCCGGTTTCAACATACCATTGTTGCAGTCCACAAGACTGGATATTTCGCCATAAACATTACTGGCCATAATGAAAGGAACAACCTCTTATTGATGTATTAGTAAAGTTCTTTTAAAATGATTTTTTATTGTTGGTCGTTCGAAGTCAGTTGCTAATTAATCATGATCCTGAGCGCCTCTGTTTCTCAAAAACTGTAAAACATTTCGCCTTGCGTTTTCGTTTCTTTGTGACTTGTAATCAGTCCATTTCTGGCAAGGTTATGCTCATCGAAATAATAGCTGGTTTTTCTGAGAGGAGCAGAGTCAAATGCGCATCGCCAAACTATGTCTGTTATTGGACAGTCATTTCAAATTTTTCTCCTTGACAAAAAAAATATAATGATGTAAGGAGGAGTTCATTCGGAAAAACCATGAGGTGGAAGGAAGGAGGAAGGAAATGCATTCAGGATGCCCAACTTCATTATAATTCGTCAAGAACGGAACGGAACTTGGGAGTTTCTTTTTCGTGGTGTCCTTTTCGATTTGGGGCAAATAAAATCATTAGCTTGGTATCCTCCGTAGGGGGGATAGTGCCGTCAGTGGACCTCATCCGGTGCACTGTAGGCATTACTTCGGCCCCTAGCTGCAACCACTTTCATTCTTTTTACTGTGTCTCCTTTCATATTCTCTTTCTTCATCATACTTTCCACCCTCTCCTAACACTTGATTCATAGTGCAACTGCTTTGAGGTTTTTCTCCTGTTACACCTTTCAAACCTTTTACTGTCAATTTCCATTTCAGCGCTGAATGACCTTATGGGTCCCAGTGCTTGGCCTTTGGCCTAAATTCTATATTCAACTCAACTATACATTAGCTCGGCATCACCATTGGACTCTGCATATCTCCTCATACCAACAGGTCATGGAGTGGTGACCGCAATAGGTGTCGATGAACATCAATCACTGTCGTCTCTCTCTCTCTCTCTCTCTCTCTCTCTCTCTCTCTCTCTGACAAATAATAATGCTCATGGAGATTTTATGAAATCCTGTCTCCGCCATCTGCTATAAACGAAGCACGAATGATTAATGCTGAGGAGACTGATCTCTCTCTTTGACGCCGAAGTTGGACGATTAACGACCGCTTTCCCGGTTCATGGAATTTTTAAAAGGAAACTTTAAGTCCTCTTTTATTAAATACACTTCTTTTGTAATGTGCCGTTATTTCTTTGTGCATGTGTACCGTTGTACATATATATATTCATTTGTCTGAGCTCCCATTTTCGCGAAATAATATTGATTTCGAATTTTCATCAGAAACCACGTTTTTATGTTCATCCTAAGTTTCTTTGATAAAGGAGAGCAAAGCGGTTGAAGTGTGTATTTTTTTTTGAAGTGGGTTAATAGCATATAAAACCATGTGAAAGAGGACATCTTCTAATCAAGCTCACTTATACTTATTCCTTTGTCATTAAGGGACTCCTTCATCCTGTTATTTCTTACCTCGGTTCCAGCTGTTTAATATTGGGGTGGTTTTACCTGATATTTCTTTGTTAATGAGTAATGATAGATTTATTTTTCTCCAGGTATTATTTTGTAACTCCAGATTTCATGCTAAAATCACTGTTCAAAATAAGAACAAGATAAACAATACCGCTATGCGACGCAAAGGGCCTTTAGGAAATCCCGCCACTTCCATATCTGTCCCGTGTTTTCACTTCCATTAGTCTCCACTTCTCTTCAACCTCCTATTTCATAATTCATATCCAAAGAGTCGCGGAGCTTCTAATACACTATTCTCGCGTGGATGAGGAAGATCGCTTCGCGGTTTGTTTATCAGCATATGAAACGAGCGTTAGATTGCTGCGTAAAACTCAAATCGAGTTATGCTAAATTTGTAGTCCTTCAACTCTCCATCACCGTCGTTCGACCAACTCATTCAGAAGCTTTATAAAATGCTTCATAATTCTGATCATTTTTTTTGCATTTCGATCTCCCCAAACAATACCATTCATCGCTTGGTAACAGGTACGCAGTTGAATATAAGAACCTTTTTTTCCTTTTTGTGAAGTTCAGTATAACGGTTTTTTAGAAGTTTTGGTCTAGTTGTGGCCAGCTTCTAGAATTTTTTTCGTGGACACGCAGTAGAATCGTCGAAACTCCCAGAAGTTGCAAATTAATACAGAATTTACAATAATTGTTTGCTGAGCAGGTTCACGAAGTATTCGTTTTTCATCTCATATTTTGTGTCTGATATTTGTCCATATAATAGTCTATTCTCTAATTCTGTTTACGATGCATAATTTGGTTCAAATTATGCATCGTAAACATAACAAGGTACGTAGCTCATATCAGGACCTCTGCATATCAAAAGTAAAGAGTTTTTGTGAAAATAGCAAATGATTCGGTCAGGCTTCATGCTAGTTAAGGAGAAGTACCCGGCATTTGTATTATTTTTTATTTATTTTATTTTTTAAGGAAACAAAAAAACGCTTTAGTTCACAATGAACAATATTATAAGTCACAATATTGTTTCAATGAACAACAAACGTTGTTTTATTTGGATGTTTCCTACCTCAAGCTATTCAATTAATATTCATGATAAAAATTGCGTTAAAAAAAAAATGAGTGATGTATAAAAAATATTCTTGCCGTAATCATACCTAAATAATGGATCAGTCTTCAGCAGGTTATGCTAAATCTCAGAACAATTCTTTTCATTCTCAGAACGAATAGGAAAGCAAACGCATTCTCCTGTATTATACAAAACTTACCGGAAATATTACAAATAAATGGAGAAAAACTGTGTTGGTCTTGAAACCGGATAATAATCTTCCGATGTACATGTTCACTGCTTCTCTTTGTTGTAAATGATCACTTGTCATTGCTGCACTCTGTTCTATTGCCAATATCAACGCAGTCAGATTTGTAATGCCGTTTCACGTACAATTCAGTTAGATCTGATCAATAGTTGAACGTATTGTAACGCTCCTTAGAAAGAATTTACATTTCATTTAATTATTTACATATATATATATATATATATATATATATATATATATATATATATACGTATATATATATATATATATATATATATATATATATATATATATATATATATATATATATATATATATATACATATATTTACGCAAAAATTGGAACTGCAGCTCTCGAATTCAAACTTGTAGGCGTCCAGGTAAAGGCATTCGGTATTTTAGTCAATTTTTTGTTTTGTTTCGTTTCTTTCTCTCTCCTTGTTACAACAGTTTCCTTTTAGCCCCCGTCTGGGTAGGTCCTTCTTTTCGTGTCAAAGGTGTTTTTGTATATATTTTAAATGAGTTAACATTTTAAATAAGATAATCCTGTAGTGATTTTAGTTATATGTTATGATAAATGTTTTATGAATAATTACCAAGAGTCAACTCGCTGTATTTCAGCCTTGAAGATGCAATAATGTAGTTGTGAAACGTCGGCATTCGCAATAAACCTCCCATTTTATCGAATGCCTTTCCCTGGACGCCTACAAGTATATATATATATATATATATATATATATATATATATATATATATATATATATATATATATATATATATATATATATAGATATAGAATATTATATATATATAATATGTATATAATATATATATATATATATATATATGTGTGTGTGTGTGTGTGTGTGTTGTGTGTGTGTGTGTGTGTGTGTAAATGTCTGCATTTATTATTGCTCCTCCCGAGTATGTAACCCCAGAAAATAACGACAGCATACTTGTAGATTGTGAGTGGCGTCGAAGAGTGTAGTATGTTTGTCGTTGCAATTTTAATGGAATTACCAATTCCACGTTCCTCTATGAATTTTTTCCCCCTATATTTTAGAATTGTACGTTTCCGTGAATTGCATTTGTAGTTTCAAGTAAACAAGCCGTTTAGGGTGGGAATGGGAAGGGCTCCAACAAATTCAGGCCGAGTCAATATTGCGACTTATTTTGGTAACAGTTTTCATGCCCTTTAATTTCATCAAATTATTCAACGTACCCAGTTTTCTTTCTTTCTCCCTAAATGCTGCGGTTATGCCCTGTTCTGCTTTAATTTCGTGCACTTTGTGATGCAGTTACACGAATATGAATGCACGTAATTTTCCACCATTGAAGACAGTTATCTATGTACAAATGAGATTAAAATCTTGTCACAATAAATGTAAATTTTCAAGTTGAAGACTACTATAAAAATGTCATAATGCTTATTACAGCTCCCAATTTATCTATTTGTCTAACCTGTCTATCTATCTGTTTGATTATCTATTTAAACTATCTATCTATCTGTCTGTCTGCCTGTCCGATTACCTGTCTATCTATCTATCTACCTATCTAGATATCTATCTATCATCAGTCATGTCTGTCTGTCTGTCTGTCTGTCTATCTATAATTTCTAGTTGTTAATGTACTTCTTTGATATTCAAAATCCCCCCCCCCCCCACACTCTAAATATCACTATATTTTTTGTTCCTTGACAATCTCATCATATTGGTTTTACTTCCAATAATCTCTAGTTCCACTCTGGCGCAGTTTCTTTGAAACGCTTTATATTTTGTGTATATGTACTGAAGAAATCAACATCTGTCTCTGGATGTTATCTTCTACATACTTACCTACCTACCTACCTACCTACCTACCTATCTATCTGTCTGTCCGGTCTGTCGGTCTGTCTGTCTGTCTGATTATCTATCTGTCAATTTATCTATCTATCTATCTGTCATTCAGTTCTTGAAAATACAAAATAATGGGGTAGAGAATTTAGTCATCGGGATACGATTCTCAGAAAACTAATGATATTCTAGACATAATAACTATATGCGATATATCTAATATCCTCTGGGGCAAAATAATTCCACGCCATTACCCTTCTCTTTAGATACTTCTGTTTATAATCAGTGATTTTTGTTTTTTCTTCAGTTTTTTCCCTTAAAAAAAGTCTATGGCGTTTGATCATATTCTGATAGTGATTAACATTTATCCTGACAAAATTACTTCGAATTTATACTTACAAAGACTCATGCAAGAACTTCCCTTCTTCTTATAAAAAATCGATAATCCCTTTACAACATTTTCAGACTTGAATAAATTGTCAAAATACTCTAGCAGTGTATTTAGACTTTTATTCCATGACAACCCAAATGTTTTTGTACCTCATGTTCCGCATATGAATGGCCCGTCTTACGCTCTAACTAGCTCTCAGTTTAGAAAACTTTGTAAATGAACTCGTGTAACATAAATCGAGACCGCCTCCACTTAACAGATTCAAAGTAAATATCATAATACTCCAAATCATTGTAATGATCAATTATGCTGCAATTTAAACGCGTTAATACGTGACAAGGTCGAACGATTCCGTACTACGATCATGTCGACAGCATTGCGACATCAGAGTCTCGGGTGAGACTGTCAACGACTTCATTAGCAGAGAGATGCTTTGGCGGAAGGTTCGCAAGCGAGCAAGCAAGCGGTAAGCGATAGCAAAATTGTGCATTGCATTTGAGGCGGATCAGAACAACGATGCTGGAAGCAGCATCCGATTTGCGTTCGTGAATAACTTTGAGGAGACGAGAGCCGTCATGAATCTGATCCGGAATTGGACTGAGGTTTTCCAAGTCACAGTTTCTCTGGAATTCTTGCTTACAAGGAAGTGGTTTGGAAACTAATATTTCACAGTCTAGTTACACACATACTTGTTTGATATTTAGGTGGTTCAAAAATAAATTTTTCATTAATGTACTCTATAATGAACAGAGTTGGCTAAAATTTTTAATGTTTGACTTTGATTATGTAAGAAACAAAGATAAAAAACATAGATCATCTTAATGATGTAACTATCTTATTGTATATGGATAAGTAGAGTTAAAAACCTCAATGAAATAGAAAACTTTAGTGTTCTCAAAGGTAAAATAAATTATTGCAGATGGTTCCTAAAAATCCACTTATGGTGGCAAATTAAAATCAATTGTAACAGATAGATTTATGAAAAAAGTTCTTTAAGAGTTAAACTCGAATTATTATGTATATAAATGTTATTGTAAAAATAGTTGTGAAAATAAAAATGGCGATATTTGTAATAAACTTAATTGGTTTAAAAATTTTTTGATATTTTTGGGGCATCATACACCAAGTTACACAGCGAACAATATAAAGGAAACCCTATTTCTGTTTTTTGGTTTATTGTCTTTTGAAATCAACGCAGTCGTCCATTGTTGACTTGGAGTCCTCATATTCTACAAGCTGAAGACTAGTTACAAGTCATTGCAAACTGGAAGGGTATTTCACGGTTGAGAAATAGTCTCCAGGTGAAGAGTAATCGTACTCCGTTCTCGGGAAAATTAATTCGCACAGAAAGCCTTCGACACGAATCCCTTTAGATAACAAAAGGAAAATGAAACCTGCCTTAGAATCAAGATGTGTTCAATTTAAGGTAAACAAGCAACTTGGCAGGCAATAAACAGCTTAATTTACGCCCCCTTTAGCCCGCTCCGACCACCCCCTACCCCCCACACCCCAGAAGGACACACCGAGCGTATCCTATGAAGTAGGCTTTTCTAATATTACCACGAATGGATACCTAACACTTGCGTAGTTTTAAGTGTATGAAATGCGTAATCCGTAGAGAGGAAGCGAGCCTCGAGAAAATCTTTCTAGATTAAAGAGGTAGATTGCTGAGACCGAGAATACGGAACGAAGCAACTATCATCGTGTGAAGGTAGCATTTTAGTACTCTGGAAAACGTTTTCGTTATTGACCTGTCTGCTTATTTATTCCTGTGCCTAACCAAGTTGAGCAGTTTCTCTTTTCATGTTAATTAACCATCGCTAAAAACGTTACTAACGAATACACGGATGAAATCTTTCTATAAGATAAGACGCACTTTATCCCTAAGAGGATTTTTCACTTTTATTCATCAAAATGAATAATTGTTCAGTTTCGCAAACGAGGGGAAAAAGAAGGAAAACCAATCGAACCGTGCGGCTCTTTCCATATGATCGTTATTCTGTCATGGAAAATAAAACTCCAATTCTGATGTCGCTTTGCAAACTGAATCTCTCCTGACAATTTATGCTTTATTTTGATGGAACGGAGCATGAGGCACTATTGTAAAATAACAAGGAAAAGAGTATCAGGTCCTGTAAACTCTTGAGTACAATGAAATAAGAGTTATTCAATGACAATGCCAGTTAAAGAGTTGACTATGCCTGCGTTGAAGAGTCCCTTTTTTATGAGAAAAGTTTTTAGTTTCACAAAAAGTGGAAAAATATGCCAATGTTTCCCCAAAGGAAAGTTCTCCTGAACATTAATTTGTACTTAATAGATTTATGATTTGCATAGAATGCTACCTTATTTTACGTTTCGGAGTATTTCTTAATGTAGTTGCATTTTATATTTATATATATATATATATATATATATATATATATATATATATATATATATATATATATATATGTGTGTGTGTGTGTGTGTGTGTGTGTGTATGTATCATATGTGTGGTTGCGTGCGTGCATAAACAACGAAACAATTAAATAAGTATAAAACAAGCAATCCGAGCCAAAAACTATGCTGGTAAACAAGTAGATCGAGAATTTTTTTAAAGGAGAATTATCACTGAGAATACAACGTCTGGGTTTATATTTGTCAAAGCCAACAGGTCAGTTTCGCAGACTGTGGGAAGAAAAAGAACGAAAGGGAGAGTGACAGAGATGCAATTGAACCGTGTGGCTCTTTCCATACGATCACTATTCTGTCAGAGAACATGACGCTCCAATACTGATATTTCGTTCTCGGACGGAGAGCCTTTCCCGTCAATCTATTGATATGTTTTTCTATGAAATTGATATATCTGGACAGGTAGCTGCCATGTCCCATGCCTGGTTAAGTCACCCTTTTTACATTCAGTTTGAATGAACTATTTCAGGCGTTTCATGCTATTTCACGATTTTCAGACATACAGATAATTTTTCAGTCGTAGCCATTATCAGAATCTCGGAAGTAAAGCTAGATGAGTGTATGTTCTATCTGCAGGAATATCGTATAACCACGATTAAAATTAAAGTTATTTTAGTTCGAAAATTTCAAGATGTTATTTTTAATGAAATGGAGCATGGAAAGATATGTAACAGAACAGCAGTAAAAAGTAATAGATTCTGTAGTCTTTAAGAGAACATTCAAATAAGGTTAATTCAGTTATAATGGTTATTATAATGTTTACTGTTCTCGAGATCAAGAACATTCTTTTCTATAAGAAGAAAGCTGTTTGAATACAAATTAATATTAGCTTGAAGTATACTAAATAATGAATTAATGCTTCAATCATTGCATGTGTTATGGACAAGAGCTATTTACATCTGTACCCAGGGCATGATTGACATGATGTAGCACTTTGTGCCTTATTACGTGACTCGATGGACTTCATTCATATTGCAGAGAAACTGTGCTGAAAATTTATTACTAAATGAAAGATACGTATTTCAGCGGATTACAGCCGGTAATAATGGCTGATGTTTCATTCAATATAGTGGCGTTATTATGAAAGTGGACGTTACAGATATTACACGTTTATGTTCTTAGTGCTTTCAAAATGAGACGGTCATAAGTTATTTTGTATGTAAACAAACATTGTGTTACAGTGTCGAAATGTCCTGGCAAGGGTCGACACAATGTTACGGCCTCTGAGAGAGGTCCGCTTCAGGTTCGATATGAAATAATAAAAAAATATATATATTTCAACACCAACACTTGAAACTGGGGATACGAATATAGAAAGAAACACTAACACAACAAAAATTTATTTACAAGCTCACTAACATAGGTAAATGTAGAATGGTATCTCCTATTTATATAAAAGGATAGAATCTTACACTGCATGAACTGGGGGAACAGTGAGGCACTACAAATACTTGCTAGTCAATTTGGCAATTCGAAGGGATGGCTTCTTAAAAAGAAAACGGTGATTGCAGACGTCCTCTTGACTCCGTATTGCAGAAACTAGTCTACTTGTAAGGCAGGAACTCCCCAAAACCTGTAGCAGGACCTTTTCTTCTCTGAAGAGCAACTTTTCTTCTGATCCTTCGTCGGTCCCTTTCTCTATTATCTCTCACGGATAATCTCTGCTGCTGCTGATTTCTCACTGACAATCTGATCTATGGCTCTTACTGAGGATATCTCTCTGTGACTAACTGGTGTCTCTCTTTTACGTTCTCTCTCTCTCCTGCTACGACCATCGTATTTATACGGCACTCAGGGGGCGGAGCCTACGCGAATGTCACAGACTCGCAAGATTTCTAGAAATTCTTAGATGAATCTAGACGAGGTATTGCATCAAAAATCGCGGCATTTCTCCCAACACATTGGCGCGTGTTGCACTCCACTACATGCCCGACGATTCCAGAACAGCCGCGAGAACTGGCGCCTCCAACACGGGCGCGAAAGCCTCCTTACTGCCGAACTTCTCGAAAATGCGTTCTCCTTTCCTTTATCTTTCTTTACTAGGAAGCAATTACCATCACACATTGCAATTACATTTTTTTATTAAAAATATTCTTTTGTTTGGCAAGTTTCTAAATTAAAGAAAGAGCATACGGGAGAAAGAGGAAATTGGAAGGAAATGGAAGGCAAAGTAGAGATGCACAAGAAAATGAAGATGACTAAGCAAATCAATAAACATCAGATGGACAGATGGGTCAAGCGAAAATAGAATCGAAAAGGAATAAGATGGGTATCACTTGACCTTTCCCCAGGCTTGAACGAATTGGGTAGTTTTCAAAGCTGATAAACAGAATTGCAGAAAAAGCTCGTAGACAAGAATTGAAGCAAAAAATAAATAAACAAATAAATAAATCAAAATAACGACGAACGCCTACCAAAGCCTCGTAATACTGTCAGGCAAAATTGATGTTTATGAGAGAGAATGTTAAGATGAATATCTGGACATTAATGATGGAAATGAATTTTGTAATTTATTTATAATGAGAGAGAGAGAGAGAGAGAGAGAGAGAGAGAGAGAGAGAGAGAGAGAGAGTTTTTTCATATCACTGGTAGAAAAAAAAGATTCATATTTATGAGGGAATGTTAAGATATACAGCCATTATTGTTATAAAGTGTTTAGTTTTCTAGTTTCCTTCTATGCTTGATATATTTTGTTTCTCTCTCTCTCTCTCTCTCTCTCTCTCTCTCTCTGTACACACACACACACACACACACACACACACACACACACACACACACACACACATATATATATATATATATATATATATATATATATATATATATATATATATATGTATATATATATGTTTATCTATCTATCTGTCTCCATATATATATATATATATATATATATATATATATATATATATATATATATATATATATATATATATATGCATGTGTGTGTAAACATCTCAGGGCAACAACATTCCAACAAACGTCATTTCCGTGCAAATTCCTCCTCAGGGCGGCATAGCTGTCTCATCCCCTCGAATCAGTCATTGCAATTCATGAATAGAGGCCTAATAAACCTTCAATAATATGATCAGCCTCAGTCGAGTTGATTACTCCTCTGATGCAATTGACGTCACTCTAAGTGGAAACCTGTTTTAATATTAACTTGTTTAGAGCTTTCCTGTTGGTTACTCCCGTAACATACTTTTCGTTCATGATGTAGCGTAGATTTTCAAAATTTGACCTAAGGAAAGGTTAATCGAAAAGTTAAGAGGGCAATGTGGCTATTTCAGTTACTTATGTTCATAAATACGCGCACGCATATAATACACCCACATATGTATATAAATATATACGTATATATAATATATTTATATATGTGTGTGTGTGTTTTTGTGCCCACGCGCGTTTGTTTGCATTACCTGTAAACTATTTTCCCCGACTAGGAGTTTACTTCAGAAAAAAAAAACAATCCTATTTTTTTTTAACCTAAGCTAAGCATTTTCATTTCCCATCTGAGCCGAGCTATGAGTCGTAACTGTAGAATCCTTTGATTCCCTTATATCTATATGGAAGCTCCTCGCGATCTATCAAGTCTCTCGCTTTCATCAAAACATACGCAGTAATGAATGACTGCATTAGTCCAAAACTCATTACCTTGCTGAATGAGGAGGGAAGGGAAAGACATATGAAAAAACAAAAGAGAAATAAAACACAGTACAGTTGATGATATTCAGTGGATAAAAAAGAATAAACAAACCGTTGAATTCAGTCATATTCATAAACAACTACTGCCGAGAGACCGCTATTCAAACATTCAGCCGAACTCAAGTAATAAACTAGGTCATTATTTCGACATTGTTCCAGCTGTCTCTTTGCCAGATTTTGATGTTTATTGCGTTGCTGCTCTTTTGCTTTTACTTTCATTGCTTTTCTTTCTATTAATTCCTGTTCTCTTTAATTTTCTCCCTAAATGAAAGAAAATGCCCCATTGTTGATATATTGTGTAATACCAGTGTATATCAAAATATTCGCTGTGCTGTTGTTAATTTAGCAGGTATTGTGAGATTTTCTTTAAAAATCATTATTAAACAATAGAATAATTTATTATAAATTTCCCGGAGAATCGATTATAAATCTGTGGAAAAATCAACTATTAAACAATAGAATAATTTATTATAAATTTCCCGGAGAATCCTTTATAAATCTGTGGAAACTCAACTATTAAACAATAGAATAATTTATTATAAATTTCCCGGAGAACTTATTTTAAATCTGTGGTCCCGAACATTTGAAAATGTACCTGGTCGTTGCTTGAGTGAGGAAAGTAGCAGACAGTGTAGAAAACAGGTCACGTAATGGCTATTCAATAAACCTGATTGCGTTGTGAGATTTTCACTGCTCTCTCTCTCTCTCTCTCTCTCTCTCTCTCTCTCTCTCTCTCTCTCTCTCTCTCTCTCCTTTTTAAAAAATACAGAAGCCAGCGTTTCAAGTAACTGCTTGTTTGCATGCGTGTGGATCTAGGTTCCTGCACCCTATTAGTATGCATGCACGTCTCTCGCCTTAAGTGCTTCGCGTCTTACACTTTTTCATTTTCGTATCTTTTTTTTCTTTTACTTTTAACATTCTGAAATAAAATGTTTCACCTTCTAAACATTAGCGCTGGAGAGATGGTGAAATCCTGAGCTATTTGAAACTTAGTAGGCTGTAGTTCACCGGGGAAAAGAAAAATGTAAATTCCTTTTAGCTCAACAGTTTCTGCCTCCACTGGCCCTTATCGAGAGCTGTTTATTAACTAGCGCACAAAGTTTACAGTACATTTAAAGAAAAATAAAAATAAGCATTAGATAAACATTGGTCATTAAAAGGATTTACAACCAGTTCGAAGGTTTCAAAACAAATATATGTTACACCAATTCATCTAACAATTATATGTATATATATGTATGTATGGATGTGTATTATATACATATATACACAACCACACACACACACAACACACACACGACAACATTTGCAAGGCAAAATAGGATTTCCGGTTGAAATCTGAGTCGCCTTGAAAGTGGAGCTGTAAAGCAGAGAGGTTTTAAAACTCTCTTTGGGTTATTACCATAAGTTTTCCTTCTGGTGTGATTATTATGGGGAAAAAATGCGCGTTTTAAAACACACACCCATGGTGGCTAATCCTTGCATACTCATGTTAAATTATTTTCACACACACACACACACACTCACACACACATATATATATATATATAAGTGTGTATATATATATATATATATATATATATATATATATATATATATATATATATATATATATACGTGTATATAATATATATATATATATATATATATATAGATATATATATACATGTAATATATATATATATATATATATACTATATATATATATACACACACATATATATATATATATATATATATATATATATATATATATATATATATATATATATATATATATATATATATATATATATATATATATATATATATATATATATATATATATATATATATAAGGCGACTCAGATTTCAACCGGAAATCTATTTTCCGCCTTGCAAATGTTGTCGCCTCCCAAGTTTACGAGCTTGCTGATGGGAATGAAGGCTACTCCCCGTAGGTGGGTATTGCCGTCAGTGCATCTCATGCGGTGCACTATAGACATTACTTAAGGTTCTCTGCAGCGTGCCTTCGGACCCTAACTGGCAACCTCTTTCGTTCCTTTTACTGTACTGCCTTTCATATTCTCTTACTTCCATGATAGTTAATACTCTATATTTTTTTGATAGCCAAAAAAAAGGCGTGCTACTCTTAAATGACTTCGAAAGAAATTCCATTGACACTTAAAAGTCGTGTTTTCTAATAAGAAATATTAGAAGTAAGATGTGATCGTCGATAGGGGCAAATGTCAAATATTTTCTATGGCTTAGTCTAAAAGAAACTTTAAGTTTCTGTTGACAGAACAAACCGGGGAGTTCTATTTATATTTTATCTCTCGATGTGAAAGCCGTTCGTCTGACCTCGTCTTCTCTGAAGACGTTAACTACAGGATTATATTCTATAAGACACTGGACGTTAAACGTTTGTCCTTTTCCCTCATTTTTTATTCAATTTGAAAAACTCTATTATCAGAGAACCACCAGAGTAATGGTTATTATCTAATGATCTGCTGAAATTATTTATTGAATGTCCTTTTTTGTAGCTGTAAAACAGTTTAATCCTTAACCATTATGAGAGGTCCATTTGTGAAACAAAATATTTAAGTTTCCACATTAAATTAGGTAAATAATTTGGTTTGAAGACATTTCCTGAAGTAGCAATATAATATATATATATATATATATATATATATATATATATATATATATATATATGTATATATATATATATATATATATATATATATATATATATATATATATATATATATATATATATATTATATATATATATTATATAATATATATATATATATATTACGTTTTATACTGAATGTTTGTACGGCGTCGCTTTTGGTGCAAAGTATAATAACGTTGTCCTCGATGACTTTAGCAAAATTCGTATTTTAGCTACTTCATAATAGTAATAACAAAATTAACCCACAACCGAAAGTTTGGGCAGTATCGTTGTTTTTCTCTACTCGCATTGTGTACAAACCTGAATTAACAAATTCTGTCCGACTGATTCTTTAATTACATTGATTTTTAAAATGGAATGTAAGCAACACCACCCAAAATAATTTCTGAAGTTGGAATCTTAAATTAAGGAACTTTTAGCGAACAGCGAAAGGTACTTTTGTTTTTTCAGACCAACAAGAGTGGGTTTTTAGTAATACAAATGAAAATCTAGTATCTTCTCAGTAAGGAAAAAATAATACTTCTTTATTTAAAACATTCCAAAACTTCATGACTTTTTTCCCCCCCACTGTCTCTGAGCGTTCTATTATCGGTAGGTCCGGTAACAAGCAATTGTGAATCTCAGTAAATGATAAAAACCTCGCTACTTTTGACATTGGCATAAAATCGTATATTATATATATATATATATATATATATATATATATATATATATATATATATATATATATATATATATATATATACATATATATATATATATATACTATATATATATATATATATATATATATAATATATATTATATATATATATATATATATATACGATTTTATGCCAATGTCAAAGTAGCGAGGGTTTATCATTTACTGAGATTCACAATTGCTGAATACTGACACTGCAACAAGTGCTCCCGAGTTACTTTACGATGAAATCCTTTATCTTTTTATTTTATTTTTTTTTATTTTTTTTGTTTTTTGCTATTGAGTTTTATTTGGACCGAATATTTCTCACGCCCATACCTAAGGAAAGACGTTCTTCTGTAACTATTTTTGAACTACTTTCTTCCTTTGTATATATATATATATTATATATATATATATATATATATAATATATATATATACATACATACATACATATATATATATATATATATATATATATATATATATATATATATATATATATATATATATGATAGTTTGTAATCGATATAATTCTTTTCCCTTTCTCCAGAAGTGAGGGAAAAGAATTTAATTTTACCAATTGAGGCTGCGATGATGAATTGTTCAATGGGTTCTCCAAACTCTTGCAATTTGAGCTAATTTTCAACTGCTTGCCACATTACCTTAATGCAGCTAGCTGCAATATAATACATTTATATTATTGGTTAGCAGCTCAGCACACTATTTTATCATAATTGTGAAAGTGAAAAGAATAATACTAATGACAGTAATGAAGAAGGCACACGAAATCACCTGATAAAAGGCATACGTGTCTGCATCTCATGAAGCAAAAGAAGAAAGTAGTTCAAAAATAGTACAGAAGAACGTCTTTCCTTAGATTTATCGTGAGAAATATTCGGTCCAAATAAAACTCAATAGCAATAAAAAAAATACACACAAAGATAAAGAATTTCATCGTAAAGTAACACGGGAAGAACTTGTTGCAGTGTCAGTATTCCAGAACAGTACTTAAATGCAAATGCCAAAAAGGTGTCTGCTTATTATAGATTTTCTATGAGGGCTTGGGTACTGAATGTTCAGCAGATGGCGCAAAGATTAACAGCAATTGGATAACTAAGGGTGGAATTGAATTATCATTTTTCCCTACTGAAGTGAAAATCTGTTTACATGTTGCAGTCTCTGTCATTTTATTTCTTTCTCAGACTTACCTTTACTTTACACATATAAGGATTAAGTTCCCTGAAAGCTTGGTGCTGAACCTGGCTTCTTGGTTTGTTTAAAATAGATGTTTGCTCATTATGGGAGAGAAAAGCTAAAGCGCCAACAAAAGGTTTATGGCGAAAGCGAAGAACGCCTTCAAAGGAGA
>NC_087207.1:14339953-14354953 GCF_015104395.2 Macrobrachium nipponense
TATTTCCGCGCGTTTTCTTCTTTTCGGAAAACCCCTCGTAGAGAATAATAAATATAACATCATAGCAACAATCTTCCTCATTTCCTTCAGAAATTGAAGCTTTGTGAACGCGAACAAAGCGAATATTAGTCATGAAATGGTAATTAAAACCAAATCAACGACGAATTATTGATAAAGTAAAAATTATATGAAAACTTTGAAGAGCTTTTTAATGATGCAAATATGACTAGACTATTTGCACCTTTTCTCTTGAAATTTAAGGGTCAAACCCTGTAAGGCGTCCTATTCAAGGGGTTCCATCCACTTCGATGCTTCTCAATGTTTCTCTAACCTGCCGTTCCGCCTGAGCCACTATCCTCTGTGAATCTCCTTCTCTCACTATTTTCCCCGTTATTCTGAATAATACCCACAACGCTCTTGCTATATATATACTAGCAAGCATAGTATACAGAAAATTATGTATGATAAATTCGTAAGTACTAAGTCTACTGGCATAACCAGCCCCGTTTCATGGCCAGAACCAGCTTTGTTTCAGGGAATCCTTTCTCACCCCCACCCCCTCGGCAGGGAGGGTGGAGAGATAGGATGAAACCCCATTGTAAACCATCTTATGGGTCACCACTAAAACCCTGCCAAGTTTCATGCCCATCGGACCAGTCGTTTGGCCGTGATTGAACGACAGACGGACGGACAGACGTAACGCCCATTATAGTAAAACATATATTTGATTTGTGCTTCAGCTATATTGTCTTGTCTCTCCCCAGCTTCGTTCGTTAGTCTCTCCTTGATACAGATGCCTGAAACCCACTCGGCTTCCACATTCATGTCTTTCGCATTAAACTCCCGTTCTCCATTTCAAAAGTGACTCTTCATCTCTACCAGTCAAGGCCTGGCTTGTAATTAATGTTAGTTAAACCCTGCAAGCCGTTAACATGTGTACTTTTCATCCTTCCATTTTTAATTAAGCTCTCACTACTGTGCATTTCAGGGCCGGTTTCTAATTGATTTTCGTCGTAAGAAAATCTCACCAAAACCATAGGATATGGACCGTATTTTGGAAATAGCTTTGAGGCCACAGCCTAATTGGCAAAAATATCCAGTGATGTCTATTTTGATAATTAAAGCACTTATCAGAGTAAATAAAAGAAATTTAAAGGAAACTTAGCTAAATCTAGCAGGCTCATATATAGAGGCTAGTGTAACGTCATTACTAAAGCCCCTCCCACTCATTCATACTGTAGTGACGTACATTACTAGATACCCGGCTCGTATACTTTATGAATGAAAACTTACATGTTGGTAGTAGTAGTGACAGTAGTATGTGGAATTCTTATATTGTTTCACACATTCACATCCCAAGTAGAGTACAATTAAGGAATGGACATTAAATGAGAATATTGATTTTGTAATACAATTCCATGGCACAATCCCGTTTCTGTTAATTTGAAATATGAACCCAATTCTTACACACTCTCTGTGAAAACCATTGTTACCCTGCAGTTTCAAGGATACGTAAAGTATCGTTCTGATACCCACGATATTTGCCAAACGGTCTTAGGGTCTATTGGATAAAGCCCAGTATTTAGCCAATGAATAAGAGATGCATTATTTAACATAATTTGTTTTTTCCTATGCACACGGCTCATAAAGTTGTTGATAATGATATTATTAATCCTAAGATAATAATTACATTAATATTCATTACAGTTATTATCAATACTCTTGGTTTGATATCATATTATAATCATCATTATTATTTTATTATTCATACTTTCGACTTCAGGGAAGAGGTATCATAGAACTTACATAAATACATATGGCCGTATACATACACATATATAGACAGATTAGGTACATACATAAATACATATATACAATACATAACATATAAATTATATATATATATATATATATATATATATATATATATAATATATATATATATATATATATCTGTGTGTGTGTGTGTGTGTGTGTGTGTGTGTGTGTGTGTGTGTGTGTGTGTGGTAAGGAGGGTCAGTAGAATAGGCAATTTGTTAAAAATAGTTGTTTGCAGCTAATCAGTGAGATAGTTTATTAGTGAAGCAAATTCGCCCATTGTTTATTCTTGGTCTGAAAAGTTAGAAAGACCTTGATATAAACAAAATATTATTTAGTGTTTGTGTATCGCCTTATTAACCACTTACCCGTTAATAATTAGCATATGACGCATAGGATTCCTTCTTTGTTGCATACTGCAAAAAACACGCAACACGAAAGCAGTCCTGAATTTATAGACAATTTGCTAGGCTTGCATAGAAGCAGCAGCAGCACTCACGTATACCCTCGCTTTAACCAATGACGATCGGCCGTGTTGTCGGCGGTGTTTACTATTATGTAAGGTTACCAGGTACATAACGGCAAAATATCGTACAAACAACCTCTAATGATCGTGTTTTTCGTTTCAATATGATTGTATTTCACCAATAGCTGATAGTCAAAGGTAATAAAAATTGTGCTATAACTGTTATGTATTCCTATAGTCACATAAAACTGTACAATGAAAATAGTGATATTGCCATGTGTATGTACCAAATCCCCTTGCTATGATATTGACATAGTATACATACCAAATCTCATTCATTCCCATGGTATCACCAATGGAAACCGTAATATTATCGTCATTTTCAACAGTGATTTACCTAGCCTTTCCTTTAATACGTATTCTAAAAGAGGGTTAAATATTTGTGATTCACGCTACTGGGAACCCTGCTATTACGTCTGATGTCATAGTTTTACGTCACAGCTAGCCTCTCCTGGGGTTGCCTACTAAATTTAGCTAAGTTTCCCATTAAATTTCTTTATTTACTCTGATAAGTGCCTTAATGATCTAGATTTAACATCACTGGATTTTTTTTGCCATTAGGCAGTGGTTTCAAAATAGCTATTTCCAAAATACGACCCATACCAGATACTTTGGTAAATAAGATATCGACGAAAATCGATTACACAGCCCTGAAATGCACATGCCTAACTTCTTTGGCAGATACTGTTGACCGTCTCGAACAGACCCTATTCTCCGAAACTTATTGCCATTTTATCATTATTCTTGCTTATTATCCCTCGAGCAGCCTTGACTCAAACTTGTAATAGTTCCTCTCTTACCTCTAAATAGACCAGCGATTTTCATAGACTTTAGTTTACCTTCTAGAGTCAACAGGATGGACATAGTGCGATCCAGGTCCAGTTCATTCTTACAGCTAAATCCAATTTGTATTAGTGTATCAGTGCTGGAATTTCACTTACAACGTTAGCCATCCTGTAGGAATATCTTTCCACTGCAGAAAACAGTGCGCCACTGTCTTGACATTATCATGATTTTTCCCCCAGTCATAAAGCATAACTTTTTTTTTTTTTTTTTATTCACGAAGGATAGTTTTCTTAGATTGCCCCACTATATGAATTCCATACATAATAGCTTTATATCATTCATTAGACTTGGCTGGAGTTGCTCATTCTCTCGCTGCCTTTATCCCTCATCAGTTATCTATTATAGGGCTCCATCTCTCATTCATTGAATTCATGGGTCAATATGTAGTGTCGATGATGTATATAAACAGTAACGTATAATGAGGTATCTCGGCGGTTCATATAAAGCTACTGCAGCTGCGTGGGAAGTGGAGTCATACCTTCCGTGAAATCGAATAGTAATTTCATGGTGTTATAACGTCATGCACATAATCAAATTACCAACGCATGAAAGACAGCCTTGAAAGGTTTCATGAAGGTATCATTATGCAATCAAGAGATGAGCTATTCAGAGAGATATTCATAACATTTATAGTTGCTTCCATCACAAATGTTATATCTAACAAAAGGGATTGCTCACAAGAGGATTAAACATGACAACCTTATTAAGTCTGCATGGAATGAGCCCGTGCTTCTCTATAATAAGCAAAGTCTAGAATCGATCTTTTGCTAAAGCCATATAGAAGTTATATGAGAATTACTTTTTCTTTTATAGATCAATATGTGCAAATTGTGCGTGCTTTTTTCCTTTTGAGAATCCTCAAAGCGAAGCCAACGAATTTTGATTCCTCTACAACGGTGAGGTGAGTCATTTCTCTGAGTTGAAATACTGCTCAATTTCTTAAAAATAAACGCGTCTGTTTAGCGCATGCTCCCTTGAACGTAAAGTTCATGGAGGTGAAGCACGACAGTGAATCAATTCTCTCTCTCTCTCTCTCTCTCTCTCTCTCTCTCTCTCTCTCTCTCTCTCTTTTACACACACACACACACACACACACACACACACACACACACACACACACATACTGGCAGCGTTTTCTGTGAATATCTATCTCTCTCTCTCTCTCTCACACACACACACATACTGGCAGCGTTTTCTGTGAATCTCTCTCTCTCTCTCACACAAATACACACACATACTAGCAGCGTTTTCTGTGAATCTTTCTCTCTCTCTCTCTCTCTCTCTCTCTCCTCTCTCTCTCTCTCTCACACACAAACTGGCAGCGTTTTCTGTGAATCTCTCTCTCTCTCTCTCTCTCTTCTCTCTCTCTCTCTCTCTCTCTCTCATACTGGCAGCATTTTCTGTAAATACTATCTTGGTAAGGTAACGGACTACAGACGCCTTCCAAATGGGCGGTAAAATGCACAAGAAAACATAACAATGATAATAATGAATAAACATCACTCTGTACTATAATTATGTCATTTGTATGTCGATATAGTCATCCAGTTAAACAAAATCTTCCGTGAATATTAGTCAGATAAAAAAAAAATGATGGAAGCAACTATAATGTATTATTTGAGTTATAATATTGTACATTTCAAGCCAATTTTGTCCTCCTGTGAGGTCCAGGAGCTGACAAAACATTGATCATTCACGTTCTTTTGGAAATTATAAATTCTGTGGAAATGTCCGTAAAATTTCTCAAGAAATTTTGTGCATGTAATCATCATCATCATCATCTTAGAAGGTATATAGTAATGTGTGTGTGTGTTATTTTTTTTTTTTTTTTTTATTTGAGGTCATCATTAATTAATTTGGATTTTTTTTACTCCTCATAATTCTTTTATGCGTTTTAATAGGCAACATATTTACTTCTCTTGGTTGTATTATTATAATTAGCATTAGATGGTACAGAAAAGATGAAGGGTAAAAGTTAACTTTAATAACTCATAAAAATAATGCCTATACCAACATTTTTAACTCGAACACACTATATACTATATGTATATATAGTATATAGTATATATATATATAATATATATATATATATATATATATATATATATATATATATCTATATATATATATACACGCACATCATAAGCATCAGGAAACAAGAACCGGAACAGGCATGATATTATAAGCTAGGAAAAGAAGTAAAGTTAGTCAAAGATAAGCGTTGGCAAAATTTTCCATTTCCATTTATTCCTTTTAACCCACAATATCCATGAAGGATCAAGATAGGTTGGGTCACACACACACACACAGGCACACACATACACACGCACAAACGATTACTGGACAAACAATTCACTGGCTAAGTTTTTAACATCATTGACTGGCAAGAAATGTTCACTGATGAAGAGTGTATATTACTTGAAATTGTGAGGGGGTAAATAGCAAAACAAAAATGATCAAATTTTTGCATTTAAAATATTCCTCCCTACAAAATCATTCTCAACTCATATCTAAGAGAAACTAATGATTATATTTATTAATGATATAAAATTTTTCCAACCAACAAACCTCCTCACCATCGCGCCGACAAAAAAGGTGGGGGGGGGGGGGGGGGGGGGGGGGGGGGGGGGGGGGCTGGGGGGGGGGGGGGGTGGGGGGGGGGGGGGGGGGGGGGGGGGGTGGGGGGGGGGGGGGGGGGGGCAAAAGCTGTTTTCTCGACAAAGGTTAATTCGAATTTGCATATAAACACATTAACATGTCTATACCATTCGAAAAGCTGGCATAAACATACAAATCATTTAATGTGTTCCGCTTTTGTCAAAAGTAGCAATTATATTTCTCTAGAGAAATTTGCATTTTCACGAATAAGTATTTATACGAATATATATTATGATCCTAAATTTATGGCTTTGCAAATGAGATGGCAACAAATTTAATGGGAAGTGAATACTGCAAAACGTCCCATTTGCAATCTACTATTAAGGTGCGCCATCACATATTACATTTTTTTCTAATTTAAATTCACTTCACTTACGTTTAGCCTAAAATAATGACAACGATACGTAAAATTTATAGTAGTTTTCAAAGAATGAGGGTGAACAGAAACAGAGCCTGGCGGATAGATAAAGCCATTCATATCAACATTTGTCATTTACAGAAACTAAAAAGTAAAAAATAATAAATAAATAAATAAATAAATAAATAATAAAGATATGAAATAAAAAATAAAATAAATCGACATTTAGGAGAACTAGCGAACTCTTAATGAATCTGTAGAAGGAGTTGTGTAATACTGCCCAGTTCTGGAGAGGCCATTAAGCAGTGTCTATGCAATGAAAGGAGTCTGGTCTCTCCTATGCATGTTCGTTCCGGGATCGAGCTCCTGGAGTAGATTACAAGCTTGGTACTGCGAAAGGAACCTGTAATTGGAGAGGAATTAAGTTAAATGGGGAAGTATCAACTTTAACGTGTTTTTTCCTTACAATAATTATTTTTTTTTTACTATTTTTACTTAACATTGAATCAGACAAAGTTCTCTCAAAGATAAAAAAAACAAAAAAAAATCACGTGCATCACACTTGACAAAAATGTACCGATGAACAAAGTAAACAAAGTGTACTATATATTCTATGCATCAGAATTCTATCTTTTGCTTTGCATTCCCCGCTAAGACCAACATCTGATGTAATCATTACATCGCTGATGATTTTTCTTACTAAATATTGAAATGCGTTATAAGTATATATCTATATATACCACACACACACACACACACACACGCACACACACACACACACACACACACATATATATATATATATATATATATATATATATATATATATATATATATATATATATATATATATATATATATATATATATATATATATATATCTATATATATATATATATATATATATATATATATAGAATATATATATATATATATATATATATATATATATATATATATATATATGTAAAACATATAGATATATATATATATATATATATATATATATATATATATATATATATATATGTGTGTGTGTGTGTGTGTGTGTGTGTGTGTTTGTTTGAATGTGTGTATGTATAAATAAAAATAAACAACTTAGGCTGGTTAATAGTTAATAGATAAAGACATAAGTTTCAGGTTTGGATTTGCCACCTGCCCTTTCAGTAACAAAACTGCCGATTCTCGAATAGACTTTCAGTTACGTTTGCCCGAATCACTTTGCAGTCGAAACGGATTAGATTAGTGTCTGCTATCTTCAGGGATTAGGTTCAAATCCCTGCCTGCAAGAGGTTAAGAAATAAAGCTTTTAATTTCGTTGGGGATTTTAACTTGTATACACGTGTCACAGATCTTTGCCGGCAAAACTCTCTCTCATCTCTCCTCTCTCTCCTTCTCTCTTCTCATCCTCTCTCTCTCTCTCTCCGCTCGCTCAATCTCTCTCTCTCTCTACTCTTATCGTAAAAGTTTTCAAATTATCATAGACTGTACCAAAATTAAGAATGTTTTAGAACTATATTGTGCGTGGGATGACCAGTTCTCACACCTGCTTGCATTATAATTCTTGCTACATTGCCAAGAAATTCTGTGTATACGTATCATTTTGTATATGTATTAGTATGGACCTGAGATTGAAAAAGAAAAACGCAAATAAAATGTTTTTCTCACTCATTGCAAGAGTGTTGGATATGTTTTACAAATGTCGAAACGTGCCTAAATTTCGCTCAGGCAATAAGACCATACAGAGATTGTCGTAGTAAAGTACTGCAGAGTTTTAGTTCCTGTCAAAAAAAAAATAAAAAAAAAATTAAATAAATAAATAAAAACTACTGAAATGGTCTATTTGTCTGTCCCGTCCGCACTTTTTCTGTCCGCCCTCAGATCTTAAAAAACTACTGAGGCTAGAGGGCTGCAAATTGGTATGTTGATCACCCACCCTCCATCATCAAACATTCAAATTGCAGTCCTCTAGCTCTGTAGATTTTACTTTACTTATAGTTAAAGTTAGCCATGATCTTGCGTCTGGCACCGCTATAAATGTCGCGGCTGAAAGTTTAATTGTGCCAGAGAAACTTCTGCACATTTTTTACTTGATCGATATTGCTTCAACTATCTAACATCTAACCAAGTCGAGTTTTCTTTTCCTCGATCATTAGATAGGTAGTTACGACAATATGTAGAGAGAATATTTCCATACGCGATTGTAACAACTTTAAATCATTGAGGAAAATCAGTTCACTCCAGGGAACATAACACATGAAACAAACCAAACCCAGATTTGATTTCTCTTTTCTGGTGTTGTTTGGCATAGTAAGGACAATGTCGCTCATTTCGCAGGTATAATTCAGCGATAAAAATAATGCGTTTGGACTGCATTTCATATTTAAACTGCACAAAATGAAGGAATTGACTGAATTACCAGAGGCTATTGTTTTGGAGATTTACAAAACTGAAGTCGAAAATGGACAAAAATGACGGTATATATCTCATTGCTGCCAGCCACTTTTGTGGCACCGCATATCAAGCAATTGCTTTCTAAAAAACATGTCCAAACGGCCATAGCTTTGACGTCATATAACGTCATTGTTTTCATAAATTACATGTTAGGTTTCGTGTCAGCGTGGATCAAAGATAATTCTAAAATTATCAATCGACTGAATTATACTAATTCGCTGCAACTGTTACTCGATGCAAAGAGATTCAGCATATATTGGCAGTGTTTATATTTGTGTGCGTCTATGGGCGTGTGTGTGTGCGTGTGCTAGTTTGTGTCCCTGTCGTTCCACATTACGCGCAAACTAAGCCTACATTTTTGTGACAAGAGGTTGTCCACTGACTTACTTATAACATCAGCCTAGGATAACAAAAACATATACTACGCATGTCTTAGAGAGAGAGGAGGGTTGGAGGGAGAGAGTTTTTTTTCGTTTTTTTTTGTCTTGAGTAATGACTTGTTCTTCTCCCTTTAACTTCATTCGGGAAGCTTCGATAAGAATAAGTTAAATTATCATCTCTTTTGTATGATAAGTTTAAGCACAATGATCACATGGCATGCCTGTTCACTCCCTCTTTATTTTTATTTTTATTTTTTTTTTTTAGACCTGACGTGTGGCTCCCTCCATCACAGAAACTTTAAACTTGTCGTTGTAATGTCACCGTAGTCATAACCACCAAACCATTTTCCAGACGCACTTAAGTAAGGCCAAACTTCTTGAAACTGACTCTCAATACGTTTATGAAGCCATAAAATATGGTACCCGGGCGTCTTGGACGATTTTTTTTTTCTTTATCCTGGTTATTAGCAGTTCATCAGGTCGAAGTGCCAAGCGTTATGATGCTTTACTGCCATAATTCCCATACCTTTTTAGTTCTCATTCCACCTAACAGCAATTAACTTTATAAAGCAGAGGCAGATGAAAGGGACGTGGATTGACATTTAACAATGATAAGATATTCTTAACAGTTTTTAAGGATGTTGAAAATTCAGTTTGAATTTTTCTTTTGAATGTTTTCCTTTGTAATTGTCCCTAAACGTCTCTGATCTTTTTATTATCTTTCACGCATCTTATTTGTTTAATTAATTAACCATCGGTAGAAATGTTTTTTGGAAAATTAAGTTGGCTTAAGATTGAATCCTAAAATTGTTTAATTAATTAACCATCGGTAGAAATGTTTTTTTTTGGAAAATTAATTTGGCTTAGGATTGAATCCTCAAATTTTTTAATTAATTAACCATCGGTGGAAATGTTTTTTGGAAAATTAAGTTGGCTTAAGATTCAATCCTATAATTGTTTAATTAATTAACCACCAGTAGAAATGTTTTTTGGAGAATTAAGTTGACTTGAGAATGAACCCTCAAATTATTTAATTAATTAACCATCGGTGGAAATGTTTTTTGGAAAATAAAGTTGGCTTAAGATTCAATTCTAAAATTGTTTAATTAATTAACAAATGGTGGAAATGTTCTTGGAAAATCAAGTTGACTTAAGATTGAATCCTCAAAGATTATTCAAAGAAGAGAATTCTTTTCTCATTTTTACTCACGCATTCCCGAAAATTTACCACTAAAAAGAAAAAAGTATAGAAGTTTCTTTACCCGAGACAGTTTACAATTGCTAGAATATTGTCGGGATAACTGATATCCAGACTAAAAAAACTTTCTTTAATATTACACTTTATCTTAAATTGGGAAATTCATTCAACTATTCTTCTTTGTATTTCTGCATGGAACCAAGAAACTTGGGCATATAAAAAAAAAATTACTTGTAACCCCACATTCCCCAAAAATATAGAAAAATGTCGTAGACCTTTGGCGCTGAAATACTTGTCCCGTTTATTAACATTTCACTAGCGATGAGAATGCTCTATTATAACGATTGATATCAAATCTCATTTTCACCTTTTTCTTCGTTGCTATATTAATGTTGACCGTGAGGATAAAAAGATTCATAAAAGTGGATTGCTTTCAATGTGATTAAGTAGCAAGAGCCTTGGTTTCCGTAAGGTCATTTTAATGAAGCAGAAAAGGTGTCCTTTGCGAATATTCGTTAATAATGTCATTTTTTTCCGAGGTCTTTGGAAAGCATGAAAACCGGCGTATAGATGTACAGTCACTTAAAATAAGACATCACCATCCATTCTAGTTTCCCCGAAGGGGGCTAGTGCCATCAGTGCACGTCATGCGGTGTACTGTGGGCATTACTTAAGGTTCTTTGCAGCGCCCCTTCGACCCCTAGCTGCAACTTCTTTCGTTCCTTTTACTGTACTTACATTCATATTCTCTTTCTTCATTTTAGTTTCCACCCTCTCTAACAATTGATTCTTAGCGCAACTACGAGGTTTTCCTCCTGTTACGCCTTTCAGACCTTTTTACTCTCAATTTTACTTTCAGCGCTGAATGACCTCACAGGTCCCAGTGCTTTCCTTTGGCCTAAATTGATATTCTATTCCATTCTAGGTTTTGGTGTCATTAGGTAAAGAAATTAGTGAATATGCTTAGGATTACTTTGCTGATGCATTTGATTCGTAAGTAACAAAAATGTAATAACCAACAGTCGACTATTTAAAGTAGTGTCAAGCGCTCATAGGTATTATTATTTTCATTTTGGTTCGAAAATATACAAAATGTCATTTACATCTCAACGATAGATTGCTTAATGGTCAATTAAACTGAAAATATGAACGAGAGGAACTTTAACTGCAACAAATTCCACCTTGCAGTCTTGACAAGAATGTCCGATTCACCGCTCCTGAATTTCCTTGCGAGTGACTTATTGTCCCATTCATCACTGGCCCAACCGCCCAACGGCACCCTGAGGGCAGGAAGATGAAATGAAAAAGAACAAAATATCGAAGAAAACTGCTAAATCTTTGGAAAGGTTCACCTCGATATTCCGGTAAACTGTTGCAAAGATGAATCGCCCATGAAGAGATATCGCAATGCAAGCAATTCGTGCAAGGAAGTCATTCAAGAGCAAAGCTGAAAAATAATCAGCTTTAACATCTGAAAAGAGCATTTCGTATCCTGAAAGAGATGTTTTTAAATAAGTGGAGTAATATCAGGCGAGAATGTGAATTCACCATGACCTGAATAAGTCAGATATTAATATAATAATTCACCTGCAACTTCAGGGCATCATTTAAGTTTCTGTTCCTTTTCTTATTTTATTTTATTGTATCTCGAACATGTGTTGAAAGACAACCGAAGCACTCGAAACTTTTTTTCACTCCATTCTTGTGGCCCCTGCTATATATATATATATATCTATATATATATATATATATATATATATCTATATATATATATATATTTATATGGTCAGATTTAAATACTGTGTCACGGCGAGTATATTTACCAAATCCGACTGGGTTAACCCCGCTGGTTAAGACAAGCCCAATTCTGATGTGATTTGATTGGTATTACTCATGAGTACCCAATTTTGTAACAAATCTTATCGACAAGGAGACAGAATTGGAGCACAAAGCGTCCATTTAAGTTATTGAACAACTGGTTCAAAGATGTTCTCCCATAACCCTCTATTAGACTGGTTTATCTAAAAATTTCCAAACCCTTTCGCATATCTGGACGTGGTCTTCGGATCTGGCAATGCAAGAACTGTCCGTGTTTCCCAAGCTGAAACAGAAACGTGATTGAAGGCAACAGCTGTGGCCTGTTGGAGTCTGTCGTTTCGTTGTACTTGTTTGAGATAAATTTTAATTCTGAAACTTCTCAGTACTTAACTTTTGCTATATGTTTCCGTTATGTTTCATTCACCGCCAAATAGGAACCCCTGGTTTTCCTCTCTTTATACGCGTGTTTGAATTTGTGTATTCATGTTAACAAAAAGTTAAGTATATCTTAGTCTTACCAGACCACAGAGCTGGCCCGAAGAATTAGATTTTTTCACGTGGCTAGGAACCGATTAGCTATCTAGCAACGGGACCTACTACAGCTTACTGTGGGATTCGAACCGCATTATATCGAGAAATGAATTTCTAATCACCTGAAATAATCCCTCTGATTCCAAGTTGGAGGAGCCGGGAATCGAACTCGCGACTACCGAATCAGTAGGCAAGCCCGTAACCATTCGTCAAATGAGGAACTATTAATCTTAACAAACGCTCGCAAAATCACAATGATGATCATACATGTGTATAAGGAGAAAGTACAATTCATAAATTCAAACCATTAAACTCTTCTCTTGTATTGTAGTGGTTTATTGTTTTAACGCTTTGACATCTCATAAATGAACGATGTTGCCATCCTGAACTGTATTTCACTATCATTCAAATTAACCAGAAAGTAAAGAGGTCTGTGAATAATGGCCAGATCCCATAATCCCTAAATAAATAACAATAAAGGCAGAGAGGCAAATAAAATGAACGGGGAGATTAATCTTCTCAGTCATATTGCAACCGGGTTCCTGAGAAACGAGTTTTCTCTGCATAAATATTAAACAAGGAGCGTGGGAGCTTGGCAATGACTCATGTTGTGAAGAGAGTCGAAAATAATAGTCATTTATCTGTGGTATTTTCTGTAAGTGGCATAGATAAGATAAAAATTTGTATACGTGTGTACTATCACATAGACACACACACACACACACACACACACACACACACATACACACACACACACACACACACACACACATATATAGAATATATATAACATATATAAAGATATATATATATATATATATATATATATAAAGCCTCAACTCCCAGTCTTTCTTTTCCACCTCACATAAAATGCAGACACCCATTCCATTCCGTGACTCTCAGTCTTCCACGCCATCTCGTTCTCCTTTTATCGTGAAACCTTTACTTTCCGATACTATTTCCACTGTGGTCTTCCTCTCTTCCCTTTTCACGAAAGTCTCACCAAGAAAATTTTCACTGTCTCCACTTGAACATACCACCTGTTCAGTCTTTTCATCTGTACTTTTAAATTAGTCCAATTCTCATATCCTTTTTACACATTTCTCTCTCTCTCTCTCTCTCTCTCTCTCTCTCTCTCTCTCTCTCTCTCATCATCCCAGCAACAACTTATCCGTGACTCTTGGTGAACAATTTAATTACAGCCCCAGGACCGTAGGGGAAACGCAGTTAGCGGTGGGGTCTTGAGGCGCGAACAAGCTTCATTAGCCCGAATTCCAGCAGCCTCCTTCATGGGGTCGCTACAGCGGCAAGTCCTCATGACTTACCTAACTATTCCACCGACTCCCGTTTCTTCCTAATTCCAGGAATGTTTGCGTAACCTTTGGGTACAAAGTGCTGCATTTTCAACGTCACTTCTCCTGAATAGGGCTCACATTATGGAGTGAATTCTGGGACATTGTTTCACAATAAAGACAGTGCATGATCACTGTTGAATGTAAAATACATGGGGAAAAAAGGAATATTCCACCTTACATGAACGGAAACTACGAGGAAATCTCGAATATTTGCCAGAAAGTTTCTAGATTATTTGAAGACTCAATTTAGTTTTTTTTAACTAAGATCGGGAAGCACTGCCGTAATTAGTATTGAATACCTCAAATTAGTTATAAGAAACAAGTTTTGTATGTAAAGGAACTGTATTCTACTGAGAATTTAATACGAGGTTTTACCTTTGTGATATCCATTCTTCATTCTCTTTTGATAACTTGGTACCTCACAGAATAGTGAACATGTTTCTTTTAATATTCAATCGAGACTTAAGATAATCAAGAAATTCTGTTTCGATTTAACTGATGTCCTTACATTTGCATTTACTTTTCATTTGCTTATTTATTTATTTGTTTATTTGTCTTATGCAATAAGGAAACATTCGTGATTTCCTTTACATTATTTCTCGATCTTTTGCGCTCTCATTCTTCGAATGTTCCTCGCCCTTTATTCATAAATGAATTTGAAGGTCATTCACCCTTTTCTAACAAGAAAACTCCTCGTAGTCTTTTAGAAACTAAGATAATGCTTATAGAAAAAACAAGTTTTTTTTGTAAGTCACATAATCTTTGAATATGCAAAACCGATAGACAAATAAGAATGATATATAACTGAGAGAGAGAGAGAGAGAGAGAGAGAGAGAGAGCAAGAGAGAGAGAGAGAGTTTCTCAATTATGAGATTATCAAATAATTGAGATTTCGTTTTTTCAGTGTAACAACCAGTTAATTCTTCAATCAATCAATATGCCAGTCAAAGAATGATGCTTCTTTCTGATACACAAATATCTCAGACTGAATAGTATTGTTTTCAGTCCTGTAGCAAGGATGGCATCCTCCTTTGAAAAACAAAAACTATCTTGCTTAT
>NC_087207.1:14357453-14369953 GCF_015104395.2 Macrobrachium nipponense
TCTCTCTCTCTCTCTCTCTCTCTTTTTATCCAAGCATTTCAGAAATCATTAGCTACTAAAATGAAAATGTTTTGGAGTTAGCCTCCTTGCCTGGAACAATGTATACTTGCGAAGATTCAGTCAAAATAGATAGTATCCTGACCACAAATATAAACATTTTTCTTGAGCGTTCCATTTGACCTTGAATCAGCATGCTCAGTGGCTTGCTCTTATTGAATCTTTGCAAGACATGTAAGAGAAGATAGAAAAAAAATTACTCAAGAAACAAAATTTTTTCCCATTTTCATTCGTCACATAATCCCCAGAAAAGGGAAGAAATAAGCCAAAGACTATAAGCACTTGAATACTTTTCCTGTTACCGTTTCAGTAACGATGAAATTGCTCCATTTTAACGAGTGACGTCAAGTTTCAATTTCCTTGGTGTTGAATTAGCGTTGACGTGGTGAGACAAAGATTCACAAACATTCGTTTGCTCTCAATTTGATCAAATAGCAAAGCCACGGTTCGAATAAAGTCACTGTCATGTAATACTAGCAAAGGTGCCGATAGTGAATGTTCGTTGATGATGTAATTTGTTCCGGGAACTGGCTTAGAAATCAACCGTTCAGTTTAAATTGAGCTATATGAAATCTTCGAAAATATACAAAATGATAAACATATCTAATGGATAATTTGATCAGTTTTCAATTAAACTGAAAATAGGGAGGGGAGGAACTCTAAGTTATCTTAAAGTACAACAAATTCCACCTCGCAGTCATGACAAAAATTTCCGATTCTCTGCGCCTGAATTTTCTCGCGAGTAACGTATTGCTTCATTCATCACTCTAACCACTGGCCCACTCCCCCTACGCAACACCTGGCGGCAGGAGGATACAGTAAAGGATAAAAAAAAAATATCGAGAAAAGCATTTCAAATCTCCCAAACGGTTTGCCGCAATATGCGAGTAAACTGTTGCGAAGATTGATGGCTGAAGAAAAGATATTGCAATACACGCAATACGTGCGAGGAAGTCAGCCGAGACCAAAGCTAAGTAATAATTCCCTTTATTGTCTGGAATAGTATTTTTCATCATACGAGAAATGTTGGAATGGGTCGAGTAATATCAGGCCTATACAAGAATTCACCTGAACTAAAAAAACTCAGATAATACAATTCGCTAATATTACGATATTTCTAAATGGTTTCTCAGCAATATATTAATCAAAGTCTGCTATGTAACTTCAGGTCTCAGGGCATCTTTTTTATATTCATTTTTTTTTTTTGCTTATAAAATTTGTTTGCTGTATTTATTGTTTCTTCTTTGCATATTCTGCTTCGATTATTTTTGTTTTACTTTTTGTTTTCGTTTTAATTATTGTTTTTTGTTATTGGTTGATCCTGCCATTACTTGTCTTAACGTTAACCGTACATTGTCTTTATTCGTTTCTCTCTCTTTAGTTTTTTGAAAAAGCTCTTAAGACTTCAGTCCTAATGCTTTTGTAATATTTTCATGTTATTTCTCTGGGGATTTTTAAACCTGCTTTCTCAAAACTTCACGACTAAAGTATCCAGTTTGTATTTTCGCTTGATTAAAAAAAAAAATCCTATCCTTTTACAGCCCATCTTAATTCTCTGCTACTTTGCAAGGTCGAATACTTTTCATTGGCCCCTGCCATATGACTTTGTTTGAGAAGAGCCAACCAATATCTGAAAATTTTCAAACCCTAGAAACCGGATTGAAAATGAGGTGAGAACTAAGGTATCGTCTTCCATTTATATTTTTTTTTTTTTTTTTTTTTTTTTTTTAGAGGGGTAAATTTCAGCAGTCAATATCACTGAAGCTATCCGCTAGATTCAGTTCAAATATTTTGATAAATCCAAGGTGAAGTAAAGGTTTTTGTGAAATACGCCGTACCTGGCTAGGTTTCAATTATAAAAAGTACAAAACTGTTAAATGAATTATGCTGCAGAAAAAGCAGATTCTTAGGTGTATCTTGATTTTTTATTTTTGGTCGTTGATACACATACATAACACAAACACACACACACACATACACACATAAACTTCCCATTAATGGATTCCAAGGACGCGCAACTGGAAGGAATTCTAGGCAACACATTGGGATTTTTTTTATTATAAAACAGCTAGTAGAGCGAAAAACAAGGCCTGTTTAATCAATATACCAAATATAATAGAATGGTTCCGTTATAAGTAAGATATAGATGTTAAACAATACCTCAACTAAATTCTGAGGTATTCCTTGCGGCGTACATTTTTATATTCTTGCATCGAATTAAAGTTGGATTCAAGGAAACGGAATAGAGAGATCCTTCAAGAAAATAAGGTCATTTTTACAAGGAAACCAAAAGTACTTCTCTCTAGAGAGGTTGGATGATTTTGAGCCATTAAAATCCATTAGTTTTCCGTTGTGGTTTCCTTCTATTATCATCGTTCGTCGAAATGAGGGAAAACTTCACCACACATTTTACTCGCTTTCCCTCTTTCCCATTATTGTTTGGATCTCATTCAGTCTGTTTTCAAAAACGTTGAGAACCTAATAAACGAAGACTCGGGTTATCTAGAATTAAAAAGAAAAGTTTTAAAAAGATAATCTTCCAGGAATATCCGCCTGACTTCGCCAAAAAAAAAAAAAAAAAAAAAAAAAAGGAAATTGCTCTTGGATTATTGCCTGTCTCTTTTTTATATATAAAACGACTTTGGTTTATGAAGTAAACTATTCTAACTGTAAACATTTTGTTTTGGAGAAACGTTTTACAGTTATTCAAAAACACAGCGCTTTTATACATAAACGAAAAAGTATACCTTTAAAAATTTGAGCGTACGAAATTAACAAACCATGAAATCCATGACTGAATCACTTCGGTCGCGATATTTTAAAAATGGTACAGACAGTGTTCGGGAGTTTGCAATACGAATTAGTTAGTCTGAAATAATAATGCCTCTTTCTCTCTCTCTCTCTCTCTCTCTCTCATCTCTCTCTCATCTCTCTCCTCTCTCTCTCTCTCATGAGCAACTTGAATAATGAGGTTTCTTTTTTGAAATATCAGTCATGGACATTACTACTCCCACTCCCCCGACAGGAGCAGACGAAAGGAAATCTAATTCTTTTGACGGCGAACAAAGGGACACGACATTCAGCCGAGTTTCACGGGAAGAATGGAAGACTGAAGAGAGGACGAATTTGGGAAGGGAATAGAGGATAAATTTTCAAAATGGAATGAAACTTCAGGTTTGGGGGGAGGGGACGGAAATAAGCCTGGATGAGAAATGAAATCCCTTCAATGCAAGGGTCTAATTTTTTAGATAAATACGAGTGTCTGCATAGCTATTTGAATTACTTATTTCAAATGTTACGAACATTTTTGTGCATTAGTATTATTTCGTATGTTAAGCATATTTTTGTGCATTAGTCAATGGTTATTTAATGAGAGAGAGAGAGAGAGGGGGGGGGGATATTGGTTGCAACTAAATAATACGGTAAAAAAAAGGGGCTTAATTAACTTTAACGTTCATTACGGAATGGAATAATCGTATTCCCAGTTCAAAAAGTTTAACTTTAGAAGCAGGCATCATTCAGTTTTCATTGTCGGATTATGCTACAAAAACTGTGCAATGTGGCTTTAATTTATTTTTCCACTTATACTCACTTTGCTAATAATATGGAACAGTTTCCAGCTTTCTAGGCCCAGCAGCATAGGTAAAATAATTTTTAGAAAATAGAAAAAATGCAAAGCCAAATATCAAAGCGAATAGCTAACTGCGATAACGAACTTTGCAGGATATTTTCCAATCAGGCGGATGGAGTTTTTCGATGTAGTTTTATAAAGGGATGTAAATACATATTTTCCCCTCGTTTTTTATCCATCATTATTTTCGTGACGAGTGTTTTACATCATATCAAACTATCGCTGGTTTCCGAAGTTATATATTTCCATTAAGAAATAAAATTTTCTAGAACATCCTTTTTTTTCCAGTTTCGGAATTCTTAGGGAAGGACTATGTCATAATATTCTTATTTTAGTCTTTTCTATTACAAAACCAAATTCACTAAAGCAAATAATCTACCTTTGTCAGTTTCACTTGGTGTTCTTGACACCTGGAGTATATATTTTAATGTAGTTAAGGCCATAAAACAAATCTGCAATATATATACAATAATATTTGGTATAACAAACAATAAAAAACGCGCAGAAATTCCTTCGGCCTTATCGAGTTTTCCGTATGAATAGCGGCCCATGAAACTTTCAGCCACGGCCAGGCGGTAGCCTGTCAGAGCGTTGCCAAACACATGCTTATGGCTAACTTTAACCTTGAATAAAATCAAATAAAAAAAAAAAACTGCTGAGGCTAGAAAGTTGCCATTTGTTATATTTGATGATTGGAGGGTGGATGATCAACATACCAATTTGCAGTCCTGTAGCCTCGGTAGTGTTTGAGATTTGAGGGGGACGGTCAGACAAAGCCATCTCAATAGTTGTCTTTTACAGAAAACTGAATAAGAAAACTTCCCCGTGAATACTAGTAGTCATCATTGAGATTTACGATCTTGATACGCAGAAACGTTTATTTACTTTGACAAGTTTTTCAGAGGAAGCCTGACACTTGTAAATGCAACTGTGGTACCAATCTTTTGAGATTCATGCTGCGGAACCTAATGTTCATTCTTCTTTTTTAATTCCTTTTCTTCGGTTTCTTCAATATCATCAAACGCGAAGGCATGTCTTCATAAAAGCTTTGGAAGGGGGATATCTGATGAATGTCCTTAGAGATTTTAGAAACGAGCCAACTTCTTGGAATTTCCTGCGGCTGAGGCGATGAATTCCATCAACAAAGGCTAAGTTTAGAAATCAACGAACTCTCGGAACAATCTTAGGTACGATTAAGACAATATTATAGCTAAAGTTCGTGCCCATAATAAAGGAATTGGAGGAGGACGAACACGAGTGTTTCTTGGAACTGTTTTTGCTTTTAAAATTTAATGTATGGTTGCGATAGTGAGTTTACGTAGTTAATTTGAATACAGTATTGGGATTAAAGTATATTTCGGAAAAAGTCTTTTAGTGCATGGGGTATAGCGTCTCTGTTGGTTGATTGGATAGCGTCACTGACTGTCCTGATTTCGTCCCCGTCCACTTGGACGGTGGTTCGATCCCATGGGGGGACGAAATTATTATCAACTAAAAAAATTCCCCTTCGGTACATATATGAAAACATAACCATTTGGGAGGTGAAAGTGAATTTAGATATTAAAGGACATTTGTAGCTTGAATTGATATATATATATATATATATATATATATATATATATATATATATATATATATATATATATATATATATATATATATATATATATATATATATATATACATATATAATATATATACATGTGTGTGTGTATACGTTTTAAATGGCGGATTTTTTATCTTCGTCATCAAATAAAATACGAAAATAACTAGCAGTGAAATACTGTGGTCACGAAATATCGTGACGTGAAGGAAAACGATAAAGTACAGTTCACCATTGAAAAACACTAACGAAAATTTGTTGTCGTAATTCCACTCGGCTGAACCCTACTGGCATTCGGACAGATCATTATACTGAAAAAATCCATGAAACGCCCCGAAAGCGATGCCATTCCTATCTCCCATCTCTAAAGCCCGATGGCAAATTCCAGTTCCTCATCATCAATATCTGAGGTCTATATCAGACGTCTGCCCTCTGGAAATAAAGGGGAACGAGGGGAGAGCTCTCTTGTTTTATCTGCCCGGTTCCCCACAGTACAAAATGAGGGGAATGTCTGACCGAAACAGGCGTTTTCTTTATACACAGAATGGCAGTTAGAGAGAAGCAAGGTCTATAGATGACAGTCCCAACAACACCGCGAGGCTATTCTGAACAATTTCGCTGAATCTTTCTATTTTTCATGACCACAATATTCTTCTTTGTTCCTGTTCGCCTTGTATGCATAGAGTCTTCCTACTGATCGCTTACTCGGTCAAACAGGATAATTTTCTAATATTTGGTGATGTTTTTCCTTACGTTATTCTCAAAGTAAATGGTAAAATGGTAAAGGCACCATCTTTCAGATGATTTCAGAGCAGATTATAGCTTTTTTGTTTGTTTAGAAGCACTAATTGTGCAATACAACTTGGGTAGACAGTGACTTTGACCACCCGGCTATCAAGAGAGACGAAAGTTGATATCGACTCTGGTGTTCATGTCTGTCGAATTCAGGTTCTGTACTTGAAATCAATATCACCCTCACCTCCACCTTGATATCTGATCGGTGAGTTCATGGTAAATGACTACGGTTCGAATCCTGTTGGTGGACGAAGCACTTATCAATTACAATGCCTTTGGGTGTAAGTTAATACCAGACTAAGGTGATTTGAATATTAAATGATATTGTGGCTTAATATTTGTAAACATAAAAACCAATGCCATGCTGTTTGAGGGAAAAATTCATAATTAATAGTCAGCTGTGAAGGTGGAGATTGGTTGACATCGGTTCTTAGTCGGTATTAATTTTTATCTCCCTTGATATACGGGTGGTCAAAGTCAGTGCATTGTAAGCAAATGTATAACTGGTTGGTCATTGATACTTTCATTACAGTTGGGCCTGATACACCATGCACTAAAAGACTTTTTCCGAAATATACTTTAATCCCAATACTGTATTCAAATTAACTACGTAAACTCACTATCTGCAACCATACATTAAATTTTAAAAGCAAAAACAGTTCCAAGAAACATTCGTGTTCGTCCTCCTCCAATTCCTTTATTATGGGCACGAACTTTAGCTATAATATTGTCTTAATCGTACCTAAGATTGTTCCGAGAGTTCGTTGATTTCTAAACTTAGCCTTTGTTGATGGAATTCATCGCCTCAGCCGCAGGAAATTCCAAGAAGTTGGCTCGTTTCTAAAATCTCTAAGGACATTCATCAGATATCCCCCTTCCAAAGCTTTATGAAGACATGCCTTCGCGTTTGATGATATTGAAGAAACCGAAGAAAAGGAATTAAAAAAGAAGAATGAACATTAGGTTCCGCAGCATGAATCTCAAAAGATTGGTACCACAGTTGCATTTACAAGTGTCAGCTTCCTCTGAAAACTGTCAAGTAAATAAACGTTTCTGCGTATCAAGATCGTAAATCTCAATGATGACTACTAGTATTCACGGGGAAGTTTTCTTATTCAGTTTTCTGTAAAAGACAACTATTGAGATGGCTTTGTCTGACCGTCCCCCTCAAATCTCAAACACTACCGAGGCTACAGGACTGCAAATTGGTATGTTGATCATCCACTCTCCAATCATCAAACATAACAAATGGCAACTTTCTAGCCTCAGCAGTTTTTTTTTTTTTATTTGATTTTATTCAAGGTTAAAGTTAGCCATAAGCATGTGTTTGGCAACGCTCTGACAGGCTACCGCCTGGCCGTGGCTGAAAGCTTCATGGGCCGCTATTCATACGGAAAACTCGATAAGGCCGAAGGAATTTCTGCGCGTTTTTTATTGTTTGTTATACCAAATATTATTGTATATATATTGCAGATTTGTTTTATGGCCTTAACTACATTAAAATATATACTCCAGGTGTCAAGAACACCAAGTGAAACTGACAAAGGTAGATTATTTGCTTTAGTGAATTTGGTTTTGTAATAGAAAAGACTAAAATAAGAATATTATGAACATAGTCCTTCCCTAAGAATTCCGAAACTGGAAAAAAATGTTCTAGAAAATTTTATTTCTTAATGGAAATATATAACTTCGGAAACCAGCGATAGTTTGATATGATGTAAAACACTCGTCACGAAAATAATGATGGATAAAAAACGAGGGGAAAATATGTATTTACATCCCTTTATAAAACTACATCGAAAAACTCCATCCGCCTGATTGGAAAATATCCTGCAAAGTTCGTTATCGCAGTTAGCTATTCGCTTTGATATTTGGCTTTGCATTTTTTCTATTTTCTAAAAATTATTTTACCTATGCTGCTGGGCCTAGAAAGCTGGAAACTGTTCCATATTATTCGCAAAGTGAGTATATAAGTGGAAAAAATAAATTAAAGCCACATTGCACAGTTGTAGCATAATCCGACAATGAACTGAATGATGCTGCTTCTAAAGTTAAACTTTTTGAACTGGGAATACGATTATTCCATTCCGTAATGAACGTTAAAGTTAATTAAGCCCCTTTTTTTTTTTTACCGTATTATTTAGTTGCAACCAATATCCTCTCTCTCTCTCTCTCTCTCATTAAATAACCATTGACTAATGCACAAAAAATATGCATTAACATACGAAATAATACGAATGCCACAAAAATGTTCGTAACATTTGAAAGTAAGTAATTCCCAATACAAAAGCTATGCAAGGACACTAGTATTTATTTTTCCCCCTCTAAAAAAATTAGACCCTTGCATTGAAGGGATTTCATTTCTCATCCAGGCTTATTTCCGTCCCCTCCCCCCAAACCTGAAGTTTCATTCCATTTTGAAAATTTATCCTCTATTCCCTTCCCAAATTCGTCCTCTCTTCAGTCTTCCATTCTTCCCGTGAAACTCGGCTGAATGTCGTGTCCCTTTGTTCGCCGTCAAAAGAATTAGATTTCCTTTCGTCTGCTCCTGTCGGGGGAGTGGGAGTAGTAATGTCCATGACTGATATTTCAAAAAAGAAACCTCATTATTCAAAGTGCTCATGAGAGAGAGAGAGAGAGAGAGAGAGAGAGAGAGAGAGAGAGAGAGAAAGAGGCATTATTATTTCAGACTAACTAATTCGTATTGCAAACTCCCGAACACTGTCTGTACCATTTTTAAAATATCGCGACCGAAGTGATTCAATCATGGATTTCATGGTCTGTTCATTTCGTACGCTTCTCTTGTAGAAATCTGTACTAAAACAAATTTTTTAAGGTATACTTTTTCATTCATGTATAAAAGCGCTGTGTTTTTAAATTACAGTAAAACGTTTCTCCAAAACGATATGTTTACATTAGAACAGTTTACTTCATAGAGCAAAGTCGTTTTATATATATAAAAAAGATACAGGCAATATTTCAACAGCAGTTTCTTTTTTTTTTTTTTTTTTTTTTTTTTTTTTTTTTGCGAATTCAGGTGGATGTTCCTGGAAGATTATTATTATTTTTTTTTACTTTTTTTAAATTCTAGATAACCCGAGTCTTCGTTTATTAGGTTCTCAACCTTTTTGAAAACAGGCTGAATGAGATCCAAACAATAATGGGAAAGAGAGAAAGCGCGAGAAATATGTGGTGAAGTTTTCCCTCATTTCGACGAACGATGATGATGGAAGGAAATCACAACGGAAAACTAATGGATTTTAATGTCGGTTCAAAATGGAACCGATCGCAGGTTGTCAAAATCATCCAACCTCTCTAGAGAGAAGCGCTTTTGGTTTCCTTGTAAAAATGTCCTTATTTTCTTGAAGGAGATCTCTATTCCGTTTCCTTGAATACCAACTTTATTTCGACGCAAGAATATAAAAATGTTTGCCGTAAGGAATACCTCAGAATTTAGTTGAGGTATTGTTTAATATCTTTATCTTACTTAGAACGGAACCATTCTTTTATATGTGGTATATTGATTAAATAGGCCTTGTTTTTTCGCTCTACTAGTTGTTTTATATATATATATAAAAAAAAATTCCCAATTTGTTGCCTAGAATTCCTTCCAGTTGCACGTCCATGGAATCCATTAATGGGAAGTTTATGTGTGTATGTGTGTGTGTGTTATGTATGTGTATCAACGACCAAAAATGAAAAATCAAGATACACCAACGAATCTGCTCTTTCTGCAGCATAATTCATAAAACAGTTTTTTACTTTTTATAATTGAAACCTAGCCAGGTGCAGCGTATTTCACAGAAACCTTTACTTCGCCTTTGATTTGTCAAAGTATTTGAATTGAATCTGGCGGATAGCTTCAGTGATATCTACTGCTGAAATTTACCCCTCTCAAAAAAAATTAATAATAGAAAACGATACTTTAGTTCTCACCTCATTTTCACTCCGGATTCTAGGGTTTGAAAATGTTCAAAAGATGGTTGACTCTTCTTTTAATACAAAGTCACATGGCAGGGGAGCACGAAAAGTATTCGGCCTTGCAAAGTAGCAGAGAATTTAAGATGGGCTGTTAGTCAAAGGAAAAGGGGTAAAAGGATAGGAATTTTTAAAAAATCAAGCTAAAGTACACACTGGATACTTACGTAATGATGTTTTGAGAAAGCAGCTTTAGAAATCCCCAAAGAAATAACATGAAAATATTACAAAAGCGTTTAGGACTGAAATCTTAAGAGCTTTTTTCAACTTAAGAGAGAGAAACGATTAAAGACAATGTACGTTAACGAATAGAAATAGGCGGAAAAGTGTTATTTTACCCAAGAGCAACATTATGTTTGGTTTAATATCAAACAGAATCCAAATGGCGTTGGGATGTATATAAAGAGAAAATATTTCCGAAATACCGAACACCTGATTTTCCCACCATTATATTATCAATGAAGTTATACGATTTGGTTTTCATGAATAATAAGATAACAACATAAACTGCAACATAATATTTTGCAGATTCTGCACAACACATGAAAAGTGCTCCCGAAATACTAAAGCAGAACTTCCCTGAAATTCAGACCCAAACTGCCGGCTGTATTTGAGGTATAATAAATTCACGTGATGTGCTGGGAAACAATAAGGAAATGTGATGGTTTGGTAAAGGGTAAAATATCCTTGATTGAAATGTATTCTCCACAGAATTTGAAATATCTCGTTGCACAATGCAATGGAACCCCACACTAATGGCTGTATACATACATTATAAATGTACACACACACACACACACACACACACATATATATATAAATAATATAATAATTATTATATATTAATATATATATGTATATATATTATATATATATATATATATATATATATATATATATATATATAGTTGATATATATAAGTATAAATATATATACTATAATCTATTACTCCTGAAACCTTTTACAACAAATCCTTTATCTCTTCAGCAAAACATTTCCCCAATCATTTCAAATACTGGTTCCGTATGATTTGATCCTCGTAAAGAGAGTTCGTTCAAGTACTAAACTGCATTGAGCAGCATTTCTCTACAAGAAAACTATTTAGCAACAATATATTCGACGAATCTCTTAATAATTTCAAAGAGAGATTCGAGGGCCGACAGGATTATCAGCAGATACCTCGATTAAATGTTATTTACCTTCTAAACTTTGACCTTAAATTGTGAAACTCTAGACTGCAGACGAGGCTGATTATAGAGAACCTGTTACGTCATTATCAGAATGGCATTATTGGTGAAGTCCATACGAAGAGAAAAATTTTGATTTTGAAGCCGTGTTACGGATGAAATCTAGGAACTCGGAGGCAGAATTATGTTTTTGTTTTGTATTTTTTTGTTGGTTCGTTTCCTTGCGTTGTCTGCCTGTCCGTAGCATGGCTGATGCACAAGGAGTCTAGAGGTTTGCCAAAATATGACCAAAGGAAGGACTATGTGACATGGAGCAATTGATTACACTAGCAATCTACGGTCATAACCAGCCCCGTTTCACGGGGAGAACCAGCTCCGTTTCAGGGAATCCCTTCTCACCCCCACCCCTGGGGGAGGGGAAAGGAAGGTAGGATAAAACCATACTATGATCCATCTTAGGGGTCCCCACTATAACCCTACCAAGTTCCGTGCCCATCGGAGATGGGAATGGAGCTTGCAAGCAGAAGGATTTTTTTCTCTGTGGGCGGAGGAGGAGGATTGGGTTGGACTCAGCAGCCTTGGTACGGATGTTCCAAATGCTCCCCAAATAATAAAAAAAGCCATAATCAAAGATTTTGGCAACCAGATTTGATAATTACTTCTCCTGAAGTGAGATGTCAGTCTGAGGCGAAGTTCGTGGTTTCCCAACGTTCTTAATTTTTTTATTTGTATTGTACAACACTTCTATTCTCGATTCTATTTTGAATTCATCTAGAACAAACAGGTTATTTTCAATTTTTTGAAATGCCTAGGTATTTGCCAAAGCTGATGGCCAGTCATCCTACGGTATTAATTTGTGTAAGTTTTTGGAGTAAGGGTACTGGTAGATAATAAAGATAATGTTAGAGCAACGTCAAAAACATAAAAAAATAAATTAAATTGCACACTGAAGTACAAAATATAAACACGAGGGCGTTTTGGACTTGAAGGTAAGATAGAAACGGACGAAAAGAGTGCAAATAACTAAAAGTACAATAAAAGTAAAAACAGATGCTTCCTGATTGTTCCAAATTATTTTCGATCAGGTCTGCCAAGGAAGGATCCTTGTACTCTTACTCCGAGAAAGTGAATGTTTAAGGCTGTAAAAGTCAGAATAAATGGAACCAGATGAGTATTCCCATATAAAAATACATATTATAAGCTTGTTTATACTATATATATATATTATATATATATATATATATATAC
>NC_087207.1:14378273-14401804 GCF_015104395.2 Macrobrachium nipponense
TCCAGGAGCTGGAAAAACATTGATAATTCATGTTCTTTTGGAATTATAAATTCTGCAGAAATGTCCGTAAAATTTTTCAAGAATTTTGTGCATGTAATCATCATCATCATCATCTTGAGTCTCACGTTTCATGAGGAAGTAGCAGGTGTATAGTAATGTGTGTGCGTGTGTGTTTTTTTATTGAGGTCATAATTAATTTGGATTTTTTTATTCCTCATAATTCTTTTATGTGTTTTATAGGCAGTATATTTACTTCTCTTGGTTTTATCATTATAATTGCATTAGATGGTACTGAAAAGATGAAGGGTAAAATTTAACTTTAATAACTCGAAAAAAAAATAAAAATGCGTACACCAACAAATTTAACTCGAACACATAAATTCATATACCCACACACACTTTCACGAAAACACACATATATATGTATATATAATATATATATGATATATATATATATATATATATATATATATATATATATATATATATACCACCACACCACACATCATAAAGCATCAGGAAACAATGGACCGGAACAGGCATAGATATTATAAGCTAGGAAAAGAAGTAAAGTTAGTCAAAGATTAGCGTTAGACTATTATTCCTTTTAAACCCACAATATCCGTGAAGGATCAAGATAGGTTGCCAAGGTCACACACACACACTCATCAAAAGATTACTGACAAACAATTTACTGACTAAAAGAACTTTTAACTCATGGACTGGCAAGAGAATTTTAAACGTTCTCTGATGCAAGAGTGATACACTTGAATTGTAAATTGGGGATCAAAAATAGCAAAAATATCATTTTGCTTCTAAAATATTCCTTCCTACAAAATCATTTTCTCAACTCATATCTAAGAGCAACAATGATTATATTTATTAATGATATAAAATTTCCCAACCAAACCTCCTCACCATCGCGCCGACAAAAAAAGGGGGGTTTGTGTGGGCGCCCAAAAGCTGTTTTCACGACAAAGGTTATCCCAAATTCCATAAATTTAAAAACATATAACGACATTAACTTGTATATACCATATTCGAAAAGTAGCATACATAAATCATTTAATATGTTCGGCTTTTGTCAGAAGTGGTAATTATATTTCTCTAGACGGAAATTTGCATTTTCACGAATAGGTATTTAAATACGAATATATAGTAATGATCCTAAATTTATGGCTTTGCAAATGAGATGGCAACAAATTTAATGGGAAATGAATACTGCAAAATGTCCCATTTGCAATCTCTATAAATTCACTTCACTTACGTTTATCCTAAAATAATGATAACGATACGTAAAATTTATAGTAGTTTTTAAATGTGAGGGCGAGCAGAAACAGAGCCGGCGGATAGATAAAGCCATCATATCAACAGTTGTCATTTACAGAAACCTAAAATGCAAAAAAAAAAAATAAATAAATAAAAATAAAATAAATAAATAGGAAATAAATAATACATAAAAACTGAAATGAAAAAAATAAAATAAATTGACATTTAGGAGAACTAAGCGAACTCTTAAATGAATCTGTAGAGGAGTTGTGTAATACTGCCCAGTTCTGGAGAGGCCATTAAGCATGTCTGTGCAATGAAAGGAGTCTGGTTTCTCTCCTATACATGTTCGTTCCAGGATCGAGCTCCTGAAGTAGATTACTTGGTATAGATTACTTGGTACTGCGAAAGGAACCTGTAATTGGAGACGAATTGCTTTAAATGGGGAAGTATCAACTTTAACGCCGTTTTTTCACTACAACAAGTTATTTTACTATTTTATTATCAACAGAAACAATTTTTACAATTTTTATTATTATTACTGAACAAAGTTCCCTCAGAGATCCATAAAAATCAACGTGCAATCACACTTGACAAAAATATACCGATGAACAAAGTAAAAAGTGTACAATACATTCCATGCATCAAAATTCTATCTTTTTGCTTTTGCATTTCCCGCTAAGATCAGCATCTGAGTAATCATTACATCGGTGATGAATTTTTGTTACTAAAATATTGAAATGTATTATATGTATATCTATATATATACACACACACACACACACACACACACACACACATATATATATATATATATATATATATATATATATATATATATAATATATATATATATACATATATATATATATATGTATATATATATATATATATATATATATATGATAAAATATATATATATATATTATATATATATGTATAAATATATATAGATATATATATATATATATATATATATATATATTTATACTACAGATATATATATATATATATATAAATATATATATATTATATATATATATATCTATATATTATATATATATATATATAATATATAATATATATATATAATATATATATATATATAAATATATATTTGTGTATGTGGTATGAGTTTGAATGTGTGTATGTATAAATAAACAAGAAACAACTTAGGCTGGGAATGCGGCCCTTATGATATTTGCTTTCATAAATTGATGCCAACCATGTATATGTAAAAGAGATAGTTAATAGATAAAGACAAATTTTCAGAGCCCCGTTTCAAGCCGATACGCGCCAAGACTAATCCCTATAACTATTCCTTTCAGATATGAAATCTATTCCTTTCATCAGTTTAACCTTCTGTTGCATTCCAATCCTCCATGTTTCTGAAGTTTCGGGTTTTGGATTTGCCCCCTGCCCTTTCAGCAACAAAACTGCCCGATTCTCGAATGGACTTTCAGTACTTTTTGCCCGAATCACTTTGTAGTCGAAACGGATTAGATTAGTGTCTGCTGTCTTCAGGGATACGTTCCAATTCCCTGCCTGCAAGAGGTTAAGAAATAAAGCTTTTAATTTCGTGGGGATTTTAAACTTGTATACACGTGTCACAGATCTATGCTGGCAAAACTATCTCTCTCTCTCTCTCTCTCTCTCTCTCTCTCTCTCTCTCTCTCTCTATAACCGTCTCCAAATTATCATAAGATTGTGTCAAAGTTAAGAATGTTTTTAGAAATTGTGCGTGGGGTGACAGTTCTCACGCGTGCTTGCATTTATAAGTACTTGCTATACATTGCCAAGAAATTTTGTATATACGTATTATTTTTGTATATGCATCAGTATGGACTTGAGATTGAAAAGAAAACGCAAAATAATATATGTGTTACTCACTCATTGCAAGAGTGTTGGATATGTTTTACAAATGTCAGAAACATGCCTGAATTTAAGCCCAGGGAATAAGACTATACACAGATTAGCTTAGTAAAGTACTACAGAGTTTTAGTTTTCTGTAAAAAAAAATTAAATAAAAATGAAAAATAATAAAACACTACTGAGATGGCTATTTGTGTGTCCGTCCGCACTTTTTCTGTCCACCCTTAAATCTTAAAAACTACTGAGGCTAGAGGGCTGCAAATTGGTATGTTGATCACCCACCCTCCAATCATCAAAAATACAATATTGCAGCCCTCTAGCCTCAGTAGTTCTTTACTTTACTAAAGTTAAAGTTTGATCATGATCGTGCGTCTGGCACCGCTATGGATGTCGCGGCTGAAAGTTTCATTGTGCCAGAGAAACTTCTACACAATTTTTACTTGACCGATATTGCTTCAGCTATCTGACATCTAACCAAGTCGAGTTCTCTTTTCCTCGATCATTAGATAGGTAGTTACGACAATATGTTTCACTCATTAGTAGAGAGAATATTTCCATACGCGATTGTAACATCTTTAAATCATTCAGTAAAACCAGTGAACATAACACATGAAACAAACTAACCCTGATTTGATTTATTTTTTCTGGTGTTGTGTAGGCAAAGGTAGGGACAATGTCGCTCATTTCGCAAAGTATAATTCAGCGATCAAAATAATGCGTTTGGACTGCATTTCATATTTAAACTGCACAAATGACAGGAATTTATATGAATACTGTCAAATGACCAGAGGCTATTTTGGAGATTTACAAAACTAAAGTCGAAAATGACTAAAATGACGGTAGCTCATTGGCTGCCAGCCACTTTTGTGGCACCGCATGATTAATCAATGACTTTCTAAACATGTCCATAACGCCCATAGCTTTGACGTAATATAACGTAATTGTTTTCATAATTCACATGTTAGGTTTCGTGTCAGCGTGGATCAAAGATAATTCTAAAATTATTAATCGACTGAATTATACTAATTCGCTGCAACTGTTACTCGATGCAAAGAGATTCATCATATATTGGCAGTGTTATATTTGTGTGCGTCTATGGGCGTGTGTGTGCGCGCGCGCGTGTGTGTGTGTGCGTGTGCTAGTTGGTGTCCCTGTCGTTCCATATTACGCGCAAACTAAGCCTACATTTTTATCACAGGAGGTTGTCCACTGACATACTTATAACATTAAGCCTAGGATAACAAAAACATAAAGCTACGCATGTCTTAGAGAGAGAGGAGGGGGTGAGAGAGAGAGAGAGAGAGAGAGAGAGAGAGAGAGTACTTGTGAGTTTTTTTTACGTCTTGAGTAATGCCTTTTCTTCTCCCTTTAACTTCATCCCCTTTAACTTCGTTTGTATGATAAGTTTAAGCACAATGACCACATGGCACTAATACCCCTGTTCAATCCCCTCTTTTTTTTATTTTTATTTTTCTTAAGACCTGACGTGGTGGCTCCCTCCATCACAGAAACTTTAATTAAACTTGTCGTTGTAATGACACCATAGTTATAAATAAAAAACCATTTCCAGACTCACTTAAGTATGGCCAAACTTCTTGAAACTGACTCTCAATATGTTAATGAAGCTATAAAATAAGGTACTCGGGCATCTTAGACGATTTTTTTTATTTATTTTTTTTTCTTTATCCTGGTTATTCGCAGTTCATCAGATCGAAGTGCCCAGCGTTATGATACTTTACTGCCATAATTCTCATACCTTTATAGTTCCCATTCCACCTAATAGCAATTAACTTTATAATGCACAGAGCAGATGAAAGGGGACATGGATTGGGATTTAACAATGATAAGATATTCTTAACACTTTTTAAGAATGTTAAAAATTCAGTTTGAATTTATCTTTTGAATGTTTTTCTTTGTAATTGTCCCTAAACGTGTCTGACGTTTTTATTAACTTTCACGCATCTTATTTATTTAATTAATTAACCATGGCATCGGTAGAAATGTATTTTGGAAAATTAAGTTGGCTTAAAATTGAATCTTCAAATTGTTTGATTTATTAACCATCGGTGGAAATGTTTCTTGGAAAATTAAGTTGACCTAAGATTGAATCCTCAAAGATTATTCTAAGAGAATTCTCTTTTCATTTTTCTTCACTCATTCCAGAAAATTAACCGCTAAAAAAAAAAAAAAAAAGTATAGAAGTTTCCTTGCCAGAGACAGTTTATAATTGCTAGAATATTGTCGGGATAAATAATATCCAGACTCTAAATCTGAAAACCTTCCTTAAGTATATCTTAGTTTAACCAGACCACTGAGGCGATTAACAGCTCTCCCAGAGCTGGCCCGAAGGATTAGATATTTTTACGTAGCAAGGAACCAATTAATTACCTAGCAACGGGACCTTCAGCTTACTGTCGGATCCGAAGCACATCATATGGAGAAATTAATTTCTAGTCACCAGAAATAAATTCCTCTGATTCGACGTTGGCAGAGCGGGGATTCAAACTCGCGACAACCGATTCGGTAGGCGAGCACGTAACCCACTCGTCCAACGGGGAACTGAAAACCTTCGTTGAATATTACACTTTATCTTAAGTTGGCAAATTCATTCAACTATCCTTCTTTGTATTTCTGCAAGGGGCCTAGAAACTTGGGCATATGAAAAAATGGAAAAATAAAATTCCTTATAACCCCACAGTCACCAAAACTATAGAAAAGTGTCGTAGACACTGAAATACCTGTCCCGTTTATTAACATTTCACTAGCGATGAGAATGCTCTATCATAACGATTAATATCAAGTCTCATTTTCACCTGTTTCCTCGTTGCTATATTAATGTTGTGTGCGGATAAAAAGATTCATAAAAGTCGTTTGCTTTCAATGTGATTAAGTAGCAAGAGCCTTGGTTTTCGTAATGTCATTTTAATGAAGCAGAAAGGGTATCCTTTGTAGATATTCGTTAATGATGTCATTTTTTTTCTTAGGCCTGTGGAAACCATGAGAACCGGCGTATAGATGTACAGTCACTTAAAGTAAGGTATCACCATCCATTCTAGGTTCCCCGTAGGGTAATAGTGCCACCAGTGCACGTCATGCGGTGTGCTGTGAGCATTAATTAAGGTTCTTTGCAGCGTTCCTTCGGCCCCTAGCTGCAACTCCTTTCGTTCCTTTTACTGTACCTACATTCATATTCTCTTTCTTCCATCTTACTTTCCACCCTCTCTAACAATTGATTCATAGTGCAACTGCGAAATTTTCCTCCTGTTACACCTTTCAGATAGTTTTGTACTCAATTTCCCTTTCAGCGCTGAATGACCTCACAGGTCCCAGTGCTTTCCTTTGGCCTAAATTGATATTCTATTCCATTCTAGGTTATGGTGTCATAAGGTAAAGAAACAAGTGAATATGCTTAGGATTACTTAGCTGATACATTTGATTCATAAGTAACAAGAAATGTAATAACCAACAGTAGAATATTTACAGGTATTAATATTTTTATTTTAGTTTGAAAATATACAAAATGGCATTTAAATCTCAACGACATGTTGATTAATGGTCAGTTAAACTGAAAATATGAACGAGAAGAACTTTAACTGCAACAAATTCCACCTTGCAGTCTTGACAAGAATGTCCGATTCACCGCTCCTGAATTTCCTTGCGAGTGACTTATTGTCCCATTCATCACTGGCCCAACCGACCAACGGCACCCTGAGGGCAGGAGGATGAAATAAAAAAAAGAACAAAATATCGAAGAAAACTGCCAAATCTTTGGAAAGGTTCACCGCGATATTCCGGTAAACTGTTGCAAAGATGAATCGCCCATGAAGAGATATTGCAACGTAAGCAATACGTGCAAGGAAGTCATTCAAGTGTAAAGCTGAATAGTAATGTGCTTTAATGTCTGAAAAGAGCATTTCTTATCCTGAAAGAGATGTTTTTAAGTAAATGGAGTAATATCAGGCGAGAATGTGAATTCACCTAGACCTGGGATAGTCAGATATTAATATATTTCCCCTGCAACCTCAGGGCATAGGGCATCATGTAAGTTTCTGTTCCTTTTTTATTTTATTTTTTTTAAATTGTATCTCGAATACGTGTTGAAAGACAACGAAGCACTCGAAACTCTTTTTTCACTCCATTATTGTGGCCTCTGCTATATATATATATATATATATAATATATATATATATATATATATATATATATAATATATGATATATATATATATATCTATATCTATATATGTGTGTGTGTATACATATATATACATACACACACACACATACACACACCACACACACACACACACACACACATATATATATAGATATATAGATATATATATATATATATATATATATATATATATATATATATGGTCAGATTTAAATGCTGTGTCACGGCGAGTATATTTACCAAATCCGACTGGGTTATTCCCCTGGTTAAGACAAGCCCAATTCTGATGTGATTTGATTTGTATTACTCATGAGTACCCAATTTTGTAACAAATCTTATCGACAAGGAAACAGAATTGGAGTCTCCCATAACCCTCTATTAGACTGGTTTATCTAAAATTTCCAAACCATCTCGCATATCTGGACTGCTATATTTCAGTGCGTGGTCTTCGGATCAGGCAATGCAAGAACTGTCTGTGTTGCCCAAGTTGAAACAGAAACGTGATTGAAGGCAACAGCTGTGGCCTGTTGGAGTCTGTCGTTTCGTTGTACTTGTTTGAGATAAATTTTAATTCTGAAATTTTTCAATACTTAACTTTTGCTATATATTTCCGTAATGTTTCATTCGCCGCCAAATAGGAACCCCTGGTTTTCCTCTCTTTACACGTGTGTTTGAATTTGTGTGTATTCGTGTAACAAAAAGTTAAGTATAGCTTAGTCTTACCAGACCACAGAGCTGGCCCGAGGAATTAGATATTTTTACGTGGCTAGGAACCAATTGGCTATCTAGCAACGGGACCTACTACAGCTTACTGTGGGATCCGAACCGCATTATATCGAGAAATGAATTCTAATCACCTGAAATAAATCCCTCTGATTCCAAGTTGGCGGAGCCGGGAATCGAACTTGCGACTACCGAATCAGTAGGCAAGCACGTAACCATTCTTCAAATGAGGAACTATTAATTTTAACAAACGATCGCAAAATCACAATGGTGATCATACATGTGTATAAGGAGAAAATACAATTCATAAATTCATTCCATTAAACTCTTCTCGTGTATGTGAGTGGTTTATTGTTTTTTTAACGCTTTGACATCTCAGAAATGAACGATGCTGCCATCTTGAACTGTATTTCATATCATTCAAAATTCCCAGAAAGTAAAGAGGTCTGTGAATAATGACCAGATCCCACAAATCCCTAAATAACAATAAAGACAGAGAGGCAATAAAGAACGGGAGGGAGATTAATCTTCTCAGCCATATTTGCAACCGAGTTCCTGAGAAACGAGTTTTCGCTGCATAAATATTATACAAGGAGCTTGGGAATGACTGATGTTGTGCAGAGAGTCGAAAATAATAGTCATTTATCTGTGGTATTTTCTGTAAGTGGCATAGATAGGATAAAAATTTGTATACGGGTGTACTATCACACAGGCACATGCACACACACACATATGTATGTATATTATATATATATATATATATATATATTATATATATATATATATATATATATATATATGCATGTATGTATGTATACATGACTGGTATAAATGTTCTGTTACAACAGAATTTCATCTAATAAAAGGAGCCCATAAAAAACGCCAAAATATAGAAAGTAAGTACTGTATTTCAAAGACTGCTGTCTCTCTCTTCAGCAGTCTCTGAAATGTAGTACCTACTTTCTATATTTTGGCGTTTTTATGAGCTCCTCTTATTAGCTGTATATGCATAGATAGATAGAGAGAGAGAGAGAGAGAGAGAGAGAGAGAGAGAGAGAGAGAGAGAGAGAGATATTTTTTTTCTCAAATTCCTTGTAATGAGTGACCGGAGAAAATAAAATATCTCACTCCCCAGTCTTCTTTCCACCTGACATAAAATGCAGACACCCATTCCGTTACTCTCAGTCTTCCACGCCATCTCGTTCTCCTTTTATCGTGAAACCTTTACTTTCCGATACTTTTTCCACCCTGGTCTTCCTCTCTTCCCTCTTTACGAAAGTCTTTCACCAAGAAAATTTTCATTGTCTCCACTTGATCATACCACCTGTTCCGTCTTTTCATCTGTACTTTTAAATTCGTCCAATACTCATATCCTTTTTACGCATTACACACTATTTCTCTCTCTCTCTCTCTCTCTCTCTCTCTCTCTCTCTCTCTCTCTCTCTCTCTCTCTCTCTCTCATCCCAGTAACAACTTATCCGTGATTCTTGGTGAACAATTTAATTACAGCCCCAGGACTGTAGGGGAGACGCAGTACAGGTGGGGTCTTGAGGAGCGAACAAGCTTCATTACCCGAATTCCAGCAGCCTCCTTCATGGGGTCGCTACAGCGGCAAGTCTAAATGACTTACATACTATGCCACCAACTCCCGTTCTTCCTAATTCAAGGAATGTTTGCCTACCTTTGGGTAGAAAGTGCTGCATTTTCAACGTCACTTCTCATGAATAGTGCTCACATTATGGAGTGAATTCTGGGTCATTGTTTCACAGTAGAGACAGTGTGTGGGCACTGTTGAATGTAAAATACATGAAAAAAAAGGAATATTCCACCTTATATGAACGGAAACTACGAGGAAATCTCGAATATTCGCCAGAAAGTTTTTAGATCATTTGGAAACTCAATTTTAGTTTTTTTTTTTTTTAACTAGGATCGGGAAGCTCTGCCGTATTTATTATTGAATACCTCAAAGTGGTTATAAGGAACAAGTTTTGTATGTAAAGGAATTGTATTCCAGAGAGAATCTAAAACAGGGTGTTACCTTTGTGATATCCATTCTTCATTCTCTTTTGATAACTTGGTATCTCACCGAATAGTGAACATGTTTCCTTTAATATTCAATCGAGACTTAAGATACTCAAGAAATTCGGTTTCGATTTAAGTGAGGTCTTCCCATTCTCATTTACTCTTTCATTTGCTTATTTATCTATTTGCTTATTTGCCTTATGCAATAAGGAAACATTCGTAATTTCCTTTACATTATTTCTCGATCTTTTGCGCTCTCTTTCTTCGAATGTTCCTCGCCCTTTATTCATAAATGAATTTGAAGGTCATTCACCATTTTCTAACAAGAAATTCCTCGTAGTCTTTTAGAAACTAAGATAATGCTTATAGGAAAGAAATTTTTGTTTGTTTGTAAGTCACATAATCTTAGAATATGTAAAACCGATACACAAATGAAATAATATATAAATGAGAGAGAGAGAGAGAGAGAGAGAGAGAGAGAGAAACTGAGTATTCTCAATTATGAGAATATAAAATATTGAGATTTCGTTTTCTAATACACAAATATCTAAGATTGAATAGTCTTGTTTTCTTTCCTGTAGCAAGGATGGGATCCTCCCTTGAAAAACTCTCTTGCGTGAATATTACCACCTTGCTTATCATCCTAGACCATCGTTGCATTTATGGATCTCCCCATTGCTATATAGCGAAACTCCCTCTTCATTTCTGGGACTTCTGAGAATTCTGACTTTCTTGTAGGGTTGTTGTTGTTGCTGTCGCTATTTTGACATAGCTACCTAAGGGAGGGTAATCTCGGACAATTTTTTCCTCTCCCATCCTACATACGTTAGGCTTCTATACTGAGGAACTTTTGCGACTTTTTCTCCGAAGCCCATCCATTCAGCCTTTTGTTATCGGAATTAATATATTTCTTGGGGTAAAAGATGGTGCCCTTATAAACACCTTCCAACGTTCACCTTCTCTCTCTCTCTCTCTCTCTCTCTCTCTCTCTCTCTCTCTCTCTCTCTCTCTCTCTCTATATATAGATATTATATATATATAATATAGATATATATATATATATATATATATATATATGCACTCACGGAAACGTATTTCCCAAAACTAAAGGCCGCATTCTCAGTCTATCGATGTGATTCAGAAATTTACACACACACACACACATACACACACACACACACACACACACACACACACATATAATATATATATATATATATATATAATAAAAGGAACCCATAAAAACGCCAGTCTATAGAAAGAAATACTATATCAGAGACTGCTGTCTCTCTCTTCAGGTAGGTGGAATGGAGAGAAAAGTTGCAGAAGAGGCGGTATTTATACCACATTTAAGCCAATTTAGGTCACTCCCGCTGATAAATTCTTCTTTAACTGAAGAGGATTAAAGAAGAATTATCAGTGGGAGTGAACCTAAATTGGCTAAAACTGATGGATGGATCTTTGTTAATACCGCCTTTCTTGTCTCTTAGATATATATAGTACTTTCTTTCTATTTTGGCGATTTTATGGGCCCCTATTATTAGATGGAATTGTTGTAATAGATTTTTACCAGTCATATATATATATATATATATATATATATATATATATATATATAGATATATATATATATATATATGTGTGTGTGTGTGTGTGTGTGTGTGTGTGTGTGTGTGGGTGTGTGCGCGCGTTTATAGATTGGAATACGGCCTTTATGATGTTTACCCTAATAAAATGATACCATATATATGTGAAGAAGATAGTTCTAGAGACAGACAGGTGTTTTCGGAGCAGTTTCATGTCAACACGTGTCAAAACAAATCCTAAAACATTAATTTCAGTGTTAAGGAATAAAGCTTTGCATTTCAGTTGAGATTTTGAACTTCTACACGCAGCTCTCTCTCTCTCTCTCTCTCTCATGTATTACAAAAAAGTCTCCGAGTTTTCACAGATTGTACTTAGGTGAAGGATTTTTAAAATTAAATCGTACGAGGGGCATATTTTGTTACCAATTATTAAACCTACTTGTTTTTATAAACACATACCTCAAATTGCTTTAAAATCTTTTATAAATATCCATTTCAATGATCGTACGTAATAAGCTGGGTCTGGAAAGAAAGTATAAAGTAAAATGTATTTTTCTCACTCAATGCAGGAGTGATCGATATTTTACATTTTACAAAACACCCGAAACCAGCCTAGATCTCGGCGAGGCAAAATGGGACCACATTGTTCTTGTGAAGAACCCCAGAGTTTCCCGTTACTGACATTACCGAAATAATCTCATATCAAAGGCAAAGACATCAGAGATCTTGAAAATGTCAGGGGAGATTTCCGTCGAAAAGTGAATGCTTTCATACTCAAGGACTACTTATTCAAAGCATCGTAAAAACAATATCACAAATTGATTTTCTCTCTCCTCGTGTTTTGTTGCTAATTCTGATGACGAGTACAACTTAGCGATAAAGAGAATGTGCTGGGCTGCAGTTACGATACAATCTGCATTGATGATACGAGTTTAAACGAATACATTTAAATTAGTAGTAATTTTGGAGACTCGCCAAATTGAACCCGAATTTACTGAAATGACGTTAACTTATCGACTGCCGATCACTTTTGTGGCACTGCGCGAGCAAATAATGACCTTCGTAGTTTGACCATAACGTGCCTCGATTTGACGTCATGTTCCGTAATTGTTTTCATAATTTGCATATTAAGTTTCGTTTCAGCGTGTATCAAGCGTTGTTCTACGTAAAATTTTCAGGCGACTGAATTACTACACTAATCCGCTGCAACTGTTACCCAAAGCAGAGATTCATAAATATTTTCTATTTTGTATTCGTGTGTGTCTGAGCGCGTCGTAATTGTGCCTGTCATTGATATGACGACGCGTAATGAAGCCTACATTTTTTATGGCTGTACTTTATTAACATGCCGCTGGTAATGTCAGTTTCTCAATCTCCTGCCATAACTCTGGGCAGTTCACCAAGTTGTAAATAAAGAAATGTCCGTCAGTAACGTTAAGACAATGGTAAGAACATATTTGTATGAGAGAGAGAGAGAGAGAGAGAGAGAGAGAGTACTGTGCGTGTTTTTGTGCATTGAAATGCCTTTTCTGTTACTTTTAAGTTCATTCAGAGAGCTCTAACTAGAAATTAGTTTAATTATCGTTTTTTTTTTTTTTTTTTTTTTTTTTTTTTGCGTGATACGTTTCAGCGAACTTATATTTCACTAACATCCAGTTCACTTCTCACCTTTATTTTGTGTCTTCTTTGCAAAGAATACCCGGTCTGACTCCCTCAGTCGCTCAAACTTCGAACTTCGAGTTCTAACGACGCCAAAGTCGTAGCTAAGAAACCATTTCCCAACGCCGTGAAGTAAGGCCCAACTTCTTGGAATTGACTCTAAACATGTTTACGTTGCAATAAAATATGGATTCCAGTCGCCTTATACTGAGGCGTAACTTCCCCTTGATGATGATGCGAAGAGGAAAAACTCTTCTTAAGCGCAAAGAAACAATTCTTGCTATCCTACGTCATTGCAGTTAAAAGCAGATCGAAGTGCCAACCTTTATGATGCTTTGCTGCCACGATGCTCGTTTCTTTTTAGTTTCCCTTCCACCGAACAGAGAGAAAATCTGTGCAAGCAGAAAACGATGAAAGGTAACACGGACGGATCTTTACTAAAGACAACTGCTTTTAACGGTTGTTAAGAAAAAGCTACTTATTTTAAGATGTTTTTTTTAGGATTTCTCTCGATTCGCTCTTATGCGTTTCTAATATTTTGATTAATATTAGAACATCATATCTGCTTTACCATCAGAAAAAAGTTTGCACGAAAAATCATTCGAAATTAGCCTTCTAGTTGGTTTTCCAGTCAGTTTGAATAGGACTGACTCCTCACAGAGTCGTATAGATAAAGTTTCTCTCTCTCTCTCTCTCTCTCTCTCTCTCTCTCTCTCTCTCTCTCTCTCTCTCTCTCTTATTTATCCAAGCATTCCAGAAATCATTAGCTACTAAAATGAAAATGTTTTGGAGTTAGCCTCCTTGCCTGGAACAATGTATACTTGCGAAGATTCAGTCAAAATAGATAATATCCTGACCACAAATATAAAATTTTTTCTTGAGCGTTCCCTTTGACCTTGAATCAGTATGCTCAGTGGCTTGCTCTTATTGAATCTTTGCAAGACATGTAAGAGAAGATAGAACAAAATTACTCAAGAAACAAAATTTTTTCCCATTTTCATTCGTCACATAATCCCCAGAAAAGGGTACAAATAAGCCGAAGACTATAAGCACTTGAATACTTTTCCTGTTACCGTTTCAGTAACGATGAAAATGCTCCATTTTAACGAGTGACATCAAGTTTCAATTTCCTTGGTGTTGGGTTAGCGTTGTCGTGGTGAGACAAAGATTCACGAACATTCGTTTGCTCTCAATTTGATCAAATAGCAAAGCCACGGTTCGAATAAAGTCACTTTCATGTAATACTAGCAAAGGTGCCGATAGTGAATGTTCGTTGATGATGTAATTGGTTCCGGGAAATGGCTTAGAAATCAACCGTTCACTTTAAATTGAGCTATATGAAATCTTCGAAAATATACAAAATGATAAACATATCTAATGGATAATTTGATCAGTTTTCAATTAAACTGAAAATAGGGAGGGGAGGAACTCTAAGTTATCTTAAAGTACAACAAATTCACTCGCAGTCATGACAAGAATTTCCGATTCTCTGCGCCTGAATTTTCTCGCGAGTAACGTATTGCTTCATTCATCATTCTAACCACTGGCCCACTCCCCTACGCAACACCTGACGGCAGGAGGATACAATAAAGGATAAAAAAAAAAATATCGAGAAAAGCATTTCAAATCTCCCAAATGGTTTGCCGCAATATGCCAGTAAACTGTTGCGAAGATTGATGGCCGAAGAAAAGATATTGCAATACACGCAATACGTGCGAGGAAGTCAGCCGAGACCAAAGCTAAGTAATAATTCCCTTTATTGTCTGGAATAGTATTTTTCATCCCACGAGAAATGTTGGAATGGGTCGAGTAATATCAGGCCTATACAAGAATTCACCTGAACTAAAAAAAAATCAGATAATACAATTCGCTAATATTACGATATTTTTAAATGGTTTCTCAGCAATATATTAATCAAAGTCTGCTATGTAACTTCAGGTCTCAGGGCATCTTTTTTATATTCATTTTTTTTTTTATTTTTTTGTTTTTTTTTTTTGCTTATAAAATTTGTTTGCTGTATTTAGTTGTTATGCGCTATTCAGTGACACAGGAACATTGATATATATATATATATATCTATATAGATTATATATATATATATATATATATATATATATATATATATATATATATATATATATATAATATATATATATATATATATATATATATATATATATATATATATATATATATATATATATATGTATACATACATAGTATACATACTATATAATATATATATATATAGATATATATATATATATATATATATATATATATATATATATATATATATAAATATATGTGTGTTTGTGTGTGTGTGTGCGTATGTATGGTCAGATTTGGATACTGTATCCCTCTAAGTGTAATTACCAAATGTTTTTAATTAAAAGTTATCGAACTCCTCTTGTTCGCAGATACAAAGCAGCAATATAAAGCAAGCATTCAAGTGACATGGTAACTAGTTCAGAGATTCGGTCTGTTTCCTCTCTGTTAGAATGATTCATTTAGAATTTCCGAAGCCATAGCCAAACCGTGTCCTTCGTGATTTAAATCCATGGTGGTCTTCGGAACTGGAAAACGCCAGGATAGTCTGGATTTCCAGTTACGACAGAAACTCGGGTTATGCAAATAGCTGGTTTGCTGTGATGAACTCTGTCGTTTCCTTGTGCTTGCTGGAGATCAATTTTGACTCTGGAAATGATTTGTCCCTGAAACTTTTAAACTTTTACTTTATATCTGTTAGTTTTGTTTCATCTGCCTTCAAGGAGAAACCCTTGTCTAGCTGTTATTACTGATGTGCTCCTATGGTTTGATATTTGGACGCTTTGACATCTCAAGATGAGCGATGCTTCCGTTCCGGACTATATTTCACTATCAGTCGCATTTCCTAGGAAGTGAAAAGGTCTATAAATAAAGACCAAGCCTCACGAATCTCGAAATAACAATAAAGGCGAGAGGCAATAAAAAAACGTGAGATTAATCTTCTCGGCCACATTCGAACCGGGTTCCTAGGAATCCAGTTCTATCCACAGAAATATTAAACAAGAGGCAAATGACTGAGGTATTGTGCATAAGCCCAAAATAAGATTTAGTAACTTCTAGTTATTTCTGAAACGGTCACATATAGATAGAATAAAAATATTTAGCAATATTCGTCAACGAGAGACGTCCTTTTTTGAGAGGATATATGACGTCATCTGTCGTGAAGGTGATTTTGTTTGGTTGCTGGAACTCGTCCCTTTTGATTTGGATTCTGCTTCGATCTCCTTCGCCCTCTTTCATGATGGTTTCAAATGCTATTCACTATAAGCGAGCTTGAAAATTCCTTGCACTCTTTCATAAATTGAGATAGTGCTTTGAGAACGAAAAATGATCGGCGTGGATGTCCCATGTAAGTGAGATAATATATACCGGATAGACGAGGAGAGGTTTTGCTTAAATGGAAGAGAGAGAGAGAGAGAGAGAGAGAGAGAGAAGAGAGAGAGAGAGAATTCCCAATGATCAAAATCAAGGAGTCTAATTTCAATAGAAGAGACTAAGAAAATTGAGAAATCAAAGGTCATTGTAACGCCAAAAAAAAACTTTATGAATCGACATGCTAAGTAGGTAATGACTTTTTTCTGATATGGAAATCTTCCAGAAGTAATAATCTCTTTGCAACATTTTATCACGCCTTAGGAACTTTTATATGTAAATCTTATACCTTGTCTAAAATCCTTTGGTTTCGGTTCACTGGAGTATCTCCTTCCCATTGTTATGTCGTCGAAGCTCCTTCTCCTTTGTGGTTCGTCGGAGAATCCCGACTTTTACGCTACGGTTGTTGCTGTCGCTATTGTTAGAGAAGTTTGCTAATACCATAATACTATTACTCCTGCTTCAAAGGGAAAGGGAATCTCTCCGGACAACTTTCCATCCCCCAACCCACACATATTATTCTTCAATACCGAGGAACTTTTGCAACTTTTTTTCTTTTTCCTTAGATACATCCATTCAGCCTTTTGTTAACGGAAATATAATTTTCCCTGGTACAAAGCTGGTATCCGTGTAAAGCACATTCTCCTCTCTCTTCTCTCTCCATCTCTCTCTCTCTCTCTTCTCTCTCTCTCTTTCTTCTCCTCTCTCTCTCTTCATTTGTTATCCGGCTCACTCGCTTCGATTAACCTTGGGCATCAAGACAAATATGTTCAATGGAATGCGGAAAGTGAAGCTATTATTTTAGTCTACTAATAAGGAGAGAGAGAGAGAGAGAGAGAGAGAGAGAGAGAGAGAGAGAGAGAGAGAGAGAGAGAGAGAGAGAGGGGGGGGGGGTGTTGAGGAGGGTTCAAGGTATTCGTAGATTTCAATGTAATCAAAATTAATCGTAATATCTACAGTAAATTTCCTTCAGCGTAACAGTATTGATTCAGTTTAACTGTATTTTGTTTTCCATTCATAGAACGTGGAATCCTTCTGCTGTATCTTCCAGAGTGGACTAAAAATACTTCAGGCAAGATAATATGAACTACTATGAGATTCAGGGCCTCTGTAACACGGTTTTTTCACAATAACTTTTTATCTATGCATTTCATAAATATAGCGCTTATTCAGAATACATATTATATCACACATAATTTTGAGTGTATTCTGCACTAAGTAGGTTGAATAAATTTGGTACTTTTATAAGTAAAAGTGACCTTTTTGAAGACGGGCCAACTTACTCAGAGAAAAGGTTTCGAACGCACTCGTACGTAACTTATGACATCATTTCTTCCTGTTTCTCGATGGATGATTGGCTATACGTAACGAAGGCTAAACCTGCTGGCAACAATGACATACAAATTTAAATACAAGCAAAGCAGTACACCTTTATGAACTCTGGAACTCCCCACTGATAATTGTCATAATGAACAAACCAACAAAATATGTTAATAAATACAAAAACACTTCGATTATTAGTCTAACTCCCAAAATAAGTTTCCAAAGAAATTACAGTCTACTTTATAGGTCACAATCAGATTGACAAGATGTAGGGAATAGTTGGTAATTACCAAAAACATAGTAGACAAGCTTGATTTGATAACTGTTATATCCTATGTCAAGCAATTTTATTTATTGGCTATCTACCTATTTACTGAAAAAAATAGCCGGTACCGTATATTGGCTTTAAACCTTCACCAATAATTATCGTCAGAATGGTGACTTCATGAGGCTCCACCCACTTTCGCCTCGTTATAATTCAGGATAACACTGAAGGCTACCATGGGCATTGTTGGATTAGAAAATTTAACTTCTGGCTATAAAAACTAATTTCTCGAGTAGTTGTAAGAAGTGCTAAATGATCCTCAAGGATCCCAGCAGTTGGTCTAAACGTTTAATTCATGTATATTACTGCTATACTGTTGCGGCACTACTGCTACAGTAGTATTACTACGCTAGCACTGATACCCCATCCACATCTATGTATCGTTCCGCCATTCATAAAGTCTTTGGGTTTCAGAGCCGATGGCATTTCTGACTGGTGGATGGGCGGGGCAACATTTAGTCAAGAGGTGTTTGTTTACTTTGCTTACGTAATGAATGTTTTTCGACTCTTGGCTCGTAATCATTGGCCATGGCGTCGGCTACTATGAGATTCAGGGCCTCTGTAACACGGTTTTTTCGCAATAACTTTTTATCTATGCATTTCATAAATATAACGTTTATTCAGAATACATATTATATCAACACATAAATTTTGAGTGTATTCTGCACTGAGTAGGTTGAATAAATTTGGTACTTATAATGTGAAAGTGACCTTTTTTGTAGACGGGCCAACTTACTTAGAGAAAAGGTTTCGAACGCACTCGTTACGTAACTTATGACATCATTTCTTCCCTCTTTCTCGATGGATGATTGGCTATACGTAACGAAGGCTATACCTCTGGCAACAATGACATACAAATTTAAATACAAGCAAAGCAGTACACCTTTATGAACTCTGGAACCTCTCCACTGATGATTGTCACAATGAACAAACCAACAAAATATGTTAATAAATACAAAAACACTTCGATTATTAGTCTAACTCCCAAAATAAGTTTCCAAAGAAATTACAGTCTACTTTATAGGTCACAATCAGATTGACAAGATGTAGGGAATAGTTGGTAATTATCAAAAATATAGTTGACAAGCTTGATTTTATAACTGCTATATCCAATGTCAACAATTTTTATTTATTGGCTATCTACCTATTTACTGAAAAAAAGATAGCCGGTACCGTATATTGGCTTTAAACCTTCATCAATAATTATCGTCAGATGGTGACTTCATGAGGCCCCACCCACTTTCGCCTCGTTATAATTCAGGATAACACTGAAGGCTACCATGGGCATTGTTGGATTAGAAAATTTTACTTCTGGCTATAAAAACTAATTTCTCGAGTAGTTGTAAGAAGTGCTAAATGATCCTCAAGGATCCAGCAGTTGGCGGTTTTAAACGTTTAATTCATGTATATTACTGCTATACAGTTGCGGCACTACTGCTACAGTAGTATTACTACGCTAGCACTGATACCACATCTATGTATCGTTCCGCCATTCATAAAGTCTTTGGGTTTCAGAGCCGATGGCATTTCTGTCTGGTGGATGGGCGGGGCAACATTTAGTCAAGAGGTGTTTGTTTACCTTGCTTACGTAATGAATGTTTTTCGACTCTTGGCTCGTAATCATTGGCCGTGGCGTCGGCTGGTTCATTTTTACTCTATAAAAATCAAAACCATCGGGTTTAGGTTATTGATAATGCTGACAAAATTTGTGTGTGGTTGTAAAATATACATATGTCAACTTTCAGCTACATCCGATGCTTTGACAAAGCGCAAAGTCCAAAAAAACCGTGTTACAGAGACCCTGAATCTCATAGTAGGTGTTTTAAGTCTTATAAGAGTCATTGTGACTACAGCTGCATTTAGAGGCGGCTAGGTATACGATCTTACCTCCACGTTCACTCAATTAAGGGGCCCGCTGACGCCATAAGGACCCATTGCAAAGTAAGTTGATTGTATAACATTGATTGTATAACCTTTTTGTGAGTAAGCTACAAAGAATAAGGCGTTACAAGAATATATATATATATATATATATATATTATATTATATATATTATATATATATATATATATATATATATATATATATATATATATACATTAGCTGAAGCACTGGAACTTTTATATATATATATTATATATATATATATATATATATATATATATATATATATATATATATATATATATATATATATATATATATAAAATTCTCATATGGATATTATTTATGTTGATGAAAGCATCACTAATTTCTGGCAACGTTAAATCCGCTTGAGAAAAAAAAACTAACGACTTATTAGCAACGCTTCATAAAAATTGCTCCTAAACACTCCATATATAGGAAGGGGCTGATGTAGAGGAAATTCACTATTTTGAATTGTGTTACTGATTCACTTTTCCTTAACAAGTTACGTACCTTCTAATAAGCTGTTTTGAAGAAGAGTAAGTGTCATGATTCGCTTCGCTTAGTCTGCGATTTCCCGCGTAATGGTACGGCGACACTGCATTCTGCTTGAATGGCGCGACTTGGCGCCAATTAGACCACACTCGAGTAGCGCTCCTCGTACGACTTGATGCAGGATGTTTTAAAAAACATCCTGCATCAGGAGAAATGAAGTCTATGAAGTTTATTACAGGTTTATTCAGTCTCTTCAATTTTGCTAAGCAATGAATCGAACAATCCTGAGCTCGTACGCAAATATTTCTTTTTTCTTTTAAAAAGATACATTTGAAAGTTCATTTTACTATTCAATACATATACAATATATGTAATTTATGTACAAAATCAACAAATATATAGTCATTTTTTTTTTTTTTTTTTTTTTGTATAGATCAATATACTTAAATCTATTATGTGCAAGTATTCGTGAAATTCGTCATCATACGTTCGAGACCTTATATAGAATACCAAATTCCATTCTCTTGTTAAAATCACTATTCAGTTATTGACTTAGATGGTATTTCGTCTAACGTTACGGAGATATTTTCAAATGAAAATAATTTTCTTAACAAATTTGATGATGACACGTTAGCACTAATGATCACATTCGACCAACGTGTCGCGTGCGCCTTCGGAGGCCCAAGACTGGTGTGGTCATGCAACGAATTGACGCTACCTCGCCGCTTTATATAGGCCTTGGCTAGACGCTACCTCCGCAACGTCACGAGACGCTACCTAGCCTCGCTGCTTGCAGTGTGGCCTTACCTCTAAGACCTCCGGTCAGGTCGAGTAACTAACAAAATTACTTGGATCGCGTACGAACCTTTGCGAATGACTAACTTGATAGGGGACATCATGTCTAAACTCTGGGTCGGGTTCGAGTCGATGCTCCTCTGCTGAATCTGAACTAAGCCAGTGATTATTTCGCTGCCTTAGTCTCAAAGGGCGCTGACCCTGATAGGTAAACAACAGACAAGGTTCATTTCTTCGTCCAGACAGAACGATCAAGTATAATCCTTGGCAGTAAACACCAGAATATCATGTAAATGAGCTAGACAAAACTGTATACCTATACACACACCCAAGTTCGATTCCTAAGCGGTGAATGGGGGGAAACCTAATAGTTACATAGGTGTGATGATCTCTCTCTCTCTCTCTCTCTCTCTCTCTCTCTCTCTCTCTCTATATATATATATATATATATATATATATATATATATTATATAGATATATATATATATATATGTGTGTGTTTGTGTGTGGTGTGTGTGTGTGTGTGTATGTATGTATATATATATAGTATATGATGAGACTTCTGAATTACTTGATAATTATATATCATGTAGAACTTCCAAACTTCTCCAGATCAGATAGATACTATGTATATAGCAAGGCTTGGTGAAATTTCGTCAGTAATAAGTTGCATTCAGTCACCACACTTGGAATATTCCAAACAGATTCGGTGTCGGTGACCAAAACAACTATGACGCCTTTTTACCTACCCAAACTATTTGAAGATGAATATATTTTACTCCTTCTGCTATGTAGAATCGATCACTCCAGATAAGGAACTCTAGCAACATCACGCTCGTTGCTGCCGGCGTGTGGGACCCCTGGGTGCTGATTGAGCACGACCAGCTGGGCCGCCTGGTGAAGTCGACCGGGATTTTCGTCGACTTCATGGACACGTTCGCTCACAAACTCAATTTCACGTAAGTACGGGCGAGGGAGGAAGGGCTGACACTTGCTGTGGACAAAGGAGGAAGGGGTAAAAGTTCCTATGGATATAGGAAGGGCTGACTCTTGCAGTAGACAAAGGAATGGTTGACACTCACTATAGATGAAGGAGAAAGGGCTGACACTTGCTGTGGACGAAGGAGGGCGTGCTGACACTTTCTTGTGGACAAATGAATGGCTGATAATTGCTGAGGGCAAAGAAGGATGGACTGACACTTTTTTCTGAACGGGGAAGGAAAGGCTCACACTTGCTCTGGACGATGGAGGAATGGATCAGCATTTTGTTCTGGAAGAAGGACAGACTTTCAGATAACTTGGAAGTTGGGGGATCAATCTCATGTTTCTCACAGATGAGGTGATGTTTCTAACTACTGAGCGAAGGCAGTTACATAATTTTTCCTTCCCACCATTTTAAATAAGAATAACAGGAATCAATGTTTGCATATTCTTAATTACAGTTTTCGTTTTTATTTAAATGACAAATATTCTCCATTGCTATTCTATCCAAATGCCCCTCCCAATAGTTATAGGAAAATTACCCCGTAATCACTGCCCATGCTCTTTTCAAACTTTTTGATAATAATAATAATAATAATAATAATAATAATAATAATAAATAATAATAATAATAATAATAAAATAATAATAATAATAATAATAAAGTAAAAACAGGTTTCTGGAATCACTGTTACTATTCCTTATAAAATTTGATTCAGATATTCTCTAGTAGAAGCAGCAGAAGGAGATGTGGGGTCGAATATTACCCAACGGATCAACAACTGGAATGATAGGCCAATGTCACAGGAAGGTAAGGGATCCAATTATAGGCCTACAAATGGACATTAGTCTAATATTAGTCTCATTAATTCCTGGCAATATCCCTGTGCCATATATTCCTCTATGTAAGCATGTAACTACGCACACATATATATACACTAATACAACAAAAGTAATTTTTCCCACACAGGAAGTTGACA
>NC_087207.1:14402304-14407304 GCF_015104395.2 Macrobrachium nipponense
GCTTTTGACGTCATATAATGTCATTTGTTTTCATACTTTACATGTTACGTTTCGTGTCAGCGTGGATCAAAGATCATTCTAAAGTTATTAATCGACTGAATTATATTAATTCGCTGCAACTGTTACTCGATGCAAAGAGATTCAGCATATATTGGCAATGTTATATTTGTGTGTGTGTGTGTGTGTGTGTGTGTGTGTGTGTGTGTGTGCTAGTTTGTGTCCCTGTCGTTCATATTACGCATAACTAAGCCTTCATTTTTATGGCAAGAGGCTGTCCAATGACTTACTGTCTTGCGACTGATAGTGGAAGTCGTTCAAGAACCTACCAGGCCTCCGTGCGGTTCATTCAGCTGTATGTAAAACAATGGCCATTTATAACAATAACCGTAAGATAAAATATATATGTGTGTGGGTGTGATAGAGCAGAGAGAGAGAGAGAGAGAGAGAGAGAGAGAGAGAGAGAGTACGTGTAGGTTTTTTACGTCTTGAGAAATGCCTTTTCTTCTCCCTTTAACTTCGTTCAGAAAGCTTTAATAAGAAAAAAGTTGAATTATCATCTCTTTTGTATGATAAGTTTAAGCACAATTATCACATGGCAGTAACACCCCTGTTCATTCCCCTCTTTTATTTTTATTTTTATCTTTTTAAGACCTGACGTGGTGGCTCCCTCCATCACAGAAACTTTAAACTTGTCGTTGTAATGACACCATAGTCATAACTAAGAAACCATTTCCAGAACGAACTTAACGTAAGGCCAAACTTCTTGAAACTGACTCTCAACATGTTTATGAAGCCATAAAATTTGGTACCCGGGCGTCTTGGACGATTTTTTAAAATTGTTTATCCTGGTTATTTGCAGTTCATCAGATCGAAGTGCCAAGCGTTATGATGCTTTACTGCCATAATTCCCATACCTTCTTAGTTCCCATTCCACCTAACACCATGGAACTCTATAATGCAGAGGCAAATGAAAGGGGACATGGATTGACATTTAACAATGATAAGATATTCTTAACAGTTTTTGAGGATGTTTAAAATTCAGTTTGAATTTTTCTTTTGAATGTTTTTCTTTGTAATTGTCCCTAAACGTTTCTGATCTTTTTATTAACTTTCACGCATCTTATTTGTTTAATTAATTAACCATCGGAAGAAATGTATTTTGGAAAATTAAGTTGACTTGAGAATGAATCCTCAAATTGTTTAATTAATTAACCATCGGTGGAAATGTTCTTGGAAAATCAAGTTGACTTAAGATTGAATCCTCAAAGATTATTCTAAGAAGATCATTCTTTTCTCATTTTTACTCACGCATTCCAGAAAATCAACCGCTAAAAAGAAAAAAAAATTAAAGAAGTTTCCTTACCCGAGACAGTTTATAATTGCTAGAATATTGTTGGTATAATTGATATCCAGACTCTAAAAAACCTTTCTTTAATATTACACTTTATCTTAAATTGGGAAATTCATTCAACTATTCTTCTTTGTATTTCTGCAAGGAACCTAGAAACTTGGGCATATATAAAAAAAAATACTTGTAATCCCACAAAACCCCAAAAAAAATACAGAAAAATGTCGTAGACCATTGGCGCTGAAGTACTTGTCCCGTTTATTAACATTTCACTAGCGATGAGAATGCTCTATTATAACGATTGATATCAAGTCTCATTTTCACCTTTTTCCTCGTTGCTATATTAATGTTGACCGTGCGGATAAAAAGATTCATAAAAGTCGTTTGCTTTCAATGTGATTACGTAGCAAGAGCCTTGGTTTTCGTAAGGTTATTTTAATGAGCAGAAAGGGTGTCTTTTGTGAATATTCGTTAATAATGTCATTTTTTTTTCCGAGTTCCGTGGAAAGCGTGAGAACCGGCGTATAGATGTACAGTTCACTTAAAATGAGACATCCCCATCCATTCTAGGTTCCCCGTAGGGGATAGTGCCATCAGTGCACGTCATGCGGTGTACTGTGCGCATAGCTTAAGGTCTTGCAGCGCCCCTTCGACCCCTAGCTGCAACTCCTTTCGTTCCTTTTACTGTACTTACATTCATATTCTCTTTCTTCATTTTAGTTTCCACCCTCTCTAACAATTGATTCTTATCGCAGCTACGAGGTTTTCCTCCTGTTACGCCTTTCAGACCTTTTTACTCTCAATTTTACTTTCAGCGCTGGATGACCTCACAGGTCCCAGTGCTTTCCTTTGGCCTAAATTGATATTCTATTCCATTCTAGGTTTTTGGTGTCATTAAGTAAAGAAATTAGTGAATATCTTAGGATTACTTAGCTGATACACATAATTCGTAAGTAACAAGAAATGTAATAACCAACAGTAGACTATTTAAAGGTTTATTATTATTTTTATTTTAGTTTAAAAAATATACAAAATGGCATTTAGATCTCAACAATAAGATGATTAATGGTCAGTTAAACTGAAAATACGAACGAAAGGAACTTAACTGCAACAAATTCCACCTTGTGTCTTGACAAGAATGTCCAATCACGCTCCTGAATTTCCTTGCGAGTGACTTATTTGTCCCATTCATCACTGGCCCAACCGACCGACCAACGGCACCCTGAGGGCAGGAGGATGAATAAAAAAAAGAACAAAATATCGAAGGAAACTGCTAAATCTCTGGAAAGGTTCACCGCAATATTCTGGTAAACTGTTGCAAAGATGAATTGCCCATGAAGAGATATTGCAATGCAAGCAATACATGCAAGGAAGTCATTCAAGAGCAAAGCTGAATAATAATCTCCCTTAATGTCTGGAAGGGCATTTCTTATCCTGAAAGAGCTGTTTTTAAATATGTGGAGTAATATCAGGAGGAGAATGTGAATTCACCTTGACCTGGGATAGTCAGATAAGATAATAATTCACCTACATCCTCAGGGCATAGGGCATCATTTAAGTTCTGTTTCTTTTTTTTTTTATTTATTTATTTATTTATTTATTTTTAATTGTATCTCAAATATGTGTTGAAAGACAGCCGAAGCAGTCGGTACTCACTTTTTTCACTCCATTCTTGTGGCCTCTGATATATATATATATATATATATATATATATATATATATATATATATATATATATATATATATATATATATATATATACATATGTTCGGATTTAAATACTATGTCACAGCTAGTATATTTACCAAATCCGAATCCGACTGGGTTACCCCTCTGGTTAAGACAAACCCAATTCTGATGTGAATTGATTTTTATTAATTATGAGTACCCAATTTTGTAACAAATCTTATCGACAAGGAGACAGAATAAGAGCACAAAGCGTCCATTCAAGTTATTGAACAACTTGTTTAATGTTTTTTTCCTCTTCCCTCCATTAGACTGGTTTACTTAAAATTTCCAAACCTTTTCGCATATCTTGGTCTCCTATATGTCAGTGCGTGGTCTTCGGATCTGGCAATGCAAGAACTGTCTGTGTTGCCCAAGTTGAAACAGAAACGTGATTGAAGGCAACAGCTGTGGCCTGTTGGAGTCTGTCGTTTCGTTGTACTTGTTGAGATAAATTTGGTTCTGAAATTTCTCAATACTTAACTTTTACTATATATTTCCGTAATGTTTCATTCATCGCCAAATGGGAAACCCTATTATTCCTCTCTTTACATGTGTGTTTGAATTTGTGTGTATTCATGTTAACAAAAAGTTAAGTATATTTTAGTTTTACCAGACCACAGAGCTGATGAACAGCCCTCCAGGGCTGGCCCGAAGGATTAGATATTTTTACGTGGCTAGGAACCAATTGGTTACCTAGCAACGGGACCTACTACAGCTTACTGCTGGGATCCGAACGCATTATATCGAGAAATGAATTTCTAATCTGATTCCACGTTGGCGGAGCGGGGAATCGAACTCGCGACTACCGTATCGGTAAGCAAGCACGTAACCATTCGTCCAATGAGGAACTATTCATTTTAACAAACGCTCGCAGAACCACAATGATGATCAGACATTTGCATAAAAGGAAGTACAATTCTAAATTCATTCCATTAGACCCTCTCTTGTATTGTAGTGGTTTATTGTTTTAACGATTTGACATCTCAGAAATAAACGATGTTCCCATCCTGAACTGTATTTCACTATCATTCAAATTTCCCAGAAAGTAAAGAGGTCTGTGAATAATGACCAGATCCCATAAATCCCTAAATAACAATAAAGGCAGAGAGGCAATAAAGAACGGGAGATTAATCTTCTCAGCCATATTTGCAACCGGGTTCCTGAGAAACGAGTTTTCTCTGCATAAATATTAAACAAGGAGCGTGGGAGCTTGGCAATGACTGATGTTGTGAAGAGAGTCCAAAATAATAGTCATTTATCTGTGGTATTTTCTATGACTGGCATAGATAAGATAAAAATTTGTATACGTGTGTGCTATCACACAGGCACACGCGCGCACACACACTTATATATATATATATATATATATATATATATATATATATATATATATCTCAAGCTACAATGTCCTTTAATATCTAATTCGCTCTACCTCGGAATTAAATATATATATATGCTTAACCGAAGGGGAATTTTTTTTTTTCTCGATAATAGATTTACCTGTACTTGGGCGCGAACGCAGGTACATTATAAATCCAGGAACGTCAGTGGAAGCGATACCACCCAGCTACCGCGAGAAGCTAAAGATTTATGTCGTCTCTTCAGCGTCACTTCTCCTGAATAGCGCTACATTATGGAGTGAATTCTGGGACATTGTTTCGCAATAAAGACAGTGCATGATCAATGTTGAATGTAAAATATGTGGAAAAAAGGAATATTCCACCTTACATGGACGGAAACTACGAGGAAATCTCGAATATTCGCCAGAAAGTTTGTAGATCATTTGAAGACTCAATTTAGTTTTTTTTTTTTTTTTTTTTTTTTGTTTTTTTTTGCTAAGATCGGGAAGCGCTGGCGTATTTATATTGAATACCTCAAAGTGATTATAAGGAACAAGTTTTGTATGTAGAGGAACTGTATTCTA
>NC_087207.1:14409804-14429804 GCF_015104395.2 Macrobrachium nipponense
AAATCTCACCGAGGCAAAATGGGACCACATTGTTCTTGTTGAAGAAACCCCAGAGTTTCCCGTTACTGACATTACCGAAATAATCTCATATCAAGGACAAAGACATCAGGCATCTTGAAAGTGTCAGGGGAGATTTCCGTCGAAAAGTGAATGCTTTCATGCTCAAGGACTACTTATCCAAAGCATCGTAAACACAATACCACAAATGTGATTTTCTCTTTCCTAGTGTTTTGTTCCTAATTGTGATGACGAGTACAACTTAGCGATAAGAGAATGTGCTGGACTGCAGTATGATACAATCTGCATTGATGATACGAGTTTAAACGAATACATTTAAATTAGCAGCAATTTTGGAGACTCGCTAAATTGAACCCGAATTTACTGAAATGACGGTAACTTATCGACTGCCGATCACTTTTGTGGCACTGCGTGAGCAAATAATGACCTTCGTAGTTTGGCCATAACGTGCCTCGTTTTGACGTCATGTTCCGTAATTGTTTTCATGATTTACATATTAAGTTTAGTTTCAGTGTGTATCAAGCGTTTCTACGTAAAATTTTCAGTCGACAGAATTGCTATACTAATCCGCTGCAACTGTTACCCAAAGCAGATATTCAGAAATATTTTCTATTTTGTATTCGTGTGTGTCTGAAAGTGTCGTAATTGCGCCTTTGTCATTGATATGACGCGTAATGAAGCCTACATCTTTTATGGCTGAAAATTGCAGTGGTACTTCATACCATGCCGCTGGTAATGCAAGTTTCTCAATCTCCTTCAGTACCTCTGGGCAGTTCACCGAGTTGTAAATAAAGAAAGGTCCGTCTGCAACGTTAAGACAAGATAAGAACATATTTGTATGAGAGAGAGAGAGAAGAGAGAGAGAGAGAGAGAGAGAGAGAGAGAGTACTTGTGCGTGTTTTGCATTGAAATGCCTTTTCTGTTACTTTAAAGTTCATTCAGAGAGCTTTAACAAGAAATTAGTTTAATTATGGTTTTTTTTTTTTTTTTGCGTGATACGTTTCAGCGAACTTATACGAGTATTTCACTAACATCCAGTTCACTTCTCACCTTTATTTTGTGTCTTCTTTGCAAAGAATACCGGCCTGACTCCCTCAGTCACTCAAACTTTGAACTTTGAGTTGTAACGACGCCAAAGTCGTAGCTAAGAAACCATTTCCCATCGCCGTGAAGTAAGGCCCAACTTCTTGGAATTGACTCTAAACATGTTTACGTTGCAATAAAATATGGAGTCCAGGCGCCTTATACTGAGGCGTAACTTCCCCTTGATGGTGATACGAAGAGGAAAAACTCTTCTTAAGCGCAAAGCAACAATTCTTGTTATCCTACGTCATTGCAGTTAAAAGCAGATCGAAGTGCCAAGCGTTATGATGCTTTGCTGCCACGATGCTCGTTTCCTTTTAGTTTCCCTTCCACCGAACAGAGAGAGAATCTGTACAAGAAGAAAACGATGAAAGGTAACACGGACGGATCTTTATTAAAGACAAGTGCTTTTAACGGTTGTTAAGAAAAATGAAACAAAGGTTTTACCTCAGAAGATCCCATAAGCCGAGCTTTGATATTAAAAGAAGCTAAGATTGGACCATGCTGACCTGGAGATTAGGTTTCCTGCCCAACAGACTTTTGGTGACCACACCCTTACCACAAGGGTGAATCCCATTGACCATCAGTCAGGATATCAGAGCGACAAGAGGGGATTGGCAACTCTCAAGAAAACCAGAACAGCCATCGCATAAATGACAGCACAACGAGAAGAAGTTCCAGAAGACTGCTGGCCTGACCCAGGCTAACATCCCAAACATCTCTTGAGAATGGGCCACAGAAGGGCCTGAAAGTACTCGAGTGTGGAGTAAAACTAAATGTAAATACTTAGAAGTAAACAAGTTACAAGTGAATTTGTGGGTTTCTTTTTCAATCTTCAGAAGAAAAACTGAAAGAAGTTTTGTTTGGTTAAGCTAATCATTGTTAAGAACTTGTTAGGATTTCACTCATACAGTTTTTCTTTCGATTCTTTCTTATGCGTTTCTGCTCTTTTGATTAATTTATAGCTCTTATATGCTTTACCCATCAGAAAAAAGATTACTGAAAAATCAGTCGAAATTAGGCCTCTAGTTGGTTTCCAGTCAGTTTGAATTATGACTTGACTCCTCACAGCGTCGTATAGAAAAAGTTCTCTCTCTCTCTCTCATCTCTCTCTCTCTCTTCCCAAAAAAAAAAAATCTCTCTCTCTCTCTCTCTCTCTCTCTCTCTCTCTTTCTTATTTATCCACGCATTCCAGAATCATTAGCTACTAAAACGGAAACAAATGTTCTGGAGTTAGCCTCCTTGCCTGGAACAATGGTTATACTTGCGAAGATTCAGTAAAATAGATAATATCCTGACCACAAATATAAAAACTTTTCTTGAGTGTTCCATTTGACCTTGAATCAGCACGCTCAGTGGCGTGTTCTTATTGAATCTCTGCAAGATACTTAGAAACTTGGGCATATAAGAGAAGATTAAAAAAATGACTCAAGACAAATTTTTTTCCCATTTCATTCTTCGTCACATTATCCCCAGAAAAAGTAGAAATAAGCCGAAGACTATAAACACTTAGTACTTTTCTGTTACCGTTTCAGTAACGATGAAAATGATCCATTTTAACGAGTAACGTCAATTATCAGTTTTTCTCGGTGTTGGGTTTAGCGTTGTCGTGGACAGACAAAGATTCAATCACATTCGTTCCTCTCATTTGATCAAACAAAGCCACGGTTCGAATAAAGTCACTTCCATGTAATACTAGCAAAGAGCCGATAGTGAATGTTCGTTGATGATGTAATTTGTTCCAAGAACTGGCTTAGAAATCAACCGTTCAGTTTATGTTGAGCTATATAAACGCTTCGAAAATATACAAAATGATTATCATATCTAATGGATAATATGATCAGTTTTAAATTAAACTGAAAGTAGGAGGGGAGGAACTCTTAAGTTATTTAAAGTACAACAAATTCCACCTCGCAGTCATGACAAGAATTTCCGATTCTCTGCGCCTGAATTTGCTGGCGATTAACGTATTGCTTCATTCATCACTCTAACCATGGCCCACTCGCCCTACGCAACACCTGACGGCAGGAAGAAACAATAAAGGATAAAAAAAAAAATATATCGAGAAAAAACATTTCAAATCTCCCAAACGGTTGCGCAACATGCCAGTAAACTGTTGCGAATATTGATGGCCGAAGAAAAGATATTGCAATACTAGCAATACGTGCGAGGAAGTCAGCCGAGACCAAAGCTAAGTAATAATTCCCTTTATTGTCCTGGAATGGTATTTTTCATCCTACGAGAAATGTTTTGAATGGGTCGAAGTAATATCAGGCCTATACAAGAATCCACCTGAACTGAAAACACTCAGATAATACAATTCGCTAATATTACGATATTTCTAAATGGTTTCTCAGCAATATATTATCAAAGTCTGCTATGTACTTCAGGTCTCAGGACATCTTTTTTGATATTCATTTTTTTTTTTTTTTATTTTGCTTATAAAATTTGTTTGCTGTATTATTGTTATGCGCTATTCCAGCGACATAGGAGCATTGATATAAAATATATATATATATATATATATATATATATATATATATATATATTATATATATATTAGTGTGTGTATGTATGGTCAGATTTGGATACTGTATCCCTCTAAGTGTAATTACCAAATGTTTCTTAATTAAAAGTTATCGAACTCCTCTTGTTCGCAGATACAAAGCAGCAATATAAAGCAAGCATTCAAGTGACATGGTAACTAGTTCAGAGATTCTGTCGGTTTCCTCTCTGTTAGAATGATTCATTTAGAATTTCCGAAGCCATAGCCAAACCGTGTCCTGCGTGATTTAAATCCATGGTGGTCTTCGGAACTGGAAAACGCCAGGATAGTCTGGATTTCCAGTTACGACAGAAACTCGGGTTATGCAAATGGCTGGTTTGCTGTGATGAACTCTGTCGTTTCCTTGTGCTTGCTGGAGATCAATTTTGACTCTGGAAATTATTTGTCCCTGAACTTTTACTTTATATATCTGTAGTTTTGTTTCATCTGCCCTTCAAGGAGAAACCCTTGTCTAGCTGTTATTACTGATGTGCTCCTATGGTTTGATATTTGGACGCTTTGACATCTCAAGATGAGCGATGCTTCCGTTCCGGGCTATATTTCACTATCAGTCGGATTTCCTAGAAAGTGAAAAGGTCTATAAGATAAAGCCCAGGCCCCATGAATCTCGAAATAACAATAAAGGCGAACCGGGTTCCTAGGAATCCAGTTCCGTCCACAGAAATATTAAACAAGAGGCGTGGAGGCCTGGAAATGGCTGAGATATGATGCAGAAGCCCAAAATAATATTTAGTTACTCGTAGTTATTTCTGTAACGGTCATAAATAGAATAGAAACATTTCGCAATATTCGTCAACGAAAGACGTCGTTTCTTGAGAGGATATCTGACGTTATCTGTCGTGCAGGTGATTTTATTTGGTTGCTGGAACTCGTCCCTTTTGATTTGGATTCTACTTCGATCTCTTTCACCCTCTTTCATGATGGTTTCAAATGCTATTCACTATATGTGAGCTTGAAAATTCCTTGGACTCTTTGATAAATTGAGATAGTGCTTCTAGAACGAAAAATGATAGGTGTGGATGTCGCATGTCAATTAGATTACATATAACGGAGAGACGAGGAGAGGTTTTGCTTAAATGGAGAGAGAGAGAGAGAGAGAGAGAGAGAGAGAGAGAGAGAGAGAGAGAGAGAGAGAGAGAGAGAGAATTCCCAGTGATCAAAGTCAAGGAGTCTAATTTCAATAGAAGAAACTAAGAAAATTGAGAAATCAAAGGTCATTGTAACGCCAAAAAACCCTTTATGAATTGACATGCTAAGTAGGTAATGACTTTTTTTTCTGATATGGAAATCTTCCAGAAGTAATAATCTTTTTGGAACATTTTATTACGCCTTAGGAACTTTTATATGTAAATCTTATACCTTGTTTAAAATCCTGTATTTTCGGTTCACTGGAGTATCTCCTTCGCATTGTTATGTCGTCGAAGCTCCTTCTCCTTTGTGGTTCGTCGGAGAATCCCGACTTTTACGCTACGGTTGTTGCTGTCGCTATTGTTAGCGAAGTTTGCTAATACCATAATACTATAACTCCAGCTTCAAAGGGAAAGGGAATCTCTCCGGACAACTTTCCATCACCCAACCCACACATATTACGCTTCAATACCGAGGAACTTTTGCAACTTTTTTTCTTTTTTCTTGGATGCATCCATTCAGTCTTTTGTTATGGGAAATATAATTTTCCTGGTGCAACCTGGTATCCGTGTAAGCACATTCTCTCTCTCTCTCTCTCTCTCTCTCTCTCTCTCTCTCTCTCTCTCTCTCTCTCTCTCTCTTCATTTGTTATCCGGTTCACCCGCTTCAATTAACTTTGGGCATCAAGACAAATATGTTCACTGGAATGTGGAAAGTGAAGCTATTATTTTAGTCTACTAATAAGGAGAGAGAGAGAGAGGGGGGGGTTGTTTGGGAAGGGCTCGAGGATATTCTTTGCTTCAATGTAACCAAAAATAATCGTAATATCGACAGTAAATTTCCTTCAACGTAATAGTATTGATTCAGTTTAACTGTATTTTGTAATCCATTCATAAAACGTGGAATTCTCTTGCTGTATCTTCCAGAGGACTAAAAATACTTCATGCAAGATAATATGAACTAGAGACAAATCACAGAGTTATTTTTTCCTTGTAATATTGATAAAGCCGTCTGTAAAAAGCTACGAGAGAGAGAGAGAGAGAGAGAGAGAGAGAGAGAGAGAGAGAGAGAGAGAGAGAGAGACTATGACTGGTTTCTCGAGATAATTGTTGGCCTAAATACACCTAAAATAACTACGATGTAGTTATTTTGATTAATGAGAGAGAGAGAGAGAGAGAGAGAGAGAGAGAGAGAGAGAGAGAGAGGACTCATTATTTAGATGCTAATTATAGAACACCCTCAGAGTTATACAACATTTGATATTATCAGATGGCTTGGATATGAGCAAAACGACAGACGACCAAGAGGCTGAAATGGCTTCTCTTGAATGCTCCAACAGAATTATTATGACCTTCATCGAGTTACTTATGAGAATTAAGGTACTGGATAATTAGCTACTATCCTGTCAAACGAAAATAAATTTCTTAAACACAGACAAGAGCCGAGGAATATAACTTGGAGGATTTTTATCAATAAGGTTGAAAGCAGTGGTTCTTAACCTTTTTATTATTATCACGCTCCATCTAAGAGGTGGCCCTAACTTTGCATCTATGAGTAAAATTCCCTCTCAGATTTAAAGGAAAATAAAAGAGAGAGAGAGAGAGAGAGAGAGAGAGAGAGAGAGAGAGAGAGAGAGAGAGAGAAAGCGTGTTTTTATTCTCTTGGGAATGAATTGATGAGATACTTGGCACTGCTTCTTAGCTGCTAGATCTTTAACAGTCGAGCGTGGAAAATGCAGTTTTGCAAAGATACACAAAGGTTTAAAGATTATAAGAAGGAAAGAGCTTTCTAACAATGATCCACTCCATATCAAAAGAACATTTATAACAAGTCCTTTTCGAAAGTGTCGTTGGAAAACATCAGTGCTTAAATCATCAACTACTTTGTCACCTCCAACTCCGCGTGATTCACGGGCATTCCATTGAGGGGTGAGAGATGTGTATTTCTGGTGATAGAAGTTCACTCTCGACGTGGTTCGGAAGTCACGTAAAGCCGTTGGTCCCGTTGTTGAATAACCACTGGTTCCAAGCAACGTGAAAACACCAAACAAATAAACAACTCCGCGTGATGGTAAAGGCTTCTGTGAAATTCCGATACTCATGTTTTTCATGAGCATTCGTTCTCAGCCTTGCTAAATAGGAAAGTTATCTTTTTTAAGAAATACAACCTTTAGCTGCTGCTTTACTATAATAGATTCACATCAGCCGTGTATCTGATGTCTAGGCCCGTCCTGATTGGCCGTTGATAAGCCAGTCACACCTCTCCTGAGGGATACTTTTGAAAGAAGTATCCCTTAGAAGAGGTGGAACATACATCCTGCCTATGTGAACCCTGTGGAGAGACAGAGTTTCCAGCCCTGTGATTGGCTTATTAACAGCCAATCAGGAGCGTCGTAAGGGACTGGCCTAGAAATCAGAAGCACGGTTGATGTGAATCTACCATAGGGACTTTAGTCTTGAAATACGGTTATTGAAATGTGAGTTCCCTTTAAAAGTGCAACATTTGCTGTTGCCTTAAGCAACATGAAATACGCCAGTAGCTAAGTATAAGAGAGGAAAAACGAAGGACAACCAACAAGCGAAAAAGAAGTCCTTTGCAAATCTTCAAGACATCCAAATGCAAAGTCAATTTCTCCTTGGTGTAAATCGACCAAATTCATAGTAGAAATCTATACCACGAATGACCTTCATGGTCTGAACCAAAGACTTTTTCGAGGAATCTTTGCATCCGAGATAGCTCGTTTCAGAGGACATGTTTCTCGTGGAAGAGGCAATGCTATTTTTCACGAAGGCAATAAAAGCAAATGATTTCCTATGATTGCCAAGCACCGCTACGATTAGGGTCACTCAGTTTTTGTCGGGCAATTTTGTAATTTTTTTTTATTCGTTTAAAAAAAAACAAGTTGAAATGACTAAATACGTTCACCCATGATTTGATCACGTTTCTTGGTAAAGTTATCGTCCATTTTCTCTTTATACAAAAGCAATTGAGACTACAACCAAATATCCCGTCTTACATAAAGATGATGGGGAAAAAAAGTCGATGGGGAAAAAATTACGATGGGAAAAAAAGGGAAGGAAAGAAAAGGGAATAGGGAGGGAGAGAATGTGAATGTAAGGTCATAAAAGTCAATATAAATGGAACCAGATGAGGGTTCATATATAAATACATATTATAAGTTTGTTTATATATATCTATATAATTATATATATATATATATATATATATATATATATATATATATTATATATATATATATATATATATATATATATATATTGTATATCATATTTACAGAATATTTGAAAAGCAAGTAAAAAAACATGTAAGTTTATCCGAGTAAGAATACAAATATCCTTCCTTGGTAGAACTGATCGCAAATAATTTGGAACAGTCAGGTAGCATCTGTTTCTACTTTTAGTTATTTGCATTCTTTTTCTTTTTTGTTGATTTCTATTACCTTAAAGTCCAAAACGCCATCGTGTTTATATTTTGTAATTCAGTGTGTAATTTCATTCATTTTTTTTGTTCTTCACGTTGCTCTAACATTATCTTTATTATCTATCAGTATCCTTACTCTAAAAACTTACAAATTAATTACGAAGAGTGACTGACCATCAGCTTGCAAACCAAGCATTCAAAAATGAGAATACCTTTGTTCTAGATGAATTGAAAATGGAATTGGAGAATAGATGTGTTGTACAATACAAATAAAAAATTAAGAACGTTGGAAACCACGAACTTCCCCTAAGACTGAAATCTCACTTCAGAAGAAGTAATTATCAATTCTGGTTGCCAGAATCTTTGAATAAGGCTTTTTTTTTTATTTAGGGAGAATTTGGATCATCCGTACCAAGGCTGCGGAGTCCAACCCAACCCTACTCCCCCGCCCACAAAGAAAAAAATCCTTCTGCTCGCAAGCTACATTCCCCTCTCAAAATCTTACCATAATGGGCGTTATGTTTGTCCGTCCGTCTGTCATTCAATCACTGCCAAACGGCTGGTCCGATGGGCATGAAACTTGGCAGGGTTATAGTGGGGACCCCTAAGATGGATCATAATATGGTTTTATCCTACCTTCCCTTCCTCTCTCCCAGGGGTGGGGGTGAGAAGGGATTCCCTGAAACTGAGACGGTTCTCCCCGTGAAACGGGGCTGGTTATAACCGTAGATTGCTAGTGTAATCAGTTACTCCATGTCACGTAGTCCTTCCTTTGGTCATATTTTGGCAAAATCTAGACTCCTCCTGCATAGCCCTGCTAACGGGCAGACAGACAACGAAACGAACGCCAACAAAACAAGCTAAAAACATAATTCTGCCTCCGAATTCCTAGATTTAATCCGTAACACGGCTTGAAAATAAGATAACGACGCAACAGGTTCTCTATACTCAGCCTCGTCTGCAACCTAGAGTTTCACAATTTAAGGTCAAAGTTTAGAAGGTAAATAACATTTGATCGAGAAATCTACTGATAATCCTGTCGGCCCTCGAAGCTCTCTTTGAAATTATTGAGAGATTCGTCGAATATTCTAGTTGTTAAATAGTTTTCTCGTAGAGAAAATCCTGTTCAATGTAATTTACTACTTGATCGAACTCCCATTACGAGGATCAAATCATACGAAACCAGTACTTGAAATGATGGGGGAAATGTTTTGCTGAAGAGATAAAGGATTTGTTGTAAAAGGTTTCAGGAGTAATAGATTATATATGTATTTGTACTTATATAAATGTATATCTACACACACACACACACACACACACACACACACACACCACACACACACATATATATATTATATATATATATATATATATATATATATATATATATATATATATATATTATATATACACATTTATAATGTATGTTTACACCCATTAGTGTGGGGTTCCATTGCATTGTGCAAAGAGATATTCTAAATCCTGTGGAGAATACATTTCAATTAAGGATATTTAACCCTTTACCAAAACATCACATTTCCTTATTATTTGCCAGCCCAGAAGAATTACATTATACATGACGTGAATTTATTATACCTCAAATACAGCCGGCAGTTTGGGTCTGAAATTCAGGGAAGTTCTGCTTTAGAATTTCGGGATCACTTTTCAAGCGTGTTGTGCAGAATCTGCAAAATGTTGCAGTTTAGGTTGCCATCTTATTATTCATGAAAACCAAATCGTATAACTTCGTTGATAATATAATAATGGGGAAATCAGATATTCGGTATTTTGGAAATATTTTACCTTTATATACATCCCAACGCCATTTGGATTATGTTTGATATTAAACCAAACACAATGTTGCTCTTAGTTAAAATAACACTTTTTCGCCTATTTCTATGATCGTTGATCATTCATCTATGCATATTCTGCTTAGATTATTTTTGTTTTACTTTTTGTTTTCGTTTTAACTATTGTTTTTGCTATTGGTTGATCCTGCCATTACCTGTCTTATCGTTAACCGTACATTGTCTTTATTCGTTTCTCTCTCTTTAGTTTTTTGAAAAAAGCTCTTACGATTTTAGTCCTAATGCTTTTGTAATACTTTCATGTTATTTCTCTGGTGATTTGTTAACCTGCTTAAGTATCCAGAGTGTATTTTAGCTTGATTTTTTTTCATGAATTATGCTGCAGAAAGAGCAAATTCTTTCAATTTTTGGTTGTTGATATACAAACACTTACACATACACACAGACACACACACACACACACACAAACTTCCCATTAACGGATTGCAAGGACGCGCAACTGGAAGGAATTCTAGGCAACAAATGGGGAACTTCTTTATAAAAACAGCTGTGCATTTCAGGGCCGTGTCTAATCGATTTTCGTCGATAAAATCTTACCAACGTATCTGGTATGGATCATATTTTGGAAATAGCTATTTGAAACCACGGCCTAATTGACAAAAGTATGCAGTGATGTCAAATGTGGATAGTTAAGGCACTTATCAGAGTAAATCAAGGAACTGTAAGGGGAAACTTAGCTAGATTTAGTTGGCACCCAAAGAGAGGCTAGTTGTAACGTAAACTATGAAATCAGAGGTAATAGCAGGTTCCTAGTAGTGTGAATCACAAATATTTAACACTCTTTTAGAATAAGTATTGAAGGAAAGGCTAGGCAAAACACTGTTGAGAATGACGATAATATTACGATTTCCATTGATGATACCACGGTAATGAATAAGAATTTGGTATATATACATATGACAATATTATAGCAAGGGGATTTGGCAGATATACATATGGCAATATCGCTATTTTCATTTCACTGAGTATAGGAATACATGGCAGTAATAGCCCAATTTCTATTTACCTTTCGACTATCAGCTATACAAGACTTTTGGAATTGGTGAACTACAGTCATATTGAAACGGAAATACGATCATTTAGAGGTGGTTGGTACAATGTTTTGCCCTTATGTACCTGGTAACCTTACATAATAGTAAACACCGCTGACAACAAGGGGAGGGCAGCCGATCGTCATCGGTCAAAGCGAGGGTATACGGGAGTGCTGCTTCACCTATGACAAGCCCATCAAACTGTCCTCATGGCTTCAAGACTGCTTTCGTGTTGCGTGTTTTTTGCCGTATGCAACACAAACACCAAACGATTTAGACAAGAAGACAAAGGTGACCTTTAAAAGGTTTATACTAGAATGACGAGTATGAAAAAGAGATATATACAAACATTTTGTTTATGTCAAGGTCTTTCTAACTTTTCAGACCAAGAATAAACAATGGCTGAATTTGCTTGACTAATAAACTATCGCACTGATTAGCAGCAACGACCATTTTTAACAATATGCCTATTTTTTTTACTAACCTCCTTACACACACACACACACACACACACACACACACACACATATATATATATATATAATATATATATATATATATATATATCTATATTTTATATATATACATATATATATTTATATATATTATAAATTTCATTTATGTATGATGTGCATATGCATTTATGTATGTACCATATCTGTCTATATATGTGTATATATACAGCATATGTATTTATATTTGTTCTATCACCCTCTTCCCTGATGACGAAGTATGAACAATAACAATAATGATGGTGATTATAATATTATTAACAAGAATAATGATAATAACAGTAATGAATATTAATGTAGTTATTATCATTATGATTAATAATATCATTATCAACACTTTATGTGGCCGTGTGCATAGGAAAAACAAAGTATGTTAAATAATGCATTTTTATTCATTGGCTAAATACTGGTCTTAATCCACAAAACCCTAAGACCGTTTGGCAAATTTGGCTGGTATCAGAACGATACTTCATATATCCTTGAAAATGCAGGGTAACAATGGTTTTCACAGAGACTGTTTAAGACTTGGTGCATATTTCAAATCAACAGAAACGTGGATTGTGCCATGGAACTGCATTACTAAATTAATATTCTCATTTAATGCCCATTCCTTAATTGTACTCTACTTGGGAGTTTGAATGTGTGAAACAATAAAAGAATTCATATACTACTGTTACTACCACTACCAACATCTGAGTCTTCATTCATAAAGTATATGGCCCGGGTATCTAGTAACATACGTCACTACAGTATCAATTGGATATCACTGCATATTTTTGCCAATTAGGCTGTGGCTTCAAATAGCTATTTCCAAAATACGATCCATATCCGATGTTTTGGTGAGATTTTATCGACGAAAATCAATTAGACACGGCCCTGAAATGCACAGAAGTAGAACGAAAAAAAAAAACAAAAAAAAAACCAAGGCCTATTTAATCAATATATGTCACATATAAAAGAATGGTTCCTTTCTAAGTAAGATATTGATAATAAACAATACCTGACCTAAATTCTGAGGTATTCCTTACAGCGAACATTTTTATATTCTTGCATCGAATAAAAAAGTTGGTATTCAAGGAAACGGAATATAGAGATCCTTCAAGAAAATAAGGACATTTTTACAAGGAAACCAAAAGCGCTTCTTTCTAGAGATGTTGGATGATTTTGACAACCTGTGATCGGTTCCATTTTGAGCCATTAAAATCCATTAGTTTTCCTTTGTGGTTTCCTTCCATTATCATCGTTCGTCGAAATGAGGGAAAACTTCACCACACATTTCTCGCGCTTTCCTCTTTCCCATTATTGTTTGGATCTCATTCAGCCTGTTTTCAAAAACGTTGAGAACCTAATAAACGAAGACTCGGGTTATCTAGAATTAAAAAAAAAATAATTAAAAAGATAATCTTCCAGGAACATCCACCTGAATTCGCAAAAAAAAAAAAAAAAAAAAAAAAAAGAAATTGCTCCTGGAATATTGCCTGTCTCTTTTTTTATATATAAAACGACTTTGCTTTATGAAGTAAACTATTCTAACTGTAAACATTTTCTTTTGGAGAAACGTTTTACAGTTATTAAAAAACACAGCGCTTTTGTACATGAATGAAAAAGTATACCTTAAAAAATTTGTTTAGGTACAGATTTCTACAAGAGAAGCGTACGGAATGAACAGACCATGAAATCCATGATGGAATCACTTCGGTCGCGATAGTTTAGAAATGGTACAGACAGTGTTCGGGAGTTTGCCATACGAACTAGTTAGTCTGGAATGATAATGCCTCTCTCTCTCTCTCTCTCTCTCTCTCTCTCTCTCTCTCTCTCTCTCTCTCTCTCTCTCTCTCTCTTTCTCATGCGCACTTTGAATAATGGGGTTTCTTTATTTAAAATATCAGTCATGGACATTACTACTCCCGCTCCCCCGACAGGAGAAGACGAAAGGAAATCTAATTCTTTTGACGGCGAACAAAGGAACACGAGATTCAGCCTAGTTTCACGGGAAAGGAAGACTGATGAGAGGACGAATTTGGGAAGGGAATAGAGGATGAATTTTCAAAATGGAAAATCAGAGCAGGGAATGAAACTTCAGCCGGGGGGAGGGGGGGAATAAGCCTGGATGAGAAATGAAATCCCATTAATGGAAAGGTCTAGGCTTTTGGATAAATACGAGTGCCTGCATAGCTATTTAAATTACTTATTATTTCATATATTAAGAACATTTTTGTGCATTAGTATTATTTCATACGTTAAGCATATTTTCGTGCATTAGTCAATGCTTATTTACTCAGTGAGAGAGAGAGAGAGAGAGAGAGAGAGAGAGAGAGAGAGAGAGAGAGAGAGATGTATTGGTTTCAACTAAAAAATACGGTAAAAAAAGGAAGGGCTAAATTAACTTTAACGTTCATTACCGCATGGAATAATCGTATTCCCAGTTCAAAAACTTTAACTTTAGAAGTAGCATCATTCAGTTCATTATCGGATTATGCTATAACTGTGCAATGTGGCTTTAATTTATTTTGTCCACTTATATACTCATTTTGCGAATGATCTGGAACAGTTTCCAGCTTTCTAGGCCCAACAGTATAGGTCAAATTATTTTTCGAATAAGGAAAAAATGTAAAGCCAAATATCAAAGCGAAAAGCAAACTGCGATAGCGAACTTTGCAGGATATTTTCCAATCAGGCGGATGGAGTTTTTCGATGCAGTTTCATAAAGGGATGTAAATACATATTTCCCCTCTTTTTGATCCATCATTATTTTCGTGACGAGTGCTTTACATCATATCAAACTATCGCTGGTTTAAGTAAAATTTTCCGAAATTATATATTTCCAATGAGAAATGGCATTTTCTAGAACATTTTTTTTCAATTTCTGAATTCTTAGGTAAGGACTATGTTCATAATATTCTTATTTTAGTCTTTTCTATTACAAAACCAAATTCACTAAAGCAAATAATCTACCTTTGCCACTTTTACTTGGTGTTCTGGACACTTGGAGTATATATGCTAATGCAGTTAAGGCCATAAAACAAGCCTGCATTATATATATAATCATAGTTGGTATAACAAACAATAAAAAAACGGGCAGAAATTCCTTCGGCCCAATCGAGTTTTCTGTATGAATCGCGGCCCATGAAGCTTTCAGTCACGGCCAGGCGGTAGCCTGTCAGAGCGTTGCCAGACACATGCTCATGGCTAACTTTAACCTTGAATAAAATAAAAACTGCTGATGCTAGACGGTTGCCATTTGTTATTTTTGATGATTGGAGGGTGGATGATCAACATACCAATTTGCAGCCCTCTAGCCTCGGTAGTCCTTGAGATATGATTGGGACGGTCAGACAAAGCCATCTCAATAGATGTCTTTTACAGAAAACTGAATACGAAAACTTCCCCGTGAATACTAATAGTCATCATTTGAGGTTTACGATCTCGGTACGCAGAAACGTTTATTTACTTGACACTTTTCAGAGGAAGCGGACACTTGTAAATGCAACTGCGGTACCAATCTTTTGAGACTTTGAGGAATACTTGCTGCGGAACCTAATGTTCATTCTTCTTTTTAATTCCTTTTCTTCGGTTTCTTCAATATCATCTCACGCGAAGGCATGTCTTCATAAAGATTTGGAAGGGGGATATCTGATGAATGTCCTTAGAGATTTTAGAAACGAGCCAACTTCTTGGAATTTCCTGCGGCTCAGGCGATGAATTCCATCAACAAAGGCTAAGTTTAGAAATCAACGAACTCTTGGAACAATTTTAGGTACAATTAAGACACGATTATAGCTAAAGTTCGTGCCCATAATAAAGGAATTGGAGGAGGAGGGACACGAATGTTTCTTGGAACTGTTTTTGTTTTTAAGATTTAATGTATGGTTGCAGATAGTGAGTTTACGTAGTTAATTTGAATACAGTATTGGGATTAAAATATATTTCGGAAAGATTCTTTCAGTGCATGGGGTATCAGGCCCAACTGTAATGAAAGTATCAATGATCAACCAGTTATACATTTGCTTACAATGCACTGACTTTGACCACCCGGATATCAAGGGAGATAAAAATTAATACCGACTAAGAACCGATGTCAACCAATCTCCACCTTCATAGCTGACTACTAATTATGAATTTTTCCCTCATACAGCGTGGCATTGTTTTTTATGTTCACAAATATTAAGCCACAATATCGTTTAATATTCAAATCACCTTAGTCTGGTATTAACTTACACCCGAAGTGCTTCGTCCCCCAACAGGATTCGAACCATAGTCATTTACCATGAACTCACCGATCAGATATCAAGGTGGATGTGAGGGTGATATTGATTTCAAGTACAGAACCTGAATTCGACAGACATATGAACACCAGAGTCGATATCAACTTTCGTCTCTCTTGATAGCCGGGTGGTCAAAGTCACTGTCTACCCAAGTAGTATTGCACAATTAGTGCTTCTAAACAAACAAAAAAGCTATAATCTGCACTGAAAGGATCTGAAAGATGGTGCCTTTACCATTTTACCATTTACTTTGAGAATAACGTAAGGAAAAACATCATCAAATGTTAGAAAATTATCCTGTTTGACCGAGTAAGCGATCAGTAGGAAGACTATGCATACAAGGCGAACAGGAACGAAGAAGAATATTGTGGTCATGAAAAATAGAAAGATTCAGCGAAATTGTTCAGAATAGCCTCACGGTGTTGTTGGGACTGTCATCTATAGACCTTGCTTCTCTCTAACTGCCATTCTGTCTGTTTCGGTCAGACATTCCCCTCATTTTGTACTTCGGGAACCGCCACAGATAAAACAAGACAGCTCTTCCCTCGTCCCCCTCCCTTTTTATTCCAGAGGACAGACGTCTGATATAGACCTCAGATATTGATGATGAGGAACTGGAATTTGCCATTGGGCTTTAGAGATGGCAGATATGAATGGCATCGCTTTTGGGGCGTTTCATGGAACTTTTCAGTATAATGATCTGTCCGAATACCAGTAGGGTTCAGCCGAGTGGAATTACGACAACAAATTTTCGTTAGTGTTTTTCAATGGTGAACTTTACTTTATCGTTTTCCTTCACGTCACGATATTTCGTGACCACAGTATTTCACTGCTAGTTATTTTCGTATTTTATTTGATGACGAAGATAAAAAATCCGCCATAGAATCAACATGTAATTGCTTTTACATTTAAAACGTATGCATATATATATATATATATATATATATATTATATATATATATATATATATATATATATATATATATATATATCTGGAATTGTTATGTATTTGATCTTTGATGAGATGAACTACTGAACATAAAATATCATATCTATATTTCGACGAAAATTCCCTATTCATTCATTACCATGCAAATATATACTGTTTTTAGCCATTCTTTCTTATAGAGTAATAGATGGAAAGAAAATGGTGAAGGTCTCATTCATCCCCTTCGCTTTCAGTCAATGTGAGGTTTCCTTCTCCTTTGGACTCTCCGGATATTTTAGGGGGTTCCTTAACTGTGTTTAATTAATACCGAATTTTTTTAAGGTACTTCCTTGATAAATGTATATATATACTATATATATATATATATATATATGTATATATATATATATATATATATATATTATATCTATATATATATATATATGATATATATATATAATATAAGTATATATAGATATATTATATATATGTGTGTGTGTGTGTGTGTGTGTGTGTGTGTGTATTACAAGTGGTGGTTTACGTTCACGTTCAAATGTTCCTTGTTTTGTTTCAGTTCTCATTTGTGAATGGGCAATAGCGTTAGCTCAGGTCTAGACAAGGCATGGGGCTCGATAACTTTATCCTTAGAGATTTCTACTGCCACAAAAAATAAATAAATAAATAAATAAAAATATATGTATACATACACGCACACATATAATCACATTTGATTCATAACCCATTCATGTCCAATTCACTATGCGTTATGGATAACTTACAGCTCGAGGAAATTATACATAAGTGCATCTACCCTGATTAGGATTCGAACCTATGCTTTTTTGGCATTTGAACGTAGGTCATAAAAACATGCTCCCAGCCGTCAAGTCTCCAAAAGCTGCATATACCTCGCAAACAGATCTTTAATTAGTCTCTGCCATATTTCTTTCATTAGCAGTCAGAATCCACACTTCCTACCCATTTACACACAAACAAAAAAAGACACACTTCGTGTAGCATTAGAGGAACGAAAAGACTGCACCCACACTGAAAACATGCAAGACATAGCAGCAATCTATATAATACAAATAGGTTGAAAACAAGTGAAGAACGAAGCTTTGACCAACGCTGAACAGTCATATGAGGCACTGGTTAAGACTACTGGTTAACAGTGTCTGATAAGTGCGTGATAAGTTAGCCGACGTTTCAGTGATAAATCATGGATAGATCTAACGAGTAAGTGACTACAAGACCATCAGGCTCTTCATGTACTACAAACACAGAAGGCTCATCGCAAACACCTCAAATTACGGTATGAAATCGCAAGTATTAACGTTAAAGCTTAGTTCCCCAACTGCTTTACAAGGCTTTTAATGTTTACTTTAAAGCAAGTCAGCTATATATTAATTCTTTTATTTTTTATTCAACACATTCGAAAGGTTTTCCATAAAGTATCGTTAGTTTTAAGAGATTTTCTTTCAGTTAATTTAATAAGTTTGCAGCTAACAGCCTTCTATCTGACTCGAAAATTGAACTGGACATCAATTTTACATTGCCTCGAAAACAACAGCATTTTCTCACTCAAGTCTTCTCAGAAAAAAGCGAAGAACACATGAAAGAAAGATGGCTTAAACTCTACGAGTCAGTATAACCGCTCGAAAAAGAGCAAAGAAAGGGAGTCTCTACGAGGAAGACTCGAGGCTGAGAGAAATCGCTGGTTAAATGTCTCCTGGGGCGCCGCCAAGCACTCTAACATTGCCACCAAGGAAAAAGGGGAAAAAAGAAAGAAAAGGGGAAAATGGAGCCGAAGGGCTTCGTGGTAGTCGGCTTCTTTTGTACTGTTCAAGAAATGTAAAGAAATTTTTTAAATTTTTCCTTATATTCAGCTGCATTAGTGATTATAATGAATCATGAGAAATATGGCTCTCCCGAAATGCACATTGTCAAGGTTATAGATGCGCTGAATTGTCCTTAATAGTATATTTTGGTGGGTGGATAAAATAAGTCATAAAGATAGCAATGCTTTTCTCGAGACGAAGATAGAATCTATCTACATCAACCAAATGTGCGCGTTCGTACAGCTGAAACGCATATTTCTTCTTTAATTTTCCATCTTGATGTGAGAAATAATTCAGGAATATTTCGAGGCTTGTATCATTTCAACTTGACTGACTTCGATGCAATTTATACTAGAGTGAAGGATAATCCCCACTAGAATCAAGGGATTACAAGCAAAGAATGATGTTGAAGTGCATTGAAATAAAAGTAAGATTTCGTAAACAAGCAGCTTATTTAAGTTCAATATGTTTAGAAGAATAACCTGCGTGGCGGTTTAACGCTTAGGGAGAATTTGAAATGAAAAATAAAGTGCATCTGCAAAGAACAAGACAATAATTTTCTTTTACCCCGATGCGATTTCATTGGTAATAAAAAAAGAGAGATATACTGGGCAACGACCACCATAGCTTTTTCCAGAAGAAAAAGAGTATCTTATATCTTGAACAAGGCGAAGTCCCCCTTTTTATGACCATTTTATACCCAATTAGGTGTGCGTAATATTTCCTAGTTATTACAGCACATGGAGAAAACATGGAGGTTTAGAAAGCTAGTTCCTGGGCATGTTGACCTCAAATGCCTGAATGTGTAGAATAAGAGTGAAAATAAGTCAAGAAAGAATGAAAGATATGATGATTTTTCCTAGATAGTGACCCTAAAGGGTTTTAACCCGGTATATGTATCCACCTTTCCGGCGTGTTTAGTAGAAGCCCGTTGGGATCACCGTACAAGTGTAAACAAAAGACTGTAACTATTATAAAGATAATGGACCCCAGACATATTAGCCCTGGTTAACGCCCACCGAAAACCTTAGGGGGTCACTATCTCTGAATTTATGACCGAAAATCCTTGGGGGTCACTATCTATAAAGAGCGCCTTAGTGGCGTGATCGGTATGGTCTTGGCCTGCCACCTCGGTGGCCACGAGTTCGATTCCCTGGCATTCCACTGAAGGGTCAGAGATGTGTATTTCTGATGATAGAAATTCATTCTCGAAGTGGTTCGGAAGTCACGTAAAGCCGTTGGTCCCGTTGCTGGATAACCGTTGGTTCCATGCAACAGCAAAACACCATGCAAACAAACAAACTATCTATGAAGGACCCAGATAT
>NC_087207.1:14436751-14439251 GCF_015104395.2 Macrobrachium nipponense
GGTAATTGCCAACAAGAGAACATTCCTTTCCGCCTTCCCCGACACACAAACTTTTAATTAAAACCAAAGTTGCGTTGCTTGGTCATTCTTTTCACTATTCATTTATTCCCCAACCTTCCATTCAGTTTTGTTTTCCTTCTTATTGGGATTGCTAATTTAGGTGTCGGGAGATTTTTGTATTTGCTCTTTTTTTTTTTTTTTTTTTTTTTTTTTGTCTGTTTACACAATATTTCGATAGTAGCAATAATACTAGCAGAAAAAAAAACATATTCAAATCATTTATAATTGATAAGCAGCGTTACCAGTTTTCACAACAACAACAATAATAATAATAATAATAATAATAATAATAATAATAATAATAATAATAATAATAATAATAATACAATTATAATAATAATAATAAACAATAATCGAGAAACATTAATGCTCCTATTCGTAATACTGGAAAGAACCCTTATTGATGAAATTTGTATTTCTGTTAACTTCAAGTTTTATATATATATATATAAATAAATATATATATATATATATATATATACATATATATATATATATATATATATATATATATATATATATATATAATATATATATATATATTGAAATTCAAGGATGTGATACCAACTGAACTGCAGTCAGCTATTGTGTATAAGTATAAGTGTCATTGCTGTAGTGCAATGTACATTGGAAAATCTAAATGGCAGTTCAGGGTTCGCATCTTCGAACATCTCGGAAGATCTGTTAGGACAAATAGGCCATTAAGCAAACCACCATTTAGTGCTATTCGTCAACACTGAAGAATATGACCATCCTATCAATGTAGATTCCTTTTCAGTCCTTACTTGCAGAACCAACGCAATGGAGCTCGGAGTGGTTGAGTCTCTATATACCATAAGATAAACCCTCTCTTTGTAATAATGAAAGGTCTGTTGAATTGCTGTGTTTTTAGATTTTTTGGATTTTTCTGCTCTCTTTGACAACAAACAATGTATTTCTCTATATTTTAAGATTTTGCTGCGAGTTTAGGTTATTATGTCTTGTAATTGTGTAATTTTATATTTTATTTTGCTTCGTTAATTTTAATGTAACTTATAGTAATTATGTAATTTTATCTTATTTTGCTTGTTTTAATGTAACTTATATTACGTCATTGATTTTAATTGTAAATAATATTTCATTATAGATTGCCCGATGACGGAGGAAAGTAAATCTCCGAAACTAGTCGCAAATAAAGATGCTCTTCATTCAAGCCCTGGTTTTAAAATATTTCATTTATTCGTCTCCGATTTTCACGGAACTCTTCTATTGCTGATATATATTATATATATATATATATATATATATATATATTATATATATATATATATATATTATATATATATACCTATATATAATATATATATATCATATATATTATATATATATATATATATATATATATATATTCCAGGTACTCTTATTATAGAGAATTGCCTTTAGATTAAGATAGCTCCTGCAGTCATCTTCACAGAATCCTTTTCGATATCAAAATGATCCTCTGAAGATGATATCACATTGAACTAACTAATAAAAATTCTGTAAAAATGATAATAATAATAATAATAATAATAATAATAATAATAATAATAATAATAATAATAATAATAATAATAATAATAATAATAATATACTTGGCGGGTCATCGAAAGCTTTCTGCTTTGTATAATTTGAATAACAAAATCAAAAACATACATACTACTGTGGATTTACTGTGATTATGCGTTTTCTTTGAATATTATGTAATGATAATAAAAACATAAAATAAACATTATGTATTGTGAGGATTAATAAGTAATGTGAGTGTTTGTGCGTGTGTTTCCAGTAATGTTGATAATAATTTACCCAAAAATTCGCTCATAAGTTTTTATTTCTAACACTCAACATACTCTGGGAATTATGCAAATATGGTTACGTGCATTTACCGGCAAATGAAAGAAAATTTTTACGACTTATTCGTTCGCTTTTTCAAGAGCGGGTCGTAATTTATTTCTTCAATATGATTATAGATTACAAGATTTCTTTGAGTCAAGCACATTGTATGCTTGTAGTAAAAAGAAAAAAAAAGATATCTAAGGATTAATTGAATATGGTCGGCTACCAACATTCACCTCTGAAAACATCATAATTCAAGGTCATGCCCTGTTCTAATTGAGATATCTATGCCAGTCTCTCTCTCTCTCTCTCTCTCTCTCTCTCTCTAATGTCAGTACAAGTTCAAAATATATATACGCAGATTATTTTACCGCCTTCTTATGGCATGAAGTTATGAAACTGATAAGTTCCTTAATTAAACGCTCTATCGCCATCTGTGTAAAGAGCGGTAAGTTATAAAGTGAATTTTGCTTTCCTGATCAGAGACTTTCTATAAAAATTGGCACACATTGGCAACCCTAATTACATGGGGAATGTTCTTTAGACAAGTTTGATCAAAGACTGAAATGGAAAGGAGTTCATTTAC
>NC_087207.1:14441751-14451751 GCF_015104395.2 Macrobrachium nipponense
ATTTGGGTATTTGTGCCACTATGACTTGTTAATCATTTTGTTCTTTGTTATAACCAATTGCTTTGGGAAATAAATGATATTTTGTATATTTACGCAGTCTTAATAAGCCTCGTGACATTTACAGACAGGGCACCGTTGGCAACAGGTAAGAGTTCCCAGTTTGTGTAGTTTAGGGAATAAAGGGGGTGTAATAGTGGTGCCAGCGGTAAAGGCTTTTTATATATTTTTCAAGCTGTAGGTACGCTCCGAAGGGACTGGTGACCAGTTAGAAATAGGGGGTTTCGGTTTTTATTTTGATACGAGAAGGGGTTATTAATCATGTCACAGGCAACTCAGGGTCACTACTGCTGATTCGACAGAGAGAAGCTGTTCCTCAGACAGTCTTCCTCTCCCAAGCCAAGTCAGTTGATTTCTTGAGATTACGGAATAAAGGTGTTTAAAAAGAGAGAAAAAGGGGGGGGGGGGGGAGGTGGGGGGGGAGTTTGGTTTTCGACATATTAAAGTGTTTCGCAGTTCGCGCATGTTTGCGGTGTATGTGAATTCGGTTTACGGTCATATGAAGACGTAAGTGTATTTTCGAGTTTTTTTTTTTCTTTTTTATTTTTTTCCCTCTTTTTGTTTTGTGATTTTCTTTAACTTTTTGTTCTTGTTCATGTTCCTTGTGTTTGTGTGTGGCGAACTTGCCTGAGTGGGATTTTTGCGGCAAGTCGTGCCAGAGAGAGAGAGAGAGAGAGAGAGAGAGAGAGAGAGAGAGAGAGAGAGAGGCGAGTTAGCCTTGCGTTCTTTCTTTTCCTATCCCTTCCTTGTTATTATTATTATTTTTTATTGTCATTTTCGTGGGGTTGATTTTGTGATTGGGGACGGGGCACGCTTACCTTTTGTTATCTGTTGTTGGGAAAATTTTTTTTTTTTTTTTTTTTTTCTTCTCCTTGATTGGGTTTAGTGTATATAAAGTACATTGGTGTTATTGAGACCAGGGAATAGCCTTGGGAACCAAGATAAAATGGCAGATCCAAACCGACGACGCTACTACATCACGTGACGAACATTTCTGCGGGGGTCAGCCCGTTCAAAGGGATCGTGGATGGCGCTTTGTCACAACCCCTGTGAATATTTTCATAGAAGGAGTTAATAACTATTTAGCGGGAAAGAATATAGTAGACGATGTAGAGGCATTCAGAGAGGCGAAAGCTTTGCTAGATTTCAATAAGGGAGACCTCAGTCATAGGTCAAGGAGTTTCCAATTTACGAAATGTCGTACCTGGACAGACTTGCAAGCATTTTTTGAAAACAGCATATGGCTCAAAGGAACACGGAGATATGGTGAGAGACCTTCGAGGTCTTTTATAAACTACGGAAAGGCACTAATAGCCTTGTAGAACATAGTTCAAAGCTGTTTGACGCAGTGGCAGATTGGGTAGGAAAATTGAAAACATCTAAATGGGTTACAGGGGATAATCCCCTCTAAATAAATGTTCATAAACTGATCTATTTTTCCCTGCTCTTACATGGAGGTACCCGATGCAATAGTGGATAGCTTTGATGAAAAGGTTGAGCCTACCTCAGACGAAGAATTACTTTATACCCAAATAGATAAACACAGGTCTAAATGTCCCACCGTAGATAGACAATTTTTAACGGGACAGGCCGAGGGATAGAGTACAGAGAGACACGGAACTCTCTTCTCATCGTCTGTGTGCAAAAGTTGAGTATAACAAAAGATCGTTTGATCAAAAGTAACAGCAGTTGCGTTGTTTCAACTGCAATAAACCAGGACATCCAAAGAAATTGTGTAGGGTTAAATATTGCGGAATGTGTAAAAGTACTGAGCATTATTGGCAGTCTTGTCCATCTCAGATACGGAGAGATGCGAGGCCTGCGCGCAAGGTTCTGGTAATTATAATGTGAGAACTTCCCAGGCGGGTCAAACCAGAGGGCAAAGGGATCGGCGAAATTTTTGGAAGCCCGATCAACAAAAAGGGTACAGGTGATTGGTACATGCCATTGTGGTCTCGTGGGGGACGCCCCAGAGCCCAAGCCCATAGTCTATGGAACAGTAGGGGATGTGGATATCCCGGTTTTCATAGACACTGGGGCATCAATACATCAATAAATCTAATGGACTATAATTTGTATCAATCCATGTTCTCCAATTACCCTTTGCAGCCCTCTACGGAGACGGTGTGTGATGTGCAAGCCCATAGATTAAACACCCTGGCTTGTGTACAAATAAGGTTTGCTCTCGGTGACAGAGTGTTAACAGAACCTTTTTTGGTAATAAAAGGAATTGCCTTAGGTAATAAAATCTTGTTGGGTCATCCTGCTTGTAGAAGACACAAGATTTCGATCCATGCGGGTGCTAATGGGATAACAATCGGGAAAATGAATTACCTCATACCATATGAGGACGTGAATAGAATGGAGGACATGGAGGTTATTGAAAGAGGAGAGGTGCTCGGTGGTATTAATTGCAGGTGATACGAGTGTTATGGGGAAAGGTAATGTTAAAACACACGTTGGTGATCTGGGAGATGATTACGGGAGTTCTATCAGAGTTCATAGTGGTAACAATGATACTAACAATACTGATGATGATACTAATATGGATGTTGTTTCTGATACTAACAATGCTGGGGATAATACTGAGGGTGGTAATTTGTATGGGGCGGTGGCAAGGGGAGATACTAACCACAAATATACAGGTGTTTTATTTGAAGACATTATGTTACTACAGGTTCAAAGGTTATGGTAAGTTAAATTGAAGGAAATGGGAAAACCCACAGATGTGTGTGTTATTGAAAACAGTGAAAAGCTCAGGGGAGTTGTTAGCACGGCATCGGTGAACAGTGTATCCAAGAATGGGGTTACGTGGGTGGAGCTATTAAACTGTAATGATACAGCTAGGAGATACCAGAAAAATACATATATAGCAGACTTCCCATGATTGGAACTGCGATAGTGGTTCTGTGGCTATCGTAGAGGGGAAACCTGAGTTTTCGGAGGCAGAAATACAATCAAGGAACAACCCACATAGTGAACATTTGGCTAATGCGGATTATAGCGAACACGTTGAAGCGATAAGCGGGCTCTTGGCGGAATTTGGGATACGGTAGCCTTGCAAGGTGATAAATTGGGGTTGACTAATGTCTTAGAGCATAAGGTAAATTTGGAGAGCAACACAAAACCTATTTATATTCCTGCATATCGCATACCTTTCAAATCAGAGAACAGTAGAGAAAGAAGTTAATAGATGGGAAGAAGAAGGAATCATTAGACCCAGTGTGTCTCCTTACAACTTTCCCTTGTTAGCGGTACCTAAGAAAGACGGTTCGGTCCGTGTATGCGTCGATTTTAGACGTTTAAATGAGAAAACGATCCCTGACCGCTACCCAGTTGCGTGCATACCAGATCTTTTGTCGAAATTGGGGGACATATTATTTATAGCTCAACTGATTTGGCGCAAGGTTTCTTACAGGTCCCTCTCAGCGAGAGTAGCAAGGAATATACCGCCTTTTCAGTGCCCAAGGGACACTATGAATTTACGCGAATGCCTTTCGGTTTATCGGGCAGTCCGATGACTTTTACCAGGTTGGTGAACACAGTTTTGCACGGGTTATTGGGCAAAAATCATTTTTGTGTATATGGATGACATCCTGATCGCAACGGACACGATCGCGCAACACCTGGAAGTGCTTACAGAAGTACTTAGGAGGCTTAGATTAGCGGGGTTGAAAATCAAGCTAGCCAAGTGTTCGTTCTTGAAAAAGCAGATCACATATCTAGGTCACGTCATATCTAAGGAAGGGGTTAGAGTAAATGACGATAAAGTCAAAGCAATAGCGAATTTTCGCATCCCCAGATCAAAGAAAGAGATTAAGTCATTCCTGGGTATCGCCGGTTTCTTCAGGAGGTTCGTAAAAGGGTTTTCTAACATAGCAGCTCCCCTAACTGATGTGTTGCGGGAAGACGTTCAATTTCAATGGAAGGAATCCCAGGCGGAGACGTTTTCCAAAAGCTTTAAAGATGCGTTTAATGAATCCCCCGGTTTTTGAAGTTTCCAGATTTTAAGGAACCTTTTACATTAGTGACTATGCAAGCCAGGAAGGCATAGGTGCATGCCTTATGCAAAAGTTTTGATGGGAAATTACATCCTATAGCTTTTTATAGCAGGAAGTTCAGGATAAAAGGCAGTAACGAGAAGTCCATGGCCACCATAGATAAGGAAGCCTTTGCAATAGTGTCGAGCTAAGTTCATTTTAAAATGTTACTGATGGGGAATAAAGTAGAAGTCCTACAGACCACAAACCGTTACTTGATCTTTTTAATAAACCCGATTTGTCTCCCAAAAGAGCTCGATGGTTTCTAACTATCAGAGATTTTGATGCAAAGCTCAAATATATAGAGGGCAAATTTAATGTTTTGTCGCGGACGCTTTGAGCAGGAGTTTTCATGACGCGGAAGGTTTCCAAGTCGCGCAGGTCACTAACGAAGCCATACAATGGGATATACCCCTCATAGAGCTAAAGCAAGATGAAGACGAGGTCTTAGCAGATGCGAAAGCATTTCTGCGAGGGGATTAGTCAAGAAACGTTATAGCTTGCCTTTTTCGGGTTTGGAGTAGAAGGAAATCTGTTGGTTAGGAAAATTAAATATAAGTTGAGAACCAGTGAAAGTAAAGGAGATACGACACAGATCGTAATTCCGAAAGTCCTAATTCCAGTGGTTTTAGATATAGTTCATTGCAGGTTCGGTAGTCCTCACTTGGGAATAGAGAAAAAAACTTATGATGAGGTCGGGCTAAATACATTTTGGGAAAAATAATGGGTAAAGATGTGGAAAATTTCGTAAGGAATTGTGCGGTGTGCAACGCATGTAAGCCTGCTAGGACAACGTCATGCAAATTAGGATCGTATCCTATACCGCGAGTAAACCTTTTCAGAGAATACATATGGACGTCTTGGGGAATTTTTGTGAGTCTAGATACGCGAACAAGTACTTGCTAGTGATAATAGATGAACTTACAAGGATAGTAGAATTTTTTTTCCCACTTAAGCATAAAACGGCGAAGAAGTAGCCATAGCATTTTTCAATGGTATCGTTTGCAGATACGGTTCACCCGAAGTTCTATTAACCGACAATGGGAGGGAATTTTGTGAACAAACCTTGGAGTGTTTAGCTGAATTCATGGGAATACAGAAAGTAACAATTATTCCATACAGACCCGAGGCTAATGGGTTGTGCGAACGAGCGAACAGGAAAGTGCTCGAAGCGCTCAGAAAACGGTAGGTGGTAATGATAGAAATTGGGACAGATATATTAACGTTGTTAGACATAGCATTAACACCATGGTTAGCGATTCAATTAAAATGTCCCCTTTTGAAGCTTTGTTTGGTTATCCAGCGCGAGGCACATTGATTTGTTAAACTACGCCTCACCAGGGGGCCGAGGGACACAGTTGAAGCGCTGATATCCACAGCGAGAGAGAGACACGCATGTCTTAGCCGTAATCTCGAGTCCACAACCATAGATATGGTTCAAAAGAGTATTAGTAAATCATCTGATCCCAAGATCAATGTCGGTGATAAGGTATTTTTAAAAACTTAACGTGAGAAATGAGTTAAATTACAAACTAGGCCGAAGTTTGAAGGTCCTTTTAAAGTCATTGAAGAGAAAATTGGAAATAGGTTTGTAGTTTTAAAATGAACGAACAGGTCAGGTCGAAGCTAACACAATACGTCGAAATTGAAAAGAATTGGTTGTGGCAATTAATATATGATAGCGCAATTGCATTCATTTTTCCTTTTTTTCTTGTTATCTGTTTTTGTAATTTGATGACAGAATGGCTTTGCAATTTTTTTTTTTTTTTTTTCCTTCTCCTTTGTTTCCTTCGAATTTTTTTTCTCTCTTATTGTATGTAAGTCTGCGGCGTTTTGGCGTAAGATTTCGGGTTAATATTTTTCGGCAAATGTTGCTTTAGCTGAGAAACGAGATGGTTTTTTTTTTAGCGTGGGGTCAGTAATTAAATAGAGGAATTATTTATGTCACCTCAGTGGTGTATTATTAAGATGATGGTTTATGTATAATGAGATGGTTCTGGGGGTGTGCTTACGAAGATCAGTACTAAACATTTTTTTTTGAGAATCATGAGTTTCTAGCGTCGCGGGTCTGATTATGCTGCAATGCGAAGCACCTGACGTGTTCATAGGTGGGTTTCTTTTTTTGCTGAAGTTGCTGTAAGGAGTCCGGTTGCGAACCTTCCCTTTGGAATTGTTGACTCGGGGATTTACACGGTTTTCGGAGATGCCGATTATGACATTTCACGAGAACGTGTCATATGAGGGGATTTTTTTTTCTTGTCGATAGGGTTGCTGCGCTAGCAGATTCTGTAACGGTACACATTCCGTTTTGGGAAAAGATGTTGAATTATATATGTTTTTTTTATTCTTTCTTAAACGTCGTCCGAGATGATTAAACACTGATGGTTTTCTTTTTCTTTTCTCTTATGTGTGTTGTGTAATGGGGAGGGGAAAGTTCACTTACTATTGTTGTATTATCTTATTTTTATTTATTTATTTTTTTTTCTCTCTTTTTTTTCTTTTCTTACGAGAGATGTTGCAATGAGGGTTAAGCTCTAAATAGCATTTATCTTTTAGATGGAAGATATAATTTGTCAGGGTATGTGGGTTGGATAGAAGGGGTGTTCGGCATATATTTTAGGAGGCTAGTTATATAAACCATAAAGGGGTTTTTACGTTGTTAGACTTTATGAGTTCTCTTTTGATAGTGTGTTTGTCAGATATGGATTATTTGTGAGAATTCAGTAGGTAAAGATTATTTGGTTTAGCGAGGAATTTTTGCTTTTTCTAATATTTGATTAGTAGATTGAATATATTAATAGTGACGAATTTGTGGGGTAAAAACAAGACTTTAGTTATTTTGTTATGACCATGTAGACCTTTTAAATACGGACACACAATGACTGGAGAATTCCCAACTTTACGTGAGGATGCCAAGGGAGACGACTTGTTCTACAGTACCAGAGATTGAGTCAAGTCTACACACGAAGGGCATTTTTGTGGACTGCCTTGGCAAAGGATGAGATGTCTTCGATATAATTTCGGGATAAACAGGAGTCTACAGTCTTCGATGAGGCGGGTGCGAGTAGCACTTGCATAGAATAACGGGGTGGTGACCACGTTTACTTCAGTAGAAAACGTCGAATCTACAGTTTCGCGACGGGAGGGTGTTGGATACACTCACGAGGGTCGCAGACGCTGAATAATGACGCGTGCTGAGTTTGTTTCGAGTTGGGTTACGTACTCGACCTGCGTCTACAACAATTCGCTCGTTCTACAGGGGTCCCAGCTGTTTGACAGTTCCTGTTCAGGATTCTTACAGACTTCTTCATGGTACTTAGTCGGCATGTCTACAAACTCGTCGAGAAAGGTGTTTCACCGACACCTACACGGAAGCCATAAGGCGGTTCGAATCCCGCCTACAGTGGAGTCCATTACAGTCCCGCCACTCGAAGATAGTGGTGAAAATTGAACCTTTATTTTTCGATGACCGCTATACTATACCGATAGTAATGATCATGTTAGGCGCTATACTGATCGCCATTTGTGTACTTGGAGTCCTTAAACTTTTATGCATTCGACGAAGCACAAGTGCTCCGGCAACGGAGGTGGCTCTAAGTCATGTGGTACATTGATACATTGGGCATTAGTTGCCGATATGGTGTGAGACGGGAGTGCATTATTTTCTTTTTTGAGCCAGCCTCTGGTTTTATATATATTGTAAGACGCTTGTGTGTCTAGAGCTAGGCGGGTGCTAGCATGGGGGGTAGCCGAGCTCCTCTAAAGAGGTGAAAGAGGGGGAATGGCTAATAATATGTTTAAAGTGTTTTATATAATAATAAAGTCACATAGCTCTACTGCCTAGAGACAAGGGTGGTACACTGCAAAGTTCACATGGGAGAGAAGGGTATTTGCTGAACAAGCAACTTGTCTCAGAGGTCGTTCCCCGTTTGCGAGGCATGTGCATTCGTTTGTACGCGTATTACAGGCCTACTGGTTCAGGGTACTTGTGGAAGACGCTTTCTTTGTGCAAAGGAGAGAACAAGCGGTTGCTCGAAGTGTCGGGAGAAAACGCCCATCGAAAAGGTAAGACCACGTTCTATAAAACTTAGAAAATCTGTTTACCTTTTGGCCAAAAGAGAGAAGTGTGGAAATATTCTCTTTACGATAAATACTTTGAAAAGAGGACGTGGGGTTTTGTCTATATAACTATTACTTTATTTACAGATGGGTCCGATTCCATGGTTGATTAGGAATGGGATTCTCTAACTGATAACTGACGAATACTAGACAATGTGACTTGTTTGGGGTTTGAGAGTGTAACCTTAGTCAGGAAGGTAGAATGTTATCTTATTGGTTTTCTTTATGGGCAGATTTGGGTATTTATGCCATTATGACTTGTTAATCATTTTGTTCTTTGTTATAACCAATTGCTTTGGGAAATAAATGATATTTTTTTATATTTACGCAGTCTTAATAAGCCTCGTGACATCTTACAGACAGGGCACCGTTGGCAACAGGTAAGAGTTCCCAGTTTGTGTAGTTTAGGGAATAAAGGGGGCTTAACTTATATATATATATATATATATATATATATATATTAATATATATATATATATATATATATATATATATAAAACGAAGCAATTAAAAGACATAATTTTTTTCTAAAGTTTACAAATGCGAGAAGGACGAAGTTTCTTGGAAGAACTAATAAGAAACATGTCATAACTAAGTAAGATCGCTCAGGAAGAAGAACGAACGTTACATCCAAACCTGAATAAATGTAGGTAATTGTCAACAAGAGAACATTCATTTCCGCCTTCCCAGAGACCCGGCCTTTAATTAAAACCAAAGTTGCGTTGCTGGTCATTCTTTTCACCATTCATTCATTCCCCAACCTTCCATTCAGGTTTGGTTCCCTTTCAATGGGGATTCTACTTTGGGTGTCGGGAGATTTTTGTATTTGCTTCTTTTTTTTTGTCTGTTTACACAATATTTCGATAGTAGCAATAATACTGGCAGAAAAAAAACATATTCAAATCATTTATAATTAATAAGCAGCGTTACCAAGTTTTGACAACAACAACAACAAAAAAACAACAAACAACAACAACAACAGCAACAACAACAACAATAATAATAATAATAATGAATAATAATAATAATAAATAATAATAATCGAGTAACACTAATGCTCTTATTCGTAATAGTGGAAAGAGGCCCATTGGGTGAAATTTGTATTTCGGTTAAATTCAAGTTATACACACACACACACACACACACACACACACACACACACACACACACACACACACACATATATATATATATATATATATATATATATATATATATATATCTGACTCCAAATTCTCCTTAAATCTCACAAGAATAATTGAACAGGAAATCCCCTGTCTTAACGTAAAACTGATCTCTAACAACCCATGTACAATAGGATCCTTTTTTAATTTCAAAGAATCGCCTGCAGTCCTTCATGCGATCCAATGGGGTTTATAAATTCACATGCCCTGGATGTCCGGGCTCTTACGTTGGATCGACACGGAGGTTACTGCAGGTCAGATATTGCAGCCATTTGGGTTTTAGCTTTCGCACTGGCCAAAGAATTAAGCAGCCAGAATTTTCTAATATTAGAAATCATGCCGCTTATCTTATGTAAAACTGAAGTCCTGAAACAACCACTTTTCAATAATTGGTTATGTAAGGGACCAGGACCACTTAACAACTTTAGAATCGTTATATATTAAAAGACTGTTTCCCTCTCTCAATAGTAATACTTCCTCAGCAACTTTGTATCTGGCATAGTTGTCGTCTGGCCTTGGACGTCATTGTATGCCATTCCCTCTTCTCTCCTGCTTATAGATGGTTGGTGTTTTGGTAGTCTCTTTTTGTTTTCTGTTTTA
>NC_087207.1:14456751-14468057 GCF_015104395.2 Macrobrachium nipponense
CCTAAATTATATCTGGGTCCTCCATAGATAGTTTGTTTGTTTGTGTGGTGTTTTTACGTTGCATGGATCCAGTGGTTATTCAGCAACGGGACCAACGGCTTTACGTAACTTCCGATCCACGTCGAGAATGAACTTTTATTGCCAGGAATACACATCTCTGACCACTCAGTGGAATGCACCAGAATCGAACTCACGACCACCGAGGTGGCAGGCCAAGACCATACTAATCACGCCACTGAGGCGCTCTTCATAGATTGTGACCCCCAAGGGGTCCATTATCTTAATAATAGTTACATTCTTTTGTTTACACTTTTTACGGTAATCCCCAACGGGCTTCTACTAAACACGCCGGAAAGGTGGATTAATATACTGGGTTAAAACCCTTGAGGGTCACTATTTAGGAAAAAATCCTTATATCTCTCAGTCTTTCTTGACTTATTTTCACTCTTATTCTACACATTCAGGCATTTGAGGTCAACATGCCCAGGAACAAGCTTTCTAAACCTTAGTTTTCTTTTTGTGCTGCACGTAGGAAATATTACGCCCACCTAATTGGGTATAAAATGGTTATAAAAAGGGGGACTTCCCCTTGTTCAAGATATATGATATCCTTTTTCTTCTAGAAAAAGCTATGGTGGTCGTTGCCCAGTATATCTTTTTTTTTATTGCCAATGAAATCACATCGGGGTAAGAGAAAATTGTTCTCTTGTTCTTTCCAGATGCATTTTATTTTTATTTCAAATTCTCCCTAAGCGTTAAATCGCTATGAGGTTATTCTTCTAAACATATTGAACTTAAATAAGCTGCCTGTTTACGAAATCTTACTTTTATTTCACTGCACTTCAACATCATTGTTTGCTTGTAATCCCTTGATTCTAGTGGGGATTATCCTTCACTCTAGTATAAATTACATCGAAGTCAGTCAAGTAGAAATGATACAAGTATTATGAACGCCTCGAAATATTCCTGAATTATTTCTCACATGAAGATGGAAAATGAAAGAAGATATCTGCGTTTCAGCTTTACGAATGTGCGCATTTTGTTGAGGTAAATAGTCTTTCTATCATCGTCTCGAGAAAAGCATTGCGATCTTTTCGACTTATTGTAACCATCTACCAAAGAGCTATAATCAACGCATCTATAACCTTGCCAATGTGTATTTCGGAAGAGCCATATTTCTCATGATTCGTTAGGATCACTAATGCAGCTGAATATATGGAAAAATTAAAGAAATTCTGTACATTTCTTGAAAAGTACAAAAGAAGCCGACTACCACGAAACTCTTGGCCTCCATTTTCCCCTTTTCTTTCTTGTCTCCCCTTTTTTCTTGGTGGCATTGTTAGAGTGCTTGGTGGCGCCCCAGGAGCAGCGTTGCCGATAGCTCTGCATACTAAAATCGGCATCTTATAGAAAACGGAATTCATTTTATGGCCCAGGGGTACTTTAAGAAAATAAACCAATCTTATGCAACACCTCATCGATTTATATTCATCATCATTCAACAAAAGTATATATTAGCTATGTATATACACAATTACAACCAAAACAACAATGATATATACATATTAAGTTTTTATAGATAAACTTTATAAGACAAAGAAATTACACACAAAATATAGGTAGATACGTAACCTACTCAGTTTTATAAATCAACTTTATAGAACATATAGGCTATATAAATAAAACAAAAAAAATTATTATTTTTCTTCATATATCAGGGTATAAATATGTTTGAGAATATATTTTACTAATTCCAGATTTTATATCCTGTTTTATGCTAATTTCTTTGAAGCGGCCCCCCCCCCATAATGAAGCCTAGCTCCTGGATTCACCAGTGATGGAATAGTAATTACGCCACTCGTAACTACATGGTTCATGTCAGTTATAATGTAATCACGTCTTATCATCAATTACAATTCTATGAATGGAAACAATATCAAATATCTTACAATTACTTTACAACCATGTAACTCATTAAATTCAATAAAATTATAATTACAAAAGTTACAGCTATTTCAATCTTGCTAGTTTTATCTACAGTTTGATTTTTTTTCTTGTAGTTTGAATTACATTCCTAATCATACAAGAATATACTAAGATATGATATCATGGGTATTTTAACTGCTAACACTATTCGGTTTCGTGTTTTACAATTAAAAATGGGTTCCCTTACCGTCACAGAAGGGTTGAACGTTTTCAATGCTTATTAAGTGGAATTCATTCTAAATAAAGAATCATTTACACATATATTATGTAATAATAATGTAGTAATAATCATTTTCTACCCAAGCTTACATAAAAAGACATTAACTATTAAAAAATAGTATTGAAATTTATTTGAGACGATAAATCAATCCCCTCGAAGAATGCCGAGTTTTTCTCGGCATGAACAAGAGGCCGATTTCTTCTCGGCATTGAAGGTCTGCTTCTCCGCCTGTAAGATTTTTTCTCGGCAAATCGGGGGAAAATTCGGCATTTCGGCAACGCTGCCCAGGAGACATTTAACCAGCGATTTTCTCTCAGCCTCGAGTCTTCCTCGTAGACTCCCTTTCTTTGCTCTTTATCGAGCGCTTATAGTGGCTCGTAGAGTTTCAGCCATCTTTCCTTCATGTGTTCATCGTTTTCTTCTGAGAAGACTTGGGTAAGATAATGCTATTGTTTTCAAGGCAATGTAAAATTGATGTCCAGTTCAATCTTCGAGTCAGATAGAAGAATTTGTTTTGTTGCTGTTATCTGCACACTTAATAAATTAACTAATAGAAATTCCCTAACAACTAACGATACTTTAAGGGAACCCTTTCAAATGAGTTGAATAGAAATATTTTCGAGTCAGACAGAAGAATTAGTTTTGCTGCTGTTAATTGCAAACTTAATAAAATAACTGAAAGAAATTGTCTTAAAACTAACGATACGTTATGGAAAACCTTTCGTATATGTTGAATAAAAAATAAAAGAATTAATATATAACTGACCTGCTTTAGAGTAAATATTAAAAGCCTTGTAAAGCACTTAGGGAGCTAACCTTTAACGTTAATATATACGATTTCATACCGGAATTTGAGGTGTTTGTGACGAGCCTTCTGTGTTTCTAGTACATGAAGAGCCTGATGGTCTTGTAGTCACTTAGTCGTTAGATCTATCAATGATTTATCACTTAAACGTCGGCTAACTTATCACGCACTCATCAGACAGTGGTAGTCTTAACCAGTGCTTCTTATGACTGTCAAGCGTTGATCGAAGATTCGTTCTCCACTTACTTGTTTTCGAACCTATTTGTATGATATAAAGTGCTGTTGTGTGCTAGCATGCTTTCAGTGTGGGTGCAGTCTTAGGGAAGGTAGTCTTTTCGTTCCTTTAATGCTACACGATGTGTCTTTGTGTGTGAGTGTGTGTGTAAATGGGTTGGAAGTGTGGATTCTGACTACTAATGAATGAAATGTGGCAGAAACTAATTAAAGATCTGTTTGTGAGGTATATGCAGCTTTGGGAGACTTGACGTCTGAGAGCATCTTTTTATGACCTACGTTTAAATGCCAAATAAGCATAGGTTCGAATCCTAATCAGGGTAGATGCACTTATCATGCATAATTTCCTCGAGTTGTAAGTTATCTATAACGTATAGTGAATTGGGGATGGATGGGTTATGTGTGGCTTTATTGTGATTATGTATGTCCATGTATGTATAGATATATGCGCACAATATTTGTGTGTGCTTGTGGCGGTAGAAGTTTCTAAGGATAAGATTATCGAGCCCCCAAGCCTTGTCATGACTTCAGCTGACGCTATTGCCCATTCACAGATGAGAACTGAAACAAAACAAGGAACATTTGAACGTGAACGGAAACCACCACTTGTAATATATATATATATATATATAATATATATATATATATATATATATATATATATATGTGTGTGTGTGTGTGTGTATATACTCCTGTCTATGAATCCTACTCTTCGTTTCTCAGAAATAGACCAGTCCACATTCTATTTATCAAGGAAATACCTTAAAAAAAAACTTCAGTATTAATTAAACACAGTTACGGAAATCCCTACATAAAATATCCGGAGAGTCCAAAGGAGAAGGAAACCCCACACTGACTGGAAGCGAAGGGGAACTTCTATGTCAAATAATATTTGGGATGAATGAGAACAGTGCGAGGGGAATAAGATCACATTTCTTGAGGTGATACACTGAAGTGCCTTTATTTCAAGGGAAACATAATAATGCATTTAAAATTTAATCGAAATTTTTTCAGTATGGGTCCTTCAACTTTTTCTTTCCATTTATGACCCTTCATGAAAGAATGGCTAAAAACAGCATTTGTAGGGTAATGAATCAATGGGGAATTTTCGTCTAAATATAGATATAATATTTTATGTTCAGTATATATATATATATATATATATATATATATATATATATATATATATCTAATATATATATATATATATATATATATATATATATATATATATATATATATATATATATATATATATATATATATATATGCATAAATCCGTGCATCCATTTTATATATAAATCAATTTCATGTTGGTTCTATGGCGGTTTATTTTTCTTCGTCATCAAATAAAATACGAAAATAACTATCCGTGAAATACTGAGGTCGTGAAATATCTTGATGTGAAGGAAAACGATAAAATTCAGTTCACTATTGAAAAACTAACGACAATTTATTGTCGTAATTCCACTCGAAAGAACCCTACTAGCATTCGCTCAGATCATTATACTAAATAATTCCAAGAACCGACCCAAAAGCGATGCCATTCATATATGCCATCACTAAAGCCCGATGGCAAATTCCAGTTCCGCATCGTCAATATCTGAGGTCTATATCAGACGTCTGCCTTCTGGAAAGAAAGCGGAACGATTGGAGAGCTGTCTTGTCTTATCTGCCCGGTTCCCCTCAGTACAAAATGAGGGGAATGTCTGACCGAAACAGGTGTTTTCTTTATACACAGAAAGGCAGTTAGAGAGAAGCAATGTCTATAGATGACAGTCCCGAGAAGGCTGTAAGGCTATTCTAGACAACTTCGCTCAATCTTTCTATTTTTCATGACCACAATATTCTTCTTCGTTCCTGTTCGCCTTGTATGCATAGAGTCTTCCTACTGATCGCTTACTCGGTCAAACAGGAAAATTTTCTAACATTTGATGATGTTTTTCCTTACATTATTCTCAAAATAAATGGTAAGATGGTAAAGGCACCATCTTTCAGATCCTTTCAGTGCAGATTAGAGCTTTTTTGTTTGTTTTGTTTGTATGGTGTTTTTAGGTCGCATAGAACCAGTGGTTATTCAGCAACGGGACCAACGGCTTTACTTGGCTTCCGAACCGCATCGAGAGTGAACTTCTATCACCAGAAATACATATCTCTCACACCTCAGAGGAATGCCCGAGAATCGAACTCGCGGCCATCGAGGTGGCAGGCCAAGACCATACCGATCACGCCAATGAGGCGCTTTGCAGCTTATAGAAGCACCAAATGTGCAATACTACTTAGTTAGACAGTGACTTTGACTACCCGGCTATCAAGAGAGACAAAAATTAATACCGTCTCTGGTGTTCATATGTCTGTCGAATTCAGGTTCTGTACTTGAAATCGATATCACCCTCACCTCCACCTTGATATCTGATTGGTGAGTTCATGGTAAATGACTACGGTTCGAATCCTGTTGGGGGACGAAGCACTTATCAATTACAATGCCTTCGGGTGTAAGTTAATACCAGACTAAGGTTATTTGGATGTTAAACGATATTGTGGCTTAATATTTGTGAACATAAAAAACAATGTCATGCTGTATAAGGGAAAAATTCACAATTAGTAGTCAGCTATGATGGTGGAGATTGGTTGACATCGGCTCTTAGTCGGTATTAATTTTTATCTCCCTTGATATCCGGGTGGTCAAAGTCAGTGCATTGTACGCAAATGAATAACTGGTTGATCATTAATACTTTCATTACAGTTGGGCCTCATACCTCATGTACTGAAAGACTCTTTGCGAAATATATTTTAATCCCAATACTGTACCCAAATTAACTACATAAACGGATTATTTGCAGCCATACAAAAGTTTAAAAACAAAATCAGTTCCAAGAAACATTCGTGTCCTTCCTCCTCCAATTCCTTTATTATGGGCACGAACTTTAGCTATAATCGTGTCTTAATCGTACCTAAAATTGTTCCAAGAGTTCGTTGATTTCTAATCTTAGCCTTTGTCGATGGAATTCATCGCCTCAGCCGCAGGAAATTCCAAGAAGTTGGCTCGTTTCTAAAATCTCTAAGGACATTCATCAGATATCCCCCTTCTAAAGCTTTATGAAGACTGCCTTCGCGTGAGATGATATTGAAGAAACCGAAGAAAAGGAATTAGAAAGAAGAATGAACATTAGGTTCCGCAGCAAGTATTCCTCAATGTCTCAAAAGATTGGTACCGCAGTTGCATTTACGAGAGTCCGCTTCCTCTGAAAACTGTCAAGTCAATAAACGTTTCTGCGTATCAAGATCGTAAATCTCAATGATGACTACTAGTATTCACGGGGAAGTTTTCGTATTCAGTTTTCTGTAAAAGACAACTATTGAGATGGCTTTGTCTGACCGTCCCCCTCAAATCTCAAACACTACCGAGGCTACAGGGCTGCAAATTGCTATGTTGATCATCCACTCTCCAATCATCAAACATAACAAATGGCAACCTTCTAGCATCAGCAGTTTTTATTTTATTCAAGGTTAAAGTTGGCCATGATCGTATGTGTGGCAACGCTCCACAGGGTACCGCCTGGCCGTGGCTGAAAGCTTCATGGGCCGCGGTTCATACAGAAAACTCGATTGGGGCGAAGGCATTTCTGTCCGTTTTTTATTGTTTGTTATACCAGCGATGATTGTATATATAATGCAGGTTTGTTTTATGGCCTTAACTGCATTAAAATATATACTCCAAGTGTCCAGAACACCAAGTAAAAGTGACAAAGGTAGATTATTTGCATTAGTGAATTTGGCTTCTAATAGAAACATAGTCCTTCCCTAAGAATTCAGAAACTGAAAAAAATGTTCTAGAAAATGCTATTTCTTATTGGAAATATATAACTTCGGAAACTTTTACTGAAACCAGCGATAGTTTGATATGATATAAAACACTCGTCACGAAAATAATGGATAAAAAAAGAGGGGGAAATATGTATTTACATCCCTTTATAAAACTACATTGAAAAAATCCATCCGCCTGATTGGGAAATATCCAGCAAAGTTCGTTATCGCAGTTTGCTTTTCACTTTGATATTTGGCTTTACATTTTTTCTCTTTTCTAAAAATGATTTGACCTATACTGTTGGGCCTAGAAAGCTGGAAGCTGTTCCACATCATTCGCAAGTGAGTATATAAGTGGACAAAATAATTTAATATATATATAATATATATATATATATATATATATATATAGATATATATATATATATATATATATAAAATATATATATAAAATATCTTGATTCAATGTATTGTCAAAGGAATTTGGAATATCTCTTTGCACAATGCAAAGGAAGCCCACACTAATGGCTGTATACATACATTATAAATGTATTTATACATTTATATATATATATAATATATATATATATATATATATATTATTATATTATTATATATCTTATATATATATATATATATATATATATATATATATATATATATATATATAAATGTATGCATACATTTATAATGTATGTATACAGCCATTAGTGTGGGCTTCCTTTGCATTGTGCAAAGAGATATTCCCAAATTCCTTTGACAATACAATTGAATCAAGGATATTTTATCCTTTAACAAAAAACATCGCACTTCCTCATTGTTTCCCAGCCCAGACGAATTACATTATACATCACGTGAATTTATTATACCTCAAATACGGCCGGCAGTTTGGGTCTGAATTTCAGGGAAGTTCTGCTTTAGAATTTCGGGATCACTTTTCAAGCGTGTTGTGCAGAAATCTGCAAATGTAATGTTGCAGTTTAGGGTGCGATTTTTATTATTTATTTAAAATGAAAACCAATCGCATGACTTCGTTGATATAATGGTGGGGAAATCAGAAGTTCGGTATTTTGGAATATATATATATATATATATATATATATATATTATATATATATATATATATATATATATATATATATATATATATATATATATGTGTGTGTGTGTGTTGTGTGTGTGTGGTGTGTGTGTGTGTGTGTAGATATATATTTACATAAGTACTACAAATATATGTACCTATTAATCTCCTTATCTCCTGAAACCTTTTACAACAAATCCTTTATCTCTTCAGCAAAACATTTCCCCCATCATTTCAAGCACTGGTTCCGTATGATTTGATCCTCGTATTGAGAGTTCATTTAAGTAGTAAATTGCAAGAAAACTATTTAGCAACAACAATATTCGACGAATCTCTCCATAATTTCAAAGAGGGCTTCGAGGGCCGACAGAATTATCCGCAGATCTCTCAATTAAACGTTATTTATCTTCTAAACTTTAACCTTAAATTGTGAAACCCTAGGTTGCAGACGAGGCAGAGTATAGAGAACCTGTTGCGTCATTATCAGAATGGCATTATTGGTGAAGTCAATACGAAGAGAAAAATCTAGTTTTGAAGCCGTGTTACGGATTAAATCTAGGAATTCGAGGCAGAATAATGTTTTTAGTTAGTTTTGTTTGTGCGTCCGTTGCGTTGTTTGTCTGTCTGTTAGCAGGGCTATGCACGAGGAGTCTAGATTTTGCCAAAATATGACCAAAGGACCACGTGACATGGACCAGTTAATTACACTAGTAGTCTACGGGCATAACCAACCCCGTTTCATGGGTAGAACCAGCTTCGTTTCAGGGGATCCCTTCTCACCCCCACCCCTTTTGGAGCGTTTCTCTCCCAAATTATTTTCGATTCGGTCTGCCAAGAAAGGATCCTCGAGCTCTTGCACATGCGAACTTATAATATGTTCTTTTATCCGCTTCTGAAATATTCGGTAAACATGAATCGGGTATTTGGTTGAAGTCCCACTTACTTTTGTACAAAGAGAAAATGGACGTTAACTTTACCAAAAAACGTGATCGAATCATGAGTGAACGTATTTAATCATTTCAACTTGTGATCTAAAAAAAAAAGAAAAAAAAATACTTGACAAAACTGCCCCACAAAAACTGAGTGAGCCTAATCTTAGCGGTGCTTGGCAATCATAGGAAATCATTTGCTGTTATGGTCTTCGTGAAAAATAGCATTGCCTCTTCCACATGAAGTATGTCCTCTGAAACGAGCTATCACGGATACAAAGATTCCTCGAAAAAGTCTCTGGTTCAGACCATGTAGGTCATTCGTGGTATCGATTTCTACTCTGAATTTGGTCGACTTTGACCAACGAGGAATTGACTTGGCATTTGGATGTCTTGAAGATTTGCAAAGGCCTTTTTTTGCTCTTGTTGGTTGTCCTTCGCAATTTTAAAGGAAACTCGCTTTTCAATAACCTTATTTCAAAACTAATGTCCCTATGGTAGATTTATATCAACCGTGCTTCTGATGCCTTGGCCAGTCCCCTACGACGCCCCTGATTGGCTGTTGATAAGGCAATCACGGGGCTGGAAACTGTGTCTCTCTCGAGAGTTCACATAGGCATGATATATATTCCACCTCTCCTGAGGGATACATCTTTCAAAAGTATCCGTCAGGAGAGGCGGAACATACATCCTGCTTATGTGAACTTTCGAAAGAGACTGAGAGTTTCCAGCCCTGTGATGGACTTATCATCAGCCAATCAGGAGCGTCGTAAGGGACTGGCCAAGACATCAAATGCACGGTTGATGTGAATCTACTATAATAAATTTGCAGCTAAAGGTTGTATTTCTTAAAAAGATAAAGCTAGCCCATACTCGTTTTGATAAGAACTGTGAGAAAGGAGTCTGACAACGAATGGAGATTAGCGGAAGACAAAGCTCATGAAAATCATGAGTATCGGAATTTCACAGAAGCCTTTTGCATCACGCAGAATTGTTTGTTTCTATGGAGTTTTTACGTTGCATGGAACCAGTGGTTATTCAGCAACGGGACCAACGGCTCTACGTGACTTCCGAACCACGGCGAGAGTGAATTTCTATCACCAGAAATACACATCTCTCACACCTCAATGGTATCCCCGAGAATCACGAGGAGTAGGAGGCGACGAAGAAGTTGATTATTTAAGCACTGATGTTTTCCAACGACACTTTCGAAAAGGGCTTGTTATAAATGTTCTATTAATATGGAGTGGATTGTTGTTAGAAAGCTCTTTTATTCTTATAATCTTTCAACCTTTGTGCATCTTTGCAAAGCTGGATTTTTCACGTTCGACAGGCCGACTGTTAAAGGGGACTTAAGCTATGCACTCTATGGCATTCATCTAAGCATTCAAGATCTAGCAGCTAAGAAGCAGTGTCAAGTATCTCACTAATTTATTCGCAAGGGAATAAAAACACGCTTTCTCTTTTTCTCTCTCTTTTTTTATTTTCCTTTAAAATCTGGGAGGGAATTTGACTCATAGATGTAAAGTAAGGGCCACCTCTTAGAGGGAGCGTGATAATAATAAAAAGGTTAAGAACCACTGCTTTTAACCTTATTGATAAAAATCCTTCAAGTTATATTCCTCGGCTCTTGTCTGTATTTAGGAACCTTATTTTCGTCTGATAGGTTAATAACTAATTATCGAGTACCTTAATTCTCATAAGAAACTCGATGAAGGTAATAATAACAATTCTATTGGAGCATTCAAGCGAAGCAATTTCAGCAGAGACTTACAGCTGTCCATTACATAAGCCTCTTGGTCGTCTGTCATCATGCTCATATCCAAGTCATCTGATATTATTAAATGCTATATAACTCTGAGTTGTTGTATAATTAGCATCTAAATAGTAAATTAGTCCTCTCTCTCTCTCTCCTCTCTCTCTCTCTCTCTCTCTCTCTCTCTCTCTCTCTCTCTCGTAGCTTTTTGCAGACAGCTCTTTTAATATAATAATCTTACAAGGAAAATAACTGAGATTTGTTTCTATTTCATATATCCTGCATGAAGTATTTTCAGTCCTCTCTGGAATATACAGCAAGAGAATTACTGTTACGTTGAACGAAATTTACCGCAAATATTACGATTAATTTTGGTTATATTGAAGCTAAGAATACCCTCGGGCACGCCCCCACCCCCCATTCTCTCTCTCTCTCTCTCTCTCTCTCTCTCTCTCTCTCTCTCTCTTCTCTCTCTCCTTATTAGTAGA
>NC_087207.1:14468557-14481057 GCF_015104395.2 Macrobrachium nipponense
AGCTTCCATTGGCGCGGGTAGCCTATTCTATTCATCCGGTCAAGGTTTGATATACAGAAACGATGAAAAAGTGTTGGGTTCATCATAAAGGAATCGATAAACTCGCCATTAAAGTGTTGCGACAGGGAACGTTTGAAAGAATGTCAAAGGCTACAGCAGAAGGGGGAAGCAGTCATGTTTTAGCATCATGTGAAGATCAGTATTCGAGGGTTTTATGAATAAGGCCAGGGACCATTCTTGCAGGCTGAAAATGCCTCTTAATAATCGCTGTTACGCAAACTAATTTGAGAAAGTTGAAACGAGGGTTCTGCATTCCAGAAATGGAACACATTTCATTATAGTTTATTTCTTGTTTAAAATTAAATCTGTCCAAGTAAGCTGACTTTCGCTTTTCTTTAAAATGTCTTCGCTTTATAAACGCTGTCAATAATGAGGTTTATATCCCGGGCAACACGAATACACAGAAAAATCCTTTCAAAAGTTGCCCCCAAATGAGTCCCTCAATTAATTTAACCTCAAATACCTCCACCTCCATGGAGATGCAATAACACCTTTTTTGTGCCCTGATACCAGAAAAGAAATACTGTGGATTTGCGGTGATTAAACTTTAATGTTGGACTCGGAACTAATTGCAGGCTATAATTATTCTTGGCTGAGCTTCATTGCAGATGAAGTTAGAGATGAAGTAGACGTTTTAGGTTGCTTAATTTTCATTCGCTTCATTTATGCCTTTCATGAGAACTTGCTGTCAGGTCATTCAACCCGAAAGGGAAATTGAAAGTAAGGAAGTTTGAAAGGTGTCACAGGAAGAAAACCTCAAAGCAGTTGCACTCTGAAATAATTGCTAGGAGAGGGCGGAAGTAAGAAGGGAAGAAAGAGAATATGAATGGAGGTACAGTAAAAGGAACGAAATGAGTTGCAGTTATGGGCCGAAGGGACGCTGCAAAGAACCTTAAGTATTGCTATCCTTCTATGGGAAATATTTCCATTAGGATTATATGAAAACAACTTAACAAAAATAGACATAAATTTCTCTGATTATTATCCGCTATAAAAGATCAATGCAATGCTGTACAAAGTAAGGTTTAGTAACTGTATTCTAAACGCTTATAAGGAATTGTTCTATTTATTTGTGTGGAACAGAGAGTTTTTAATTTGTGTTTATGAAACAGGACAAGTATATCAACTGTCAGAGCGTTGGAAAGCGAGGTAGAGATGTATAATCATAAAAATATCATTTATAGAACAAATATCGGTAAAATAAGTAAGCCATGCGGAATTCACAAGCAAAATCGGCAGTCCCCATCATCTCGTAGTGATGCCTTCATCACATGCACGCTGCACATCATCGATGGGACTGACGGATCGCATTCGTCGATGCTTCATGGAAAGTCCGGTTTCCATTCCGCGCCTGTTCCAAAGCTTGGCTTACTTCCCAATGCAGGCCATTGTTCGTGGCTAGTTCTTTCTCTTCTACAAGTCTCTCTCTCTCTCTCTCTCTCTCTCTCTTTGAATGCATTAAGGTGTTATCAATTTGTTGGGCAAAAGAATTTTAATACCTAGAATAAAAACGGTTAATGCGTCGATAAAATGTAAGTTATTAAGGAGCTCACATTGCTTTTGAATTGTTAGTGTCTAGCTCTCTCTCTCTCTCTCTCTTCTCTCTCTCTATACTCTACATCAATACTCACTCTCTCTCTTCTCAACTCTACTCTTCTACTCTCTCATACATATACTACACATACATACACATACGGCGCCCGTGTTTGTGCGTATGTGCATCTCTGGGTCTGTAGTTTTTGAACTACCATCACCTTTATTCTAGATGGCTTCTTGCATCATTGTTATTTCACATTTGTTGCAAAAATGAGCACGCGAAAAAGGATTGTGTTATTTACTCTGTAATGTTATTGCTGCCAAATGAAAACACGCTTATACCATGAAGATAATATTCAGAGTCGTCATATATATTATTTTCAGATTTTAGGAGTTCTAAAGGCATATAATAAATAATGATTATTATTATTATTATTATTATTATTATTATTATTATTATTATTATTATTGTTGTTGTTATTATTATTAGAAGTAATGGCTACTTCAGCAGCTTTACACTTGTAAAGATTCTTCTTTATTTTCCGAATAGCGGCTTTTTCCGTGCTACTAATTAAACAGGCTAGTAGAGCTATAGATGTCATGATCAAATACAGAGTCAAAATCGGTTGTATATATTTAAATTTTACAGATAAACTATGACATCATATTCATCAGTCATTGACGAGAGAGAGAGAAAATCGTTAATGACTTTGATGACTCTGCATTTGATCATGACCTCTATAGGCGCTCTACTAGCCTGTTTAAGGAGCACGGAAAAAGCCGCTATTCGCAAAATAGAGAAGAATCTCTACAAGTGTAACGCTGATGAAGAAGCCATTACTTTTAACAAGTATGCTTGAGAGTGGGTCTGCCTCCTAAGTACACTATTATTATTATTATTATTATTATTATTATTATTATTATTATTATTATTATTATTATTATTATTATTATTATTATTATTATTATTATTATTATTATGTAATCAAAACTCATGCCTAAATCAGCAGATTCAAGTTTGTATTTCGCTATGCGTTAGTATTTACAAACAAAGGATACGAACAAGTCATTCAAAATTATCTCTGCTGTTTGTTGTTGTTTGTGGCAACCATTCGTTTACAAACAAAGGATACGAGCAAGTCATTAAACATTATTTTATGTTCTTTGTTGTTTGTGGCAACAATTCATTCACCGTAAGGACGAAACTATGAATAGGCTTTTGTAACCTCACTTTGTAGCAGCAAAAATGAATCAGAAAAATCCCTGGTGTTCGTACACCGCTTAATGAGGTCAATATTGGTCAATTCCCGAGAGATTTATGTCTCTCAGTGAAGAAAATAGTAAGACAAATAGAGGAGTACACGCAAAATCCGCTTCGCCAGTGTAGCCATTATTATTAACGAACCCTGTTGCAGAGGTCGTCTTCCCAGTTCTTCTTCTTCTTCTTCTTCTTCTTCTTCTTCTTCTTCTTCTTCTTATTATTATTATTATTATTATTATTATTATTATTATTATTATTATTATTATTATTATTACGGGAGAAATGTTCCATTCCCTTACTTGTTCATCGAATGTAATATTATAAACTCAAATACTCTGATAACCGGAAGAACAGCCAGAACAAATAATAATAATAATAATAATAATAATAATAAAATAATAATAATAATAATAATAATAGCAGCAAGAGTCTTGAATGAAGAAACAATTCCGCAGTTATGTAATATGTACAAATATTTCAAGATATATCTGTACAGAAAGCTTTCGGGAAACTTCGATTTCCCTTTTCAATCTGGGAATCTGTTGGGAATCGAACCGATTCCCGAAATCTGTATGTACAATTTCATAACTGTGGATTTGTATATCCAGTTCAAGGCTATTGCTATTATCATTATTATTTTTTAGTTAATTTTTTTTTTTGGTCTATCACAGTCCTCCAATTCGACAGGGTGGTATTTATAGGTGGGGTTCCGGGTTGCATCCCTGCTCTTAGGAGTCCATCACTTTTCTTACTATGTGGCGCCGTTTCTAGGATCACACTCTTCTGCATGAGTTCTGGAGCTACATCAGCCTCTAATTTTTCCAGATTTCTTTTCAGTGATCTTGGTATCGTGCCTAGTGTTCCTATGATTATGGGTACAATTTCCACTGGCATATCCCATATCCTTCTTATTTCTATTTTCAGGTCTTGATACTTATCCATTTTTTCCTTTTCTTTGTCTTCAACTCTGGTGTCCCATGGTATTGCGACATCGAGTGATACTTTCTTCTTGATTATCATTATTATTTTTTTTTTCATGCAGAAGAGTGTGATCCTAGAAACGGCGCACATAGTAAGAAAAGTGATGGACTCCTAAGGAGGCAGGATGCAACCCGGAACCCCACACTATAAATACCACACAGTCGAATTGGAGGACTGTGGTATACAAAAAAAAAAAAAAAAACTTATTATTATTATTATTTTTTTTTTTTGCTCTATCACAGTTTTCCAATTCGACTGGGTGGTATTTATAGTGTGGGGTTCCGGGTTGCATCCTGGCCTCCCTTAATGGAGGTCCAATCACTTTTCTTACTATGTGTGCCGTTTCTAGGATCACACTCTTCTGCATGAGTCCTGGAGCTACTTCAGCCTCTAGTTTTTCTAGATTCCTTTTCAGGGATCTTGGGATCGTGCCTAGTGCTCCTATGATTATGGGTACGATTTCCACTGGCATATCCCATATCCTTCTTATTTCTATTTTCAGATCTTGATACTTATCCATTTTTTCCCTCCCTTTCTCTCTTCAACTCTGGTGTCCCATGGTATTGCGACATCAATGAGTGATACTTTCTTCTTCACTTTGTCAATCAACGTCACGTCTGGTCTGTGTTTGCACGTATCACCCTATCCGTTCTGATACCATAGTCCGCCCAGAGGATCTTTTGCCTGATCGTTTTCTATCACTCCACAGGTTGGTGCTCGTACCACTTATTACTGCAAGGTAGCTGATGTTTCTTGCACAGGCTCCAGTGGAGGGCTTTTGCTACTGAATCATGCCTCTTTTTGTACTGGTTCTGTGCAAGTGCCGGGCATTCGCTTGCTATGTGGTTTATGGTTTCATTTTTCGTATTGCACCTCCGACATATATAGAAGATGTTATTTCTGTTTATTGTTCTTTGAACATATCTGGTTCTTAGGGCCCGATCTTGTGCCGCTGTTATCATTCCTTCAGTTTCCTTCTTTAGCTCTCCCCTCTGTAGCCATTGCCATGTGTCATCGCTGGCTAGTTCTTTAGTCTGTCTCATGTATTGTCCGAGAATTGGTTTGTTGTGCCAGTCCTCTGTTCTGTCTGTCATTCTCCTGCCTGTATATTTCTGGGTCTTCGTCTACTTTTATTAGTCCCTTCTTCCCATGCACTCTTTAGCCACTCGTCTTCACTGGTTTTCAGATATTGCCCAGTGCTCTGTTCTCGGATGTTGACGCCAGTCCTTTATACTTAGTAGTCCTCTCCCTCCTTCCTTTCGTGTTATGTATAGTCTGTCTGTATTTGCTCTTGGGTGTAGTGCTTTGTGTATTGTCATATATTTCCTGGTTTTCTGATCTATGCTGCGGAGTTCTGCCTTCGTCCATTCCACTATTCCTGTGCTGTATCTGATTACTGGTACTGCCCAATGTGTTTATGGCTTTTATCAATATTTGCCGGCGTTGAGTTTTGACTTGAGTAACGCCTTGAGTCTCTGTATATATTCTTTCCTGATCGTGTCCTTCATCTCTTGGTGTTTTATATCCCCTCCTTCCATTATTCCCAGGTATTTGTATCCTGTCTCATCTATGTGTTTGATGTTGCTCCCATCTGGTAGCTTTATCCCTTCAGTTCTCGTTACTTTGCCTTTTGTATGTTGACTAAGGCGCATTTTTCTATTCCAAACTCCATCCTGATGTCCCAGATACAATCATTACAGTCTGGATTAGGGTATCTATTTCCTTGATGCTCTTACCATACAGCTTGATGTCGTCCATGAACATCAGATGGTTGATTCTGTTGCCTCTTTTCTTGACTTGGTACCCGCATCCATCTTCTGTAGTACTTTTGTCATGGGAATCATGGTCTACTACGAAGAGTAGTGGGGACAGTGAGTCGCCCTGGAAGATCCCTCTCCTGATATTAACTTCTGCTAGTCTTATTCCAGAGCTTGTATGTATTGTATTCCAGTTGGGCATTGTATTTTTGAGGAAGCTGATGGTGTTTTCCTCTGCCCCATATATTTTCAGGCATTCTACTAGCCATGTATGTGGTATCCATGCCATGCTTAGGTTGGTTTTCCTTCTCCTACTATTCTTCATTACCATTTTGTCTATCAGGAGCTGGTGTTTTTGTGCCCCTACACTTCCTTCTGCAGCCTTTCTGTTGGTGGGGGATGGTGTCTCCTCTATGTAGTTGTATAGCCTTTCACTGATGATACCTGTTAGTAACTTCCACATTATTGGTAGGCAGGTGATAGGCCTGTAGTTACTGGCTATTTTCCCTTACTCTTGTCTTTTTGTACTAAGGATGTTCTTCCTGTGGTCATCCATTTGGGTGCTTGGTGATTTGAGATACAATGCTGGAGTGTTCTGCTATTCGTGGGTGTAGGGCCTTGAAGTTTTTGAACCAGTATCCATGGACTTCATCGGGACCTGGGGCTTTCCAGTTTGGCATTTTCTTTAGTTGGTGTCTGACTGTGTTTGTCGTGATCTCTGTGAATCTTTGTTTTATTCCCTCCCTGTTTCTTCTTCCTTGACTTCCTGGAGCCATGTTACATGTTGTTGTGTGATACCGGATTGCTCCATATGTTTCCCAGAGTCTCTTATTTGGTTCGGCTTCAGGAATTTCTGGGTGGTTGTCTTCCCCTCTTAGTTGGCTGTATAGTCTTTTCGGGTTGTTTCCGAATAGTTTGTTCTGTTGGTATCCCTTATTCCTGTTCATGTACCGTTGGATCTTATGTGCTTTGGCCTTAAGCCTCTGTTTTACATCTTCTATTGTGTTGTTTAGTCCCCCCTCTCTTGTACTTTGTATTTCTCGTTGAGTTTCCTCCCTTGTTTTCTTGCTTCTTAGCCTTTTTTCTGCCATCTCTTTCAGTTTACTCAAGTCAGATCTCATCACCATGATTTGCTTTTCCATGCGCCTTTTCCAAGGAGGTTGCTGTTTTGGTTTCTGTTGGGTTGGTTGTGCTGGTGGTGTAGGTGTTCGAATACCCCATCAGTTCTGCTACTAATCTTGCTCCTGCATATGCCAAGTTATTTGTTTCTGTGATACTGGTGGTGTGTATTATGCCCATTATTTCATTGACCTCACTTGTTTTCTCCCGCCCTTAATTTCTTGGTGTTGTAGGCTTTCATGGAGGGGATCTTTGTTCTCTCTGTATCTGGCTCCATCCATTGTCTAATCTTTTCTACCCATTCCGTCCTCTCTGTTACTTCGTCGGTGTTTCTTCGTGTGTCGTTGTTTGATACCTCATCCTCCCTGTGGTCTTCTGTGCAATCGTCTCTCAGTTCGTCTTCGTGTAATTCGTTGTCGTATGACATTTCCCTTTCGAGTTCTTCTCTTTCTGTTGGGGAGAGCCAGTTCTTTTTCTTTATGTTGCTTACTTGGTCTGCCAGCCTCTGCTCTGTTTGAGGGGTGTTATTCCTCTCATTCCAGATGTGACCAACCTTCTTCATTATCCTCTCTCTCGTCGGTTTGCTTCTGATGTAGCAATCTCCATATTTCCTTATTTTTCTTCTCTTGTCCATTTCTTCCTTTTTGCTTCTGTAGCTCCAATCTCAGGCTGTTGATTACTGTCGTTGTGGGTGATCAGTTGCTGGATGACGACCTCCAAGTACCTGACCGTCTTCCCCTTCAATTGGGTTGAATACCTGGTTGCCGGACGAAGCTCCTCTGTTTGCCAGAGGTTCCATTTACGACGTTGTCGTTTATTCCTTCATTTCTTTCCATCATTGCTGAGTTTTGTTATTTAACCCATAGCTGGACCCTACCCCATCAGGGATAGGTACTCATTTACAGCTGAGTAGACTGAGGAAATTATGGTAAAGATCCTTTCCCAAGGAATCAACGCCGAGGAGAGCGGTCACCCATCCAACGACTGACCAGCCCCAATGTTGCTTAACTTGACTTATATTTTTATTATTATTATTATTATTATTATTATTATTATTATTATTATTATATTATTATTATTATATACATACAGCCCAAAAGAAAGAACTCGCCATTTATCTGACCAACATTCTGGAGGATAAATCACCCACTGGTGACAAGGAAATATAACAATAAATTCAATTCAGTAACAACGTAAAGAGAAATGAATGAGGCAGCTTAGGTAAACGGCTTTTCGCTTAAACGATTCAATGCACACAAAATATGTAAGACCTACAACCCCACAGCGGTAGTGAGACTTCTGTATTGCTTTCATGAATCACACTGAATGGCTGAGTGATTGATACAGAGATTGTAGAAAGCAGGTGCCAATAATGATCAACACGACTCCGTTGACTTTTTAGCAAAGGGATGTTAAACATTGTTAAAAGGAGGATTATTTTTAATACGCCATCAATTTTTTACTATTGCCCCCCGCCCCCTCCTCTCCCCCCCCCCTCTCTCTCTCTCTCTCTCTCTCTCTCGTCTCTCTCTCCCTCTCTCTCGCTCCTCTCTCTCATAGGCTGGTTGAGTAGTTTTAACTCATAACCGGATGATCAATGTTCGGATATCGAATCAGAGAGAAAGACCATATTCACAATAAAAAGCACAACAAAGAATTCTTTCTGTTCTATCACTAACTCTCTCTCTCTCTCTCTCTCTCTCTCTCTCTCTGCTATACCGTTTGAATGTATTATTGTTTATTTTTCTCTCATTTTTGAAGCCCAAGAAACATTAGGTACAAAGCAGTATGATGGCCACCACGAAAACGCCATTGATTATTTTTGCTAATTGACGAAATATCATAATTGTGAGGTCCCATGAGTGTTCCTGATTTTCAATTCTCTTGAAATCGGTTGAATTTCAAGCAATTTACTTTTCATGGTAATTGCATGCATACAGACATACGCACGCACGCACGCACACGCTATTGTGTTGGTTAAAAGTCCAGCCCCTTAAACTGGGAATTATCCATGACACATCCAATTTCAGAAGGAATTGTCAGTGTTGATATTTCATTTACTTTTAACTAATTGGTCGTGACGTGGAAAGAAATTTATTTATCAGTGTCGTATCTAGCTCATTTTCTTTTAGTGGTCGCTGGCTATATTGATTGCATCTGACAGTTAATTATATTTTCCATTGGAGAGTTATTATCGTCCTTCAGCATATTTTTTTTTTTATCTAGATATTAATTTCTTTGGGCAACTTGGTTTTTTGTTCGCTTATATCTGTATTTCCCATTTTCTAAGTTATTGCCGTTCTGTGATATAGTAGGTTTTTAGGAGATTTTTTGTCCCTTTATTCCTGTGCTGTTTGACTATTGGCATTTATTAAAATAATAATAATAATAATATAATAATAATAATAATAATAATAATATCTACAGCATCGGCTCTAACGATCAAATATACCATTCGACACTGTCATTCCATACACTGGCTATCTACGGTCATAACCAGCCCCGTTTCACGGGCAGAACCCCATTCGGAAGGGTGGAGAGACGTATGATAAACCCCCGAAACCCCATTATAAACCATTTCAGGGGTCCCACTATAACTCTGCCAAGTTTTATACCCATCGGACCAGCCGATTGGCCGTGATTGAATGACAGACGGACGGACAGACATAACACCCATTATAGTGAGATTAGTTTCACTTATGTTTGAAAACTACAGCAGAAGAATCATTGAGGAACATTGTGAAAGTGTTTTGAGATCTTAAAAGTAGTATGCTAAATTTCGTCCTATAGATCGAGCGCATGCAATTTTCCTGTTAAACTTCGAGAATATTCTTCATATTCTCCCTCTCATAACTACTGAAATAGACATTTATCTATGTCATACGTATGGAAGTAGAATATATGTTTTTTCGTCTTAATGCTCCTTAAGAGGAAATCATTTGTGAATATAACCATCCACAAATGCAAAACGAAAATTGCCACCTATATTGAAAGACTTAACTCTTTTTTTCTGTGAAATATACTGTAAACGAAATCTTTTATGATTGGAAAATAATTAGAATCTAAAGGAGTCGTAGTTCATATATATCCCTTCACCTCATTTGCTTCTGCTCGAGATTACATCATTGGGACGCGCGGTCCCAAAGAGCGATAAAAACGGAAGCGCTTGTCATTAAGGCCAATCTGATGACTTCATCTTATATCAAGTTTAAATAAAAAAACAAGACTCCTCTGAAAGAGCCGAACTCAAAAGAATCTACGGCATTGAGATAAAGGGATGAAGAGAAAATCTAGAAGATTTTTTACATTTTTTTTTTAAGCTTATCTTCGTACGGCTATCATGAGAGATTAAGAAGTTGGTTCGCAAAACTGAATTCCCGTGAAATAGACGCACACACTGTGTGTGTTTGTGTTTGAGAGAGAAAGAGAAAGTGCACCTAGTCTCTGAAAATTACTAAGACATTTCGTTAAAGGAATAAGTACAGGAATTTGATGAATGTTTTATAGGAAGTAGGTATACATACATTTAATCTTACCTTGCAGAGAGAGAGAGAGAGAGAGAGAGAGAGAGAGAGAGAGAGAGAGAGAGAGAGAGAGAGAGAGAGAGAGAGAGAGAAATTCCCTGAATTGAAGGTTTGGAAGTATCAAATTATCTTTCTGGTGTCCTAAGCTGGCTCACAAAGAGTGAGAAAGGCTAATCTCTGCTTAGGCTAATCTTTGCCAACGTGGGAAAAACCATGAATTGTAAAATAGAGCATAGATATAGAGTATTGCTTACAAAAAAAAAAAAATGCTGCTGATCACTTACTGACCAATGAAACGTCCAAAGACCAATTCATAATAGAGGGCAAAAGGGGTCAACTAAAAAAGGACCGAAAACGAGTCTTGATTGAATGAGCCACGAATATTGATGGAAACGACGACTCGATTGTCTGCAGACATTGAATGAACGCCCCGGCACTTTGCATTGAAAGGCCCTTCATGACGATCTTTAATTACTGGTAATTGACTCTGTTAAACCGGAAATTGCATAGAATTACCGAGGCGTTTAAGCACGAATAGTCTACCGTCGTGTCCGTCAGGAATTCTTATGTGGATAACCTAGACCGTGGATAAAGTGGCCTTGTAAGTTTGTTCGAAGCTGTTAAAAAAATGTCCCTGGCGTTGTTAAGTATATCTTAGTTTTACTAGACCACTGAGCTGACTAACATCTCTCCTAGGGCTGGCCCGAAGGATTGGATGTCTTTACGCAGCTAGGAACCAATCGGTCACTTAGCAACGGGACCTACAGCTTATTGTAGGATCCGAACCACACTATATCGAGAAGTGAATTTCTATCACCAGAAATAAATTCCTCTTGATTCCGCGTTGGCCGAGCCGGGAATCGAACTTCGGACCACTGGATTGGTAGCCAAGCACGGAAACCACTTGACCAAGGGGGAACCCCTTGGCGTTGTGGTAATGTCTGTGTAGTCGTCCTGTCACCAAAGTAAATGATCTGCTTTTGATACGGCAAAATTACTACTATTTCAAAACATGACTTGGCCTGAGCACAGTTTAATCTCACAAAGTACTTTTTTTCTTTATTATTAGAACATTTTTACAATTTGGTATTGCCTCAATGGCGTGGTTGGTATGGTGTTGGCGTACCACCTCGGTGGCTTCTACCTCGATTCTTGGGCATTCCATTGAGGAGTTAGAGATGCGTATATCTGGTGATATAAGTTCACTCTCGACGTGGTTCGGAAGTCATGTACAGCCGTTTGGTCCCGTTGCTGAATAACCACTGGTTCCATGCAAAGTAAAAACACCGTACAAACAAACAAACAAACAATTTGGAGTTCTCATCCTGAGCGTATAGAAATATTCTGCTTTATTTTCTCTCAATTCAGAAGTGTTCTGTAGAGAAAAGAAAACTGGGTTGGGGAATAGAATAGAAAGTACATTTTCCAAAAGGATTACCTGTATGTTAGCATATGATCCTTTTCCAACAATGTCTGCCAGTGAATAATCCTGAAGGCTTAGCTCTCCGATGACCGGATTTGAGAAGACAATATTCGAAGTGTTAGTGATACTGGAAAAAAGAAGAGAGAAAAAAAGGAAAGGTTCCTATGTAAAGACTATTCTCCTGATGGCTTATTTTCTTGAAGCTATTCTAGGATTGATCGGTAGAAAATTCTTTCACTGTATCATTGCCCACAAATGCATGCTGCTAATGCATTTAAATTGTGCCATTGTGGAATACAATATATAACTGAAAATCGGCGTTGGATGCAAAATATATAACAGTGGACGGTTTTTTGCCTTCTTAAACCATAATACTTCCAGTACTTTATTTGAGTAAAGTAATAAAAAAGGGGGAATGAAACCAGAGAAGAAACGTTAACAGTTATAATTATTAATTTATAGAATAAATGCAGTGACAGAAATAAGATATGAACTTAAGAAACAAATGTGAAAGTTAAGTTTTCTTGCATTGAAGTAGCATTGCTATTTATTCAATTAAAAGCTGGTATGAACATTATACTACTACGAATAATAGTAATAGTTCAAACGTGAAACTTATCATATCTAGCAAAGCTAAATGTAATAAGTATCGATTATAGAGATAGAAATATCGCAAACTGAGTAAAGCAAAGCGCAAATTCAAACAGCACCAAAATTATACAAGGAAATAGAATGTGGATAATTGTCTCTTAAATTCATATAGGAAAATATATGAGAATTTCTTGGATCAGTAATTCTCTACTAAACAAAGTCACATGTTTCCCTGAAGCTAAGCTTTA
>NC_087207.1:14486057-14496057 GCF_015104395.2 Macrobrachium nipponense
ATCGATTCCCTCATCTCTTGGTGTTTTATATCTCCTCCTTCCATTATTCCCAGGTATTTGTATCCTGTCTCATCTATGTGTTTGATGTTGCTCCCATCTGGTAGCTTTCATCCTTCAGTTTCTCGTTACTTTGCCTTTTTGTATGTTGACTAAGGCGCATTTTTCTATTCCAAACTCCATCCTGATGTCCCCAGATACAATTCTTACAGTCTGGATTAGGGTATCTATTTCCTTGATGCTCTTACCATACAGCTTGATGTCGTCCATGAACATCAGATGGTTGATTCTGTTGCCTCTTTTCTTGAGTTGGTACCCGGCATCCATCTTTTGTAGTACTTTTGTCATGGGAATCATGGCTACTACGAAGAGTAGTGGGGACAGTGAGTCGCCCTGGAAGATCCCTCTCCTGATATTAACCTCTGCTAGTCTAATTCCAGAGCTTGTAGTATTGTATTCCAGTTGCGCATTGTATTTTTGAGGAAGCTGATGGTATTTTTTCCTCTGCCCCATATATTTTCAGCATTCTATTAGCCATGTGTGTGGTATCATGTCGAAGGCTTTCTTATAGTCTATCCATGCATGCTTAGGTTGGTTTTCCTTCTCCTACTGTTCTTCATTACCATTTTGTCTATCAGGAGCTGGTCTTTTTGTGCCCCTACACTTCCTTCTGCAGCCTTTCTGTTGGTGGGGGATGTGTTTGTCTCCTCTAGGTAGTTGTATAGCCTTTCACTGATGATACCTGTTAGTAACTTCCACATTATTGGTAGGCAGGTGATAGGCCTGTAGTTACTGGCTATATTTCCCTTACTCTTGTCTTTTTGTACTAAGGATGTTCTTCCTGTGGTCATCCATTTGGGTGCTTGGTGATTTGAGATACAATGCTGGAGTTGTTCTGCTATTCGTGGGTGTAGGGCCCTTGAAGTTTTTGAGCCAGTATCCATGGACTTCATCGGGACCTGGGGCTTTCCAGTTTGGCATTTTCTTTAGTTGGTGTCTGACTGTGTCTGTTCGTGATGTCTGTGAATCTTGTTTATTCTCTCTGTTTCTTCTTCCTTGACTTCCTGGAGCCATGTTGCATGTTTGTTGTGTGGATACCGGATTGCTCCATATGTTTTTCTCAGAGTCTCTTACTTGGTTCGGCTTCAGGAATTTCTGGGTGGTTGTCTTCCCCTCTTAGTTGGCTGTATAGTCTTTTCTTTTTCTGGTTGGTTCCGAATAGTTTTGTTCTGTTGGTATCCCTTATTCCTGTTCATGTACCGTTGGACTCTTATGTGCTTTGGCCTTAAGCCTCTGTTTTACATCTTCTATGGTTTGGGTGCGTTTAGTCCCTCTCTTGTACATTGTATTTTTCGTTGAGTTCCTCCCTTGTTTTCTTGCTTCTTAGCCTTTTTTCTGCCATCTCTTTTCAGTTTACTCAAGTCAGATCTCATCACCATGATTTGCTTTTCCAGGCGCCTTTTCCAAGGAGGTTGCTGTTTTGGTTTCTGTTGGGTTGGTTGTGCTGGTGGTGGTTGGTGTTCGAATCCCCATCAGTTCTGCTACTAATCTTGCTCCTGCATATGTCAAGTTATTTGTTTCTGTGATACTGGTGGTCTGTATTATGCCCATTATTTCATTGACCTCACTTGTTTTCTCCCTTAATTTCTTTTGGTGTTGTAGGCTTTCATGGAGGGGATCTTTGTTCTCTCTGTATCGGCTCCATCCATTGTCTGATCTTTTCTACCCATCCGTCCTCTCTGTTACTTTGTCGGTGTTTCTTCGTGTGTCGTTGTTTGATACCTCATCCTCCCTGTGGTCTTCTGTGGCATCGTCTCTCAGTTCGTCTTCGTGTTATTCGTTGTCGTGTGACATTTCCCTTTCCAGTTCTTCTCTTTCTGTTGGGGAGAGCCAGTTCTTTTTCTTTATGTTCCTTACTTGGTCTGCCAGCCTCTGCTCTGATTGGGGGGTGTTATTCCTCTCATTCCAGATGTTGACATCTTCTTCTATATCCTCTCTCCGTCGGGTGCTTCTGATGTAGCATCTCCATATTTCCTTATTTTCTTCTCTTGTCCATTTCTTCCTATTTGCCTCTGTAGCTCCAATCTCAGGCTGTTGATTATTGTCGTTGTGGTGATCAGTTGCTGGATGACGACCTCCAAGTACCTGACCGTCTTCCCTTCAATTGGGTTGAATACCTGGTTGCCGGACGAAGCTCCTCTGTTGCCAGAGGTTCCATTTACGTCGTTGTCGTTTATTCCTTCATTTTTTTCCATCATTGCTGAGTTTTGCTATTTAACCCATAGCTAAACTCAGCAATGATGGAAAGAAATGAAGGAATAAACGACAACGACGTAAATGGAACCTCTGGCAACAGAGGAGCTTCGTCCGGCAACCAGGTATTCAACCCAATTATTATTATTATTATTATTATTATTTTATTATTATTATTATTATTATTATTATTATTATTAATTGGATAACAGACCTAATAACTGAAATCGTCCCATACATCACATAATGTCAATTTCCCAATTGGAAACTAATAATTCACGAGATTAATGAATGTATATTCACACTCCGTAATGGCTCGTCCATCCATGTTTATTTCGTGTTTTCCCAATAACTTGTTGATGTATCCCAATGGTTTCCAGTGACGTATTGTGATAGCAAGAAAGAGGGACTCATTGGGTGATACATTATGCATGCCATTACTGGCTTTGATGAATTCTGCAGCTCGTAAATAATTGAGAGCTGAGAGGTCATGCGAACTTCTGAATGTGCAATTAGTTGTTTTGTTGCAAAGGGCCTGTGCGATTGTTACTGATTTTTAGAAAAATATGCAGTATTTCATTATATAAGTCTCCATACGATTTAGCCATCGAATGATGAGGATGTAGCAGAGCAAAGAGAATTAAAACAATTCTGTATCATTATGAGTTTAACAAAAGAGCGAGTATGGAGACGCCAAAAATATGTATAGCCACATTAGCACACACACACACACACACGCAACGCGCGCGCGCACCACACACACACACACACACACACACACACACACACACAGATATATAATATATATATATATATTATATATATATATATATATATATATGTATATATAAATATATAAATATATAAAACGAAGCAACTAAATGACATAATTTTTCTAAAGTTTACAAATGCGAGAAGGACGAAGTTTCTTGGAAGAACTAATAAGAAACATGTCATAGCTAAGTAAGATCACTCAGGAAGAAGACGGACGTCACAATAGAGGAAATCCCAACATGAAAAAATGTAGGTAATTGTCAACAGAGAACATTCCTTTCCGCCTTCCCTGACACACAAACTTTTAATTAAAACCAAAGTTGCGTGCTGGTCATTCTTTTCACTATTCATTTATTCCCCAACCTTCCATTCAGGTTTGGTTTCCTTTCTTATTGGGATTTCCATTGGGTGTCGGGAGATTTTTGTATTTGCTTTTTTTTTGTCTGTTTACACAATATTTCGATAGTAGCAATAATACTGGCAGAAAAAAAACATATTCAAATCAACAACAACAACAACAACTGCAGCAATAATAATAATAAGAAATAATAATTAATAATAATAATTAATAATAATAATAATAATATGGGCGACCCTGTGGCAGAGTGGGTTTAGGTCGTCAATGGACTGGTCAAGCAACATTGGGCCTCGTCAGTCGTTGGATGGGTGACCGCTCTCCTCGGCGTTGATTCCTTGGGAAAGGATGTTTACCATAATTTCCTTAGTCAACTCAGCTGTAAATGAGTACCTATCCCTGATGGGGTAGGGTCCAGCTATGGGTTAAATAGCAAAGCTCAGCAATAATGTTAAGAAATGAAGGAATAAACGACAACGACGTAAATGGAACCTCTGGCAACAGAGGAGCTTCTTTCGGCAGCCAGGTATTCAACCCAATTGAAGGGGAAGAAGGTCAGGTACATGGAGGTCGTCATCCAGCAACTGACCACCACAACGACAGTAACCAACAGCCTGAGATTGGAGCTTACAGAAGCAAACCAAAGGAAGAAATGGACAAGAGAAGAAAAATAAGAAATATGGGAGATGCTAATATGGAGATGCTACATCAGAAGCAACCGACGGAGAGAGGATATAGAAAGAAGGTTGGTCAACATCTGGTATGAGAGGAATAACACCCCCCAAACCGAGCAGAGACTGGCAGACCAAGTAAGGAACATAAAGAAAAATAAACTGGCTCTCCCCAACAGAAAGAGAAGAACTGGAAAGGGAAATGTCACACGACAACGAATTACACGAAGACGAACTGAGAGACGATGCCACAGAAGATGACAGGGATGATGAGGTATCAAACAACGACACACGAAGAAACACCGACGAAGTAACAGAGAGGACAGAATGGATTTAGAAAAGATTAGACAATGGATGGAGCCAGATACAGAGAGAACAAAGATCCCCTCCATGAAAGCCTACAACACCAAGAATAAATTAAGGGAGAAAACAAGTGAGGTCAATGAATAATGGGCATAATACACACCACCAGTATCACAGAAACAAATAACTTGGCATATGCAGGAGCAAGATTAGTAGCAGAACTGATGGGGATTCGAACACCAACACCACCAGCACAACCAACCCAACAGAAACCAAAACAGCAACCTCCTTGGAAAAGGCGCCTGAAAAAAGAAATCATGGTGATGAGATCTGATTTTGCAGTAAAAAACAAACTGAAAGAGATGGCAGAGAAAAAAAGGCTAAGAAGCAAGAAAAAACAAGGGAGGAACTCAACGAGAAATACAAAAATACAAGAGAGGGGACTAAACAACACAATACACTATGTAAAACAGAGGCTTAAGGCCAAAGCACATAAGATCCAACGGTACATGAACAGGAGGATAAGTGATACCAACAGAACAAACTATTCGGAACCAACCAGAAAAGACTATACAACCAACTAAGAGGGGAAGACAACCACCAAGAAATTCCTGAAGCCGAACCAAGTAAGAGACTCTGGGAAAACATATGGAACAATCCGGTATCACACAACAAACATGCAACATGGCTCAGGAAGTCAAGGAAGAAGAAACAGGAAGAATAAAATAAAGATTCACAGAGATCACGACAGACACAGTCAGACACCAACTGAAGAAGAAAATGCCAAACTGGAAAGCCCTAGGTCCTGATGAAGTCCATGGATACTGGCTCAAAAACTTCAAGGCCCTACACCCACGAATAGCAGAACAACTCCAGCATTGTATCTCAAATCACCATGCACCCAAATGGATGACCACAGGAAGAACATCCTTAGTGCAAAAAGACAAGAGTAAGGGAAATATAGCCGGTAACTACAGGCCTATCACCTGCCTACCAATAATGTGGAAGTTACTAACAGGTATCATCAGCGAAAGGCTATACAACTACCTAGAGGAGACAAACACCATCCCCCACAACAGAAAGGCTGCAGAAGGAAGTGTAGGCACAAAAGACCAGCTCCTCATAGACAAAATGGTAATGAAGAACAGTAGGAGAAGGAAAAACCAACCTAAGCATGGCATGGATAGACTATAAGATAACCTTCGACATGATACCACACACATGGCTAATAGAATGCTGAGAATATATGGGGTAGAAGAAAACACCATCAGCTTCCTCAAAAAATACCAATGCCCAAACTGTGGAAATTACAATAACTTACAAGCTCTGGAATAAGACTGGCAGGGGTTAATATCAGGAGAGGGATCTTCCAGGGCGACTCACTGTCCCCACTACTCTTCGTAGTAGTGGGGACAGTGAGGCAACAGAATCAACCATCTGTTGTTCATGGACGACATCAAGCTGTATGGTAAGAGCATCAAGGAAATAGATACCTAATCCAGACTGTAAGGATTGTATCTGGGGACAGCAGGATGGAGTTTGGAATAGAAAAATGCGCCTTAGTCAACATACAAAAAGGCAAAGTAACAAGAACTGATGGGATAAAGCTACCAGATGGGAGCAACATCAAACACATAGATGAGACAGGATACAAATACATGGGAATAATGGAAGGAGGGGATATAAAACACCAAGAGAGAGAAGGACAACGATCAGCGGGAAAAGAATATATGCAGAGACTCAAGGCGATCTCAGTCAAAAAACTCAACGCCGGAAAATATGACAAAAGCCATAAACACATGGGCAGTACCAGTAATCAGATACTCAAGGCAATCTCAAGTCAAAACTCAAACGCCGATGGAAATAGTGAACCAAGCCGATAAACACATTGGGCCAGTACCGATAATCAAAGATCACAGCGTAGGAATAGTGGAATGGACGAAGGCAGAACTCTGCAGCATAGATCAAGAAAACCAGGAAACATATGACAATACACAAAGCACTACACCAAGAGCAAATACGGACAGACTATACATAACACGAAAGGAAGGAGGGAGAGGACTACTAAGTATAGAGGACTGCGTCAACATCGAGAACAGAGCACTGGGGCAATATCTGAAAACCAGTGGAGACGAGTGGCTAAAGAGTGCATGGGAAGGAAGGACTAATAAAAGAAGGCGATGACCCAAGAAATATACAGAGACACGGAGAATGACAAACAGAAAACAGAGGACTGGCACAACAAACCAATTCATGGACAATACATGAGACAGACTAAAAGAACTAGCCAGCGATGACACATGGCAATGGCTATAGAGGGGAGAGCTAAAGAAGGAAACTGAAGGAATGATAACAGCGGCACAAGATCAGGCCCTAAAAACCAGATATGTTCAAAGTACGATAGACAGAAATAACATCTCTCCCATGTGTAGGAAGTGCAATACGAAAAATGAAACCATAAACCACATAGCAAGCGGATGCCCGGCACTTGCACAGAACCAGTACAAAAAGGGGCATGATTCAGTGGCAAAAGACCCTCCACTGGAGCCTGTGCAAGAAGCATCAGCTACCCTTGCAGTAATAGGTGCACGAGCACCAACCTGAGAAGTGATAGAAAACGATCAGGCAAAGATCCTCTGGGACTATGTTAACAGAAACAGATAGGGTGATACGTGGAAAAAATTGACCAGACCATGACATTGATTGACAAAGTCAAGAAGAGAGTTATCACTCATTGATTGTCGCAATACCATGGGACACCAGAGTCGAAGAGAAAGAGAGGGAAAAAAATGGATAAGTATCAAGATCTGAAAATAGAAATAAGAAGGATATGGGATATGCCAGTGGAAATGTACCCATAATCATAAGAGCACTAGGCACGATCCCAAGGTCCCTGAAAAGGAATCTAGAAAAACTAGAGGCTGAAGTAGCTCCAGGACTCTGCAGAAGAGTGTGATCCTAGAAACGGCGCACATAGTAAGAAAAGTGATGGACTACTAAGGGGGCAGGATGCAACCCGGAACCCCACACTATAAATACCAAAAAAACACCCAGCTCGAATTGGAGGAAAAAACTGTGATAGACAAAAAAAAAAAAAAAAAAAAAAAAATAATAATAATAATAATAATAATAATAATAATCATAATAATAATAATAATCGAGAAACATTAATGCTCTTATTCGTAATAGTGGTAAAGAGGCCCATTGGATGAAAATTTGTAATTCTGTTAACTACAAGTATATATATATATATATATATCTATATATATATATATATATATATATATATATATTATTATTATATATATATATATATATATATATTCAAAATTCCACTTTGTATCCTCCCAGGAAATACAACTACATTGAAAATTCAGAGCCTTGACTGGAGGACGCGGAGTTTGAACAAAGAAAAAAAACTAAACTTCTCAGGCATAAGGCTGATCTTACTGAGGAGGGGGAATTTACATAAAAGCTGGAAATTTACAGAGGTCCAGGAACACAAGGGGCAGGGACTGCCTTCAGTCCACGTGAACACGTGGGTGGGAGCAGTCAGCCACAGCGTTTTAGGAAAATTGCGTAACGGATCAAAATTGCAAAGCTTCGAAGGATTTCCAATTCCTACCACAGCCAGGCACAGCATTTGTCTGCAAATAGAGGACATAGGCATAAGGCAGGGAAGCACACGAGGGCGAACGTTACTCACTACTTTCTTTCAATCAACAGGCCACTCAAGGGGGGAATGAATTGACTGGGAAATTTACACAGCAGAAAACTATTTTGTGGCCTTAAATTCACTATGGAGGATGTTTTACTAGCATCACAGGGAGTAATTACAGAATTGAGCCCAGATGTTGCGGGGCTGGGGGGCGGGAATGAAAACTGCACAAAGTCGCCTTGGAAAAAGGAAATGAAATACAGACAAAGGTAAAACAATTCCCTGGTTGAAATGGAATTTCCCTTACAGTACCTAGTAATGAGGCTGGTTGTCTTCTCCTTGAGGTTTGGCACTATGGACTGTAAAATATACTTGGGCTTCCCAAAGCATGGGAAAGCCAGGCCCAGGAGGGGGGGGGGGGGGGGGCGGGGGGAAGGCCCCAGGAGGGGGGGGGGGTGGGGGGGGGCAGTGTGTCCTGGTAAGAAGCCTAAGAGGTTTTGACCTCGCCGAGGTCTGGTGTTCTTCTGAGAGCTCCCGCTCCTGGGTTCAAAGCCTTCTGAAGCTTTCTCCTGGTAAGCTCCTCCTCCAGTCCCTGTGGGGGTAATTCCAACAACCAATGGGAGAAGAGATAGCTTTTTTCAAAAGAAAGGAGAATGGATTCCTCCAAAGTGGAAGGGGCGACTTGTATAGATGCATTAAACTTGGGTAAAAGACTTTACTTTTTCCTTGGTTCTAGCTTAAATCTTGAACAATATATATATATATATATATATATATATATATATATATATATATATAATATATATATATATATATATATCCAAATACTCTCATATGTAGAATTGCCTTTAGATTAAGATATCTCCTGCAGTCATCTTCAAAGAATCCTTTTCGATATCAAAATGATCCTCTGAAGATGATATCACAGAGAACTTAACTGATAAAAATTCACTGTAAAAATGTGTCTATAATAATAGAGAAATGTAAATTTCACCTAATGTTCCTTCCTCCTCCTCCTCCTCCTCCTCCTAATAATAATAATAATAATAATAATAATAATAATAATAATAATAATAAATAATAATAATAATAATAATAATTCTTGGGTTGGCGGTCACCGAAAGCTTTCTGCTTTATATATTTTAAATAAAAGTCAAACACACATACTACTGTGGATTTACTGTGATTATGCGTTTTCTTTGAATAATACGTAATAATAATAAAAACAGAAAATAAACATTATGTATTGTGAGGATTAATAAGTATTGTGAGTGTGTGTGCGTGTGAGTTTTCAGTAATGATGATAATAAATTACCCCAAAATTCGCTCATAAGTTTTTATTTATAACACGCAATACATTTTGTGAATTATGCAAATGCGAGAAAAATGTATACGACTTATTCGTGCGCTTTTTCAAGAGCAGATCGTAATTTATTTCTTCAATATGACTATAAATTACAAGATTTCTTAGAGTCAAGCACATTGTATGCTTGTAGTAATAAGAAAAAAAAAATATTGAAGGATTCATTAAATATGGTCGTCTATCAACATTCTCCTCTGAAAACATCATAATTCAAGGTCCTGCCCTGTTCTAATTGAGATATCTATGCCAGTCTCTCTCTCTCTCTCTCTCTCTCTCTCTCTCTCTCTCTCTCTCTCTCTCTCTCATACCAATAAAGCTTAATATATATATATATATATATATATATTATATATATATATATATGACTATATTCTAGATATATACTCTCTTCTCTCTCTCTCTTCCTCTCTCCTCTCTCCTCTCTCTCTTTCTCTCTCTCTCTACTCCTCTCTTTAAGGTCAGTAAAAGTTCAAAAATATATATACGCAGATTATTTTACCGCTTCTTATGGCATGAAGTTATGAAACTGATAAGTTACTTAATTAAACGCTCTATCGCCTTCTACGTAAAGAGCGATAAGTTATAAAGTGAATTTTGCTTTCCCGATTAGAGACTTTATATAAAAA
>NC_087207.1:14501057-14523557 GCF_015104395.2 Macrobrachium nipponense
ACACATATTGAACTTAAATAAGCTGCCTGTTTACGAAATATTACTTTTATTTCATTGCCCTTCAACATCATTCTTTGCTTGTAATCCCTTGATTCTTGTTGGGAATATCCATCACTCTAGTATAAATCACATCGAAGTCAGTCAAGTAGAAATGATACAAGCATTATGAACGCCTCGAAATATTCCTGAATTATTTCTCACATGAAGTTGGAAAATTAAATAAGAAATATGCGTTTCAGCTTTACGAATGTGCGCATTTTGTTGCCATATTTCTCATAATTCGTTAGGATCACTAATGCAGCTGAATATAAGAAATAATTTTAAAAATTCTATACATTTCTTGAACAGTACAAACGAAGCCGACTACCACGAAACCCTTCGCCTCCATTTTCCCCATTTCTTTCTTTTTTCCCCTTTTTCTTGGTAGCATTGTTAGAGTGCTTGGTGGCGCCCCAGGAGACATTTAACCAGCGATTTTCTCTCAGCCTCGAGTCTTCCTCATAGAGACTCCCTTTCTTTGCTCCTTTCCGAGCGTTATACTGGCTCGTAGAGTTTCAGCCATCTTTCTTTTTTCATGTTTTCATCGCCTTTTCTGAGAACACTTGGCAATGTAAAATTGATGTCCAATTCAATTTTCGACTCAGACAGAAGAATTATTTTTGTCGCTGTTAACTGCAGACTTAATAACTAATTAATAGAAATTCCCTTACAACCAACGATTATCTTGAAGGAAAACCCTTTCGAATGATTTGAATAAAAACATTTTCGAGTCAGACAGAAGAATGAGTTTTGTTGCTGTTAACTGCAAACTTAATAAATTAACTGAAAGAAATTCTCTTAAAACTAACGATATCTTAAGGAAACTCTTTCGAATTAGTAAATAAAAGAATTTTCGAGTCAGACAGAAGAATTATTGTTGTTGCTATTAACTGCAAAAGTGATAAATCAACTTAAAGAAATTCCCTAACAACTAACGATATTTCAAGAAACCCTTTCGAATGCGCTGAATAAAAAAAATAAAAGAATTAATATATAACTAAACTGCTTAAGAGTAACATTAAAAGCCTTGTAAAGCAGTCGTTTTCGTGAGGGAACTAACCTTCAAAGTTAATATACGCAATTTCATGCAGATATTTGAGGTGTTTGTGACGAGCCTTCTGTTTCTACATGAAGAGCCTTGATGGTCTTGGAGTCATTACTCGTTAGATCTATCCATGATTTATCACTGGAACGTCGGGAGTTTATCACGCACTCATCAGGCACTCTTAAAAACCTCACTGGAATCTTAAAGCCATTGCTTCATATGACTGTCCAGCGTTGGTCAAAGATCCGTTCTCACTTACTTGTTTTCAACCTATTTATATGATATAAATTGTTGTTGTGTCTTGCATATTTTCAGTGTGGGTGCAGTCTTAGGGACGGTGGGTCTTTTCATTCCTCTAATGCTACACGAAGTGTGTCTTTTTGTTTGTTTGTGTGTAAATGGGTGGGAAGTGTGGATTCTGACTGCTAATGATAGAAATATGGCAAAAACTAATTCAAGATTTGTTTGCGAGGTATATGCAGCTTTGGAAGACTTGACGGCTGGGAGCATGTTTTTATGACGTACGTTCAAATACCAAACAAGCATAGGTTCGAATCCTAATCAGGGTAGATGCACTTATGTATAATTTCCTTGAGTTGTAAGTTATCCATAACGCATAGTGAATCGGAGATGAATGGGTTATGAGCGGATTTAATATGATTATATGTGTGTGTATGTATACATATAGTTTTTATTTATTTATTTATTTATTTATTTATTTTGATTTATTTATTTATTCATTTTTTGTGGCGGTAGAAGTCTCTAAGGAAAATGTTATCGAGCCCTTGCCTTGTCCTAGACCTCATCTGACGCTATTGTTCATTCACAGATGAGAACTGAAACAAAACAAGGAAGTGAACGTGAACAGAAACCACCACTTTTAATATATATATATATATATATATATATATATATATATATATATATATATATATATATTACATATGGATTAGGTTCACATTCAAATATACGTATGTATGTATATAATATATATATATATATTATTATATATATTATATATATTTATTTATATATATATATATATATTTAGTATATATATATATATATATAGATATATATATATAATATAATATATAGAGAGAGAGAGAGAGAGAGAGAGAGAGAGAGAGAACAACCTCCCCTAAAAAGACTTACCTCTATTGAATCCTACTCTTCATTTCTCAGAAATAGACCAGTCCATATCCCATTTATCGAGGAAGTACCTTAAAAAAATAGTTATTAATTAAACACAGTTAAGGAACCCCCTAAAATATCCGGAGAGTCCAAAGGAGAAGGAAACCTCACATTGACTAGAAGCGAAGGGGAGCTTCTAGGTAAAATAATATATGGGATGAAATAGAACAGTGCGAGGAGAATAAGATCACATTTCTTTAGGTGATATACTGAAGTGCCTTTATTTCAAGGGAAATATAATAATGCATTAAAATTTAATCGAAACCTTTTCAGAATGGGTCCTTCACCATTTTCTTTCCATCTATGACCCTTTATGAAAGAATGGCTAAAAAAAAACAGTGTATATGTGTATGGTAATGAATGAACATAGGGAAAATTTTTCGTCGAAATATAGTTATGATATTTTATGATCAGTATTTCATCTCATCAAAGATCAAATATATAACAATTCCAGATATAAAATAAATAAATATAAATAATAAATAAATAAATATATTGATATATATATATATATATATATATATATATATATATATATACACAAATCCGTTCATACATTTTAAATATAAAAGCAATTACATGTTCGTTCTATGGAGGTTTATTCATCGTCGTCATCAAATCAAATACGAAAATAACTAGCACTGAAATGCTGTGGCCACGAAATATCGTGACGTGAAGGAAAAACGATAAAATACAGTTCACCACTGAAAAACACTAACGAAAATTTATTGTCGTAATTCCACTCGGCTGAACCCTACTAGCATTCGGACAGATCATTATACTAAAAGAAATTCCATGAAAAGCTCCAAAAGCGATGCCATTCATATCTGCCATCTCTAAAGCCCGATGGCAAATTCCAGTTCGGCATCATCAATATCTGAGGTCTAGTATATCAGACGTCTGTCCTCTGGAAATAAAAGGTCGGGGTGGGGGGAACGAGGGCAGAGCTGTCTTGTTTTATCTGCCCGGTTCCCCGAAGTACAAAATGAGGGGAATGTCTGACCGAAACAGGCGTTTTCTTTATACACAGAATGGCAATTAGAGAGAAGCAAGGTCTATAGATGACAGTCCAACACCGTGTGGCTATTCTGAACAATTTCGCTGAATCTTTCTATTTTTCATGACCACAATATTCTTCTTCGTTCCTGTTTTGCCTTGTATGCATAAGTCTTCCTACTGATCGCTTACTCGGTCAAACAGGATAATTTTCTAACATTTGGTGATGTTCTTCCTTACGTTATTCTCAAAGTAAATGGTAAAATGGTACAGCGCACCATCTTTCAGATTAATTTCAGTGTAGATTATAGCTTTTTTGTTTGTTTAGAAGCACTAATTGTGCAATACTACTTGTGTAGACAGTGACTTTGATCACCGGCTATCAAGAGAGACGAAAGTTGATATCGACTCTGGTGTTCATATGTCTGTCGAATTCAGGTTCTGTACTTGAAATCAATATCACCCTCACCTCCACCTTGATTTCTGATCGGTGAGTTCATGGTAAAATGACTACGGTTAGAATCCTGTTGGGGGACGAAGCACTTATCAATTACAATGTCTTCGGGTGTAAGTTAATACCAGACTAAGGTGATTTGAATATTAAATGATATTGTGGCTTAATATTTGTGAACATGAAAAACAATGCCACGCTGTATGAGGGAAAAATTCATAATTAGTAGTCAGCTATGAAGGTTGAGATTGGTTGACATCGGTTCTTAGTCGGTATTAATTTTTATCTCCCTTGATATCCGGGTGGTCAAAGTAGAGTGCATGGTACGCAAATGTATAACTGGTAGATTATTAATACTTTCATTAGAGTTGGGCCTCATACCCCATGCACTGAAAAGACTTTTTTTCCGGAAATATATTTTAATCCCAATACTGTATTCAAATTAACTACGTAAACTCACTATCTGCAACCATACATTAAATTTTAAAAACAAAAACAGTTCCAAGAAACATTCGTGTCCTTCCTCCTCCAATTCCTTTATTATGGGCACAAACTTTAGCTATAATCGTTTCTTAATCGTACCTAAAATTGTTCCAAGAGTTCGTTGATTTCTAAACTTAGCCTTTGTTGATGGAATTCATCGCCTCAGCCGCAGGAAATTCCAAGAAGTTGGCTCATTTCTAAAATCTCTAAGGACATTCATCAGATATCAACCTTCCAAAGCTTCATGAAGACTGCCTTCGCGTGAGATGATATTGAAGAAACCGAAGAAAAGGAATTAGAAAGAAGAATGAACATTAGGTTCCGCAGCAAGTATTCCTCAAAGTCTCAAAAGATTGATACATAACGCAGTTGCATTTACAAGTGTCCCTTCCTCTGAAAATGGTTAAGTAAATAAACGTTTCTGCGTACCGAGATCGTAAACCTCAAATGATGACTATTAGTATTCACGGGGAAGTTTTCGTATTCAGTTTTCTGTAAAAGACAACTATTGAGATGGCTTTGTCTGACCGTCCCAATCAGATCTCAAAGACTACCGAGGCTAGAGGGCTGCAAATTGGTATGTTGATCATCCACCCTCCAATCATCAAATATAACAAATGGCAACTTTCTAGCCTCAGCAGTTTTTTTTTATTTGATTTTATCCAAGCTTAAAGTTAGCCATAAGCGTGTGTTTGGCAACGCTCTGACAGGCTACCGCCTGGCCGTGGCTGAAAGCTTCATGGGCGGCGATTCATACGGAAAACTCGATTAGACCGAAGGAATTTCTGCGCGTTTTGATTGTTTGTTATACCAACTATGATTGTATATATATTGCAGATTTGTTTTATGGCCTTAACTGCAATAAAATATATACTCCAGGTGTCCAGAACACCAAGTAAAATTGACAAAGGTAGATTATTTGCTTTAGTGAATTTGGTTTTGTAATAGAGAAGACTAAAATAAGAATATTATGAACATAGTCCTTCCCTAAGAATTCAGAAACTGGAAAAAAATGTTCTAGAAAATTTTATTTTTTATTGGAAATAAATAACTTCGGAAACCGCGATAGGTTGTTTGATATGATGTAAAACACTCGTCACGAAAATAATGATGGATAAAAAACGAGGGGGAAATATGTATTTACATCCCTTTATAAAACTACATCGAAAAATTCCATCCGCCTGATTGGAAAATATCCTGCAAAGTTCGTTATCGCAGATAGCTATTCGCTTTGATATTTGGCTTTGCATTTTTTCTCTTCTCTAAAAATTATTTGACCTATACTGTTGGGCCTAGAAAGCTGGAAACTGTTCCATATCATTCGCAAAGTGAGTATATAAGTGGAAAAAATAAATTAAAGCCACATTACACAGTTATAGCATAATCCGATAATGAACTGAATGATGCGGTTTCTAAAGTTAAACTTTTTGAACTGGGAATACGATTATTCCATTTCGTAATGAACGTTAAAGTTAATTTAGTCCTTCCTTTGTTTACCGTATTTTTTAGTCGAAATCACTACTTCTCTCTCTCTCTCTCTCTCTCTCTCTCTCTCTCTCTTCTCTCTCTCTCTCTCTCTCTCTCTCTCTCTCTCACTGATTAAATAAGCATTGACTAATGCACGGAAATATTCCTAACATATGAAATAATAAGTAATTTAAATAGCTATGCAGGCACTCGTATTTATCCAAAAGTTTAGACCCTTCCATTAAAGGGATTTCATTTCTCATCCAGGCTTATCCCCCCCCACCCCCCCCCGGGCTGAAGTTTCATTCCATGCTCTGATTTTCCATTTTGAAAATTCATCCTCTATTCCTTTCCCAAAATTCCTCCTCTCTTCAGTCTTCCATTCTTCTCGTGAAACTCGGCTGAATGTCGTGTCCCTTTGTTCGCCGTCAAAAGAATTAGATTTCCTTTCGTCTGCTCCTGTCGGGGGAATGGGAGTGGTAATGTCCATGACTGATATTTCAAATAAAGAAACCCCATTATTGGGCAAAGTGTGCATGAGAGAGAGAGAGAGAGAAGAACGAGAGAGAGAGAGAGAGAGATGATGAGGAGAGAGGCATTATGCATTCCAGACTAACTAATTCGTATTGCAAACTCCCGAACACTGTCTGTACCATTTTTAAAATATCGCGACCGACGTGATTGAATCATGGGTTTCATGGTCTGTTTATTTCGTACGCTCCTCTGGTAGAAATCTGTACCTAAACACATTTTTTTTAAGGTATATATTTCATTCGTGTAGAAAATCGGTCTGTTTTTGAACAACTGTAAAACGTTTTTCTTCAAAAAGAAATGTTTACAGTTAGAATAGTTTACTTCATAAAGCAAAGAAGTTCGTATTATATATATAAAAAGAGGTAGGCAATATGCCAAGAGCAATACTTTATTCTATTTATTTATTTTATTTTATTATCATCATTTTTTTTTTTTTGGGGGGGGGGGGGGTGGGGGGGGGGGGGGGGAATTCAGGTGGATGTTCCTGAAATATTATCTTTTTAAGACTTTTTTTTTTTTATTCTAGATAACCCGAGTCTTCGTTTATTAGGTTCTCAACGTTTTTGAAAACAGAGGCTGAATGAGATCCCAAACAATACTGGGAAAAGAGGGAAAGCGCGAGAATGTGTGCTGAAGTTTTCCTTTATTCGACGATGATAATGGAAGGAAACCACAACGGAAAACTAATGGATTTTAATGTCGGCTCAAAATGGAACCGATCACAGGTTGTCAAAATCATCCAGCCCTCTCTAGAAAGAAGCGCTTTTGGTTTCCTTGTAAAAATGACCTTATTTTCTTGAAGGATCTCTCTATTCCGTTCCTTGAATACCAACTTTAATTCGATGCAAGAATATAAAAATGTACGCTGTAAGGAATACCTCAGAATTTAGTTGAGGTATTGTTTATATCTATATCTTACTTAGAACGGAACCATTTCTTTTATATGTGGCATATTGATTAAATAGGCCTTTGGCCTTGTTTTTTGTTTGCTCTACTAGCTGTTTTATAAACAAAAAAATCCAATTTGTTGCCTAGAATTCCTTCAGTTGCCCGCCCTTGGAATCCATTAATGGGAAGTTTATGTGTATATGTGTGTGTTTGTTATGTATGTGTATCAACGACCAAAAATGAAAAATCAAGTTACACCTAAGAATCTGTTCTTTTTGCAGCATAATTAATAAAACAGGTTTGTACTTTTTATAATTGAAACCTTTACTTCACCTTTGATTTATCAAAATATTTGAACTGAATCTAGCCACTAGCGGATAGCTTCAGTGATATCGACAGCTGAAATTTACCCTCTCAAAAAAATATATATATAATTGAAGACGGTACCTTAGCTCTCACCTCATTTTCAATCCGGATTCTAGGGTTTGAAAATTTTCAAATGATGGTTGGCTCTTCTCATACAAAGTCATATGGCAGGGGCCAATGAAAAGGGGGCCAATGAAAAGTATTCGACCTTGCAAAGTAGCAGAGAATTTAAGATGGGCTGTTAGTCAGAAGGAAAGGGGTAAAAGGATAGGAATTTCTTAAAAAATCAAGCGAAAATACAAACTGGATACTTTAGTCGTGAAGTTTTGAGAAAGCAGGTTTAAAAATCCCCAGAGAAATAACATGAAAATATTACAATAGCATTAGTACTGAAAAAACTAAAGAGAGAGAAACGAATAAAGACAATGTACGGTTAACGATAAGACAAGTAACGACAGACTGAACCAATAAAAAAAACAAAAAAAAAAAAAAAAAAAAATTAAAACGAAAACCAAAAGTAAAACAAAAATAATCGAACCAGAATGTGCAAAGAAGAAGGATCAACGATCATAGAAATAGGCGGAAAAGTGTTATTTTTAACCTAAGAGCAACATTGTGTTTGGTTAGAGATCAAACAGAATCCAAATGGCGTTGGGATATAATAAAGGAAAATATTTCCGAAATACCAAACATCTGATTCCCCACCATTATATCATCAACGAAGTTATACGATTTCATTTTCATGAATAATAAGATCGCAACCTAAACTGCAACATTATATTTTGCAGGTTCTGCACAACACGCTTGATATATACTGTAATACGTCTGGGCTGGGAAACAATAAGAGAACGTGATGTTTGGTAATGGATAAAATATCCTTGATTCAAATGCTATTCTCAACAGAATTGAAATATCTCTTTCCACAATGCAATGGAAACTCACACCAATGGCTGTATACGTACATTATAAATGGTGTATATATATATATATATATATATATATATATATATATATATATATATATATATATATATATATATATATATATATATATAGTATATATATATATATATATATATATATATATATATATATGTATATATATATAATATATATATATATATATATATATATATATATATATATATATATATATATATATATATATATACATATATATATATATATATATATATATATATATATATATGTCTATCTCATTACCGTGATTCATATACATATCGAACTACAAAAATAATGTCCTTAATATCTAATTCGCTCTACCTCGATGATATATTTTCATATATGTATAACCGAGGGGGAATTTATTAAGCGATAATAGGATTGGCATTCGACAGGCGCGAACCAGCGACCTCTCAATTCCAGGACTGGCAGTGAAGCCTTAAACCACCCCGACACGATCGCCAATTCTATTATCGCTTAATAAATTCCCCCTCGGTTATACATATATGAAAATATATTAATTCCGTGGTAGAGCGAATTAGATATTAAGACATTTGTAGTTCGATATATCTAAATATATATATATATATATATATATATATATATATATATATATATATATATAGATATAGATATATATATATATATATATATATATATAATAATATATTAATATATATATAGTATATATATAATAATATATATATATAATATATATATATATATATATATATATATATATATATATATATATATATATATATATGTAGATATATATATATATATATATATATATATATATATCATATATATATATATATATATAGTATATATACTATAACCTATTATTCCTGATACCTTTTACACCAAATCCCTTATCTCTTCGCAAAACATTTCCCCATCATTTCAAGTACTGGTTCCGTATGATTTGATCCTCGTAATGAGAGTTCGTTCAAGTAGTAAATTGCATTGAACAGGATTTTCTCTACAAGAAAAACTATTTAGCTTCGAGGGCCGACAGGATTATCAGCAGATTTCTCGATTAAATGTTATTTACCTTCTAAACTCTGACCTTAAATTGTGAAACTCTAGACTGCAGACGAGGCTGAGTATAGAGAACCTGTTGCGTCATTATCTGAATGGCATTATTGGTGAAGTCAATACGAAGAGAAAACTGATTTTGAAGCCGCGTTACGGATTAAATCTAGGAATTCGGAGGCAGAATAATGTTTTTAGTTCGTTTTGTTTGTGCGTCCGTTGTGTTGTCTGCCTGTCTGTTAGCAGAGCTATGCACGAGGAGTCTAGATTTTGCCAAAATATGACCAAAGGAAGGACTACGTGACATGGAGCAGTTGATTACACTAGCAATCTACGGTCATAACCAGCCCAGTTTCACTGGTAGAACCATCTCCGTTCCAGGGAATCCCACTCACCCACACCCCCGTTTTCTTTTTTCTTTTTTCTTTGGGGGGGGGAGGGGGGTTGTAGGATGAAACCACATTATAATCCATTTTATAGGTCACCACTATAACCCTGCCAAGTTTCATGCCCATCGGACCAGCCGTTTGGCCGTGATTGAATGACAGACGGACGGACAAATATAACGCCCATTATAGTAAGATTTTGAGAGATGGGAATGTAGCTTGCGAGCAGAAGGATTCATTTCTTTGTGGGCAGGGGAGGAGGGTTGGGTTAGACTCCGCAGCCTTGGTACGGATGATCCAAATGCTCCCTAAATAAAATAAAAAGCATTAATCAAAGATTTTTGCAACCAGAATTGATAATTACTTCTTCTGAAGTGAGATTTCAGTCTGAGGGGAAGTTCGTGGTTTTCCAACGTTCTTAATTTTTTATTTGTATTGTAAAACACTTCTATTCTCAGATTCTATTTTGAATTCATCTAGAACAAAGGTATTCTCATTTTTGAATGCTTGGTTTGCAAGCTGATGGTCAGTCACTCTTCGGTATTAATTTGTATGTTTTTGGAGTAAGGATACTGGTAGATAATAAAGATAATGTTAGAGCAACGTGAAGAACATAAAAAATAAATGAAATTACATACTGAAGTACAAAATATAAACACGAGGGCGTTTTGGACTTGAAGGTAAGATAGAAACAAAAGAAAAGAATGCAAATAACTAAAAGTACAATAAAAGTAGAAACAGATGCTTCCTGACTGTTCCAAATTATTTGCGATCAGTTCTGCCAAGGAAGGATCTTTGTATTCTTACTCGGATACACTTAAATATTCTTTTATCCGCTTTTTAAATATTCTGTAAATATGATATATATATTTATAGATATATATATATATATATATATATATATATATATATATAAAAAACTTAACCCTAATATGTATTTTATTATTATGAAACCCTTATTTGGTTCCTTTATATTGACTTTTATAACCTTACATTCACTTTCTCTCCCTCCCTATTCCCTTTCCTTTCCTTCCCTTTTTTTCCCATCGTAATTTTTTCCCCATCGTCTTTTTTTCCCCATCATCTTTATGTAAGACGGGATATTTGGTTGCAGTCTCAATTGCTTTTGTATAAAGAGAAAATGGACGTTAACTTTACCAAGAAACGTGATCGAATCAAGTGAACGTATTTAGTCATTCCAACCTTTGATTTTTAAAACGAATAAATAAAAATTGACAGAATTGCCCCACAAAAACAGAGTGAGCCTAATCGCAGCGGTGCTTGGCAATCATATGAAATCATTTGCTTTCATGGCCTCTTCCACATGAAATATGTCCTCTGAAACGAGCTATCTCGGATGCAAAGATTCCTCGAAAAGTCTCTGGTTCAGACCATTTAGTTTCATTCGTAGTATCGATTTCTACTCTGAATTTGTCGACTTAGACCAAGGAGGAGTTGACTTCGCATTTGGATGTCTTGAAGATTTGCAAAGGACTTCTTTTTCGCTTATTGGTTGTCCTTCGTTTTTCCTCTCTTATACCTAGCTACTGACGTATTTCATGTTGCTTAAGCCAACAGCATATGTTGCACTTTTAAAGGGAACTCACTTTTCAATAACCGTATTTCAAGACTAAAGTCCCTATGGTAGATTCACATCGACCGTGCTTCTGATTTCTAGGCCAGTCCCTTACGACGCTCCTGATTGGCTGTTAATAAGGCAATCACAGGACTGGAAACTCTCAGTGTCTTCAGAGTGTTCACATAGGCAGGATGTATGTTCCACCTCTCCTGGGGGATACGTCTTTCAAAAGTATCCCTCAGGAGAGGTGGGAGATACATCCTGCCTGCGTGAACTCTCTCGAGAGACAAAGTTTCCAGCCCTGTGACTGGCTTATCAACGGCCAATCAGGACGGGCCTAGACATCAGATACACGGCTGATGTGAATCCATTATAGTAAAGCTGCAGCTAAAGGTTGTATTTCATAAAAAGATAACTTTCCTATTTAGCTGGGCTGACAACGAATGGAGATTAGCGGCAAACAATGCTCATGAAAAACATGAGTATCGGAATTTCACAGAAGCCTTTTGCATCACGCGGAGTTGTTTATTTGTTTGGTGTTTTCACGTTGCTCGGAACCAGTGCTTATTCAACAACGGGACCAACGGCTTTACGTGACTTCCGAACCACGTCGAGAGTGAACTTCTATCACCAGTAATAAACATCTCTCATCCCTCAATGGAATGCCCGTGAATCACGCGGAGTTGGAGGTGACAAAGTAGTTGATAATTTAAGCACTGATGTTTTCCAACGACACTTTCGAAAAGGATTTGTTATAAATGTTCTTTTGATATGGAGTGGATCATTGTCAGAAAGCTATTTCATTCTTATAATCTTTAAACCTTTGTGTATCTTTGCAAAGCTGCATTCTCCACGCTCGACTGTTACAGATCTAGCAGCTAAGAAGCAGTGCCAAGTATCTCACTAATTCATTCCCAAGAGAATAAAAACACGCTCTCTCTCTCTCTCTCTCTCTCTCTCTCTCTCTCTCTCTCTTTATTTCTGGGAGTTAATTTTACTCATAGATGCAAAGTAAGGGCCACCTCTTGATGGGGCGTGATAATGAAAAGGTTGGGACCCACTGCTTTCAACCTTATTAATAAAAATCCTCCAAGTTATATTCCTCGGCTCATGTCTGTGTTTAAGAACTTTATTTTCGTTTGACGGGATAGTAGCTAATTATCGAGTACCTTAATTCTCGTAAGTAACTCCATGAAGGTCATAACAATCAAGTTGGAGCATTCAAGAGAAGCAATTTCAGCAGACTTACAGCTGTCCATTACGTAAGCCTCTTGGTCGTCTGTCATTTTGCTCATTTCCAAGCCATCTGATAATATTAAATGTTGTATAACTCTGAGGGTGTTCTATATAATTAGCATCTAAATAATGAGTCCTCTCTCTCTCTCTCTCTCTCTCTCTCTCTCTCTCTCTCTCTCATAAATCAAAATAACTCAATCGTAAATATTTTAGGTATATTTAGGCCAACAATTATCTCGAGAGGTCAGTCATAGTCTCTCTCTCTCTCTCTCTCTCTCTCTCTCTCTTCTCTCTCTCTCGTAGTAGCCATCTTGCTTGGTGGAGACGTACCCGCGTGAAGTCACAATAATCAACAGATATCACAAGTTTAACATACGACTAGAATTTGAGAAATATCTAGAAGTGTTCGTGAACATCGGTGATAAGATTAGTGTGAAAATAGTGGAAGGATAAAGCGTCTTCTAAGTTAGTTTATCAAGTGTAATACTATAAATCAGAACAAGATGGCAGTAAGTTCCAACTGACAGGAAGAGGTGGCGTAATTTGGCGTGTTTAGCAGATTCGCAATACGATGAGGTAGCAGGAAGGGAACTGGCATTTCTCATCTATGAAATCAGCAACAGTCCTAACCAAAAAGATACAAAAGCATTCATAGATATATTAGAAGGATATAAATCCTTCAAAACTGGAACAAATCTAACTGAAAACATCTTGAAATAATTGAAGAAGTTCCAAATAAAATCCAAGTGGTCAAGAGACTCATAAAGAAAATATACATAAACCAACATATTCCGACAAAGAAATGAATAAGGTGAATCTTGTGAATATACTAATTGATGCATTAGGAAAAAGAATGCCAAAAGCATGCAAACTGTGTAAGGTTTGGTATAGCATAGTCATCCACAAACCTAATCAGAAAATGTGCTGCATGCAACATTCCGACCCATCCACAGTGTGCTGAGGTAATACAAGATTTGAGAAAAGATACAAGAATTTTTTGTTCACATGTCTATCATGGATGACAATGTTATTAAATCAAGATTGAATGTACATAGTTGAGGATGAAGAAGAAGAGGAGAGGAAGAAGAAGAAGAAAAAGAAGAAGAGGAAAACTGAAGAGAAGTAAACAAAAATGAAATGACAGAAAAAATAAGGAAAACAGAACAAGATAAAAGTATGGATGCAGAGATACTCATTGATACTACATATGAGGCAATAAAGCAGCATACCTACGAAGAATAAATTACGATATGACAACAGAAAAGCAAATCCCGAAGAGGCTCTACCCAGATCTATACAAATGACGGGGAAAGAGGAAAAAATAGACAAGAAAGACAAAATCTGCAACCTTTTGAAAAGAGGGAATTGCAGATTTGGAGAAAGATGTTACTACAAACATCCTAAGATAGTCAAACTATGAATATGGTAAATGTGCATACTTAGATGGATATGGGGATGATTGCAGAGATCTGCATCCAAAATATGTAAAAACCTAAAAGAAGGAAAAGGATGTAAGTTCGACAAAAAATGCAAATATATGCACCTGTAGCCATGATCATAATCAAATAAATAACCAACCAAGTAATAAAATCCAAAATAAGAAAGAAACAAATAAAGAGAGAAATCAAGAATATCAGGTAAAAGAGAAAAGCAAACCACCAATGAGATATGCAGAGGTGTCAGCAAAAATTTCAAAAGCATCAGCTCCGAAATTCTACTCAAGAGATAATTAAACTGTATTTATTATGCAAGAGGATATTGCAGAAACGGAGAAAATTGCAGATTCAGACACAAAATGAATAATTATGATGAAGGAAGATCAAATATTATGGAAAAGTTGGATTTTTTAATGTCAGAATTTCTGGAAATGAAAAAAAAAAAGAACAACATACCAGAAACAGGAAAGAGACATGGGAAAATCCTTATTACTATCAGTATTAAATGAAAGACAACACCGCAAACCATCATAGTGATGAATGCGCAGGGTGGGTTTAGTTACGAGTAACTCAAAAAGAAAAATAGAGTACTTAGAAGAACTAACCCAAAATGAAAAGAAAATAGATATAATGAATATAAGTGAAACCTGGTATTCACAAGAGACTGGGAATGATGATCAAATAAAAGGGTTCCAAACTTATAGATCAGATAGAAAAAAGAGGAATCAGGGGGAACCGCAATATATGGGAAAGACAAAAAACAAAGGAAAAAATATATGAGAAATATCGTAAACTCAGAATGTGAACTAATAGCGGTAGAATTTGAATCTGAAAAATTGAATGAACATAGTAATATATTAGACCGCCTAATAACTAAAGAGTTTGACTTAATAATTGAAAATTGGATGATATATGTAGAAATCACAAGGACTGGACTATTCTCCTATCTGGTGACTTCACTTTCCTTTCGTAGAATGGAAAGAACGAATAGGAGATTGTGGTTGTACTTATACATATAAAAAAGAGAGATAGTAGTGCAGAAGATAAGAGGCAATTTGAAAAGCTATTAGATGCTACTAGAATACAACATTCACAAATAAATCACCTGCCAACAAGAAAGGGAAAATACTTTAGACCTGTATTTGTGAACGAGATGAATTATGTTAAAGAAATAATAGTTTATAATGCGAGTATTTCAGACCATAAGGTCATAGAATTAACAGTTCATTCCAAAGCAAGTGAAAATAGAGATAAGCAAGAAATGAAAAAGTGGGAAGGATATGGAAAATACAACTTCTACAGTAAAAATATAAAATGGTCAGAAATTAATGAAGAAAATTAAACAAAGATTGGGATGACATTTTCGTAAGTGATGACATAAGGGTAAATACGGAGATATATATATTGGAGATAATAGTGGAAAAACAAATATATACCGAAGAAGAAAAGTAAAACATCATTCAATGCATACCAAGAGAAGAAGGATCTTGTTTCCAGAAAATCAGAAAGTGAAAACAAAAAAGGTCTGCAAAAGAAAAAGAAAAAATGCATGGAAAGTTATAGAACTAAAAAGTAAGTATAGAAAATGCAGAACAAAAGATTATACAATCAAAAGAAAATGAAAAACGGGACTTGGAAGAAAAAACCCTATTAAATATCAAGCAAAACCCCAAACTATTATACTCATATGCGAAGAAGATGAATAAAAGAAGAATAGAAATAGGCCCTCTGAGAATGAAGGGAGATTAACGAATGAAAAAAAGGAAATTTGCAACATACTGGCAGAACGATATAAGAGAGAATTCACCCCTAGAATAGATAATGAAGATAATGATATAGAAGTAAGGATGAAAATAGTGAATATTTAGCTGACGATAGATAGTTAATGAAGCTGATACTGTGCAGGCTATTAATGAAATTAAAATGGAGCTGCTGCAGGGCCTGATGGAATTCCTGCTATTTTGTTAAAGAAAGTAGTTCATTCTATCGCAAAGCCACTTGCAATATTATTAAGACAAAGTGTAGATACAGGCAAGATATATGATGAGCACAAGTTAGCATATATTACCCCTTACTTTCAAAAGTGGATCAAGACTAGAGGCAAGTAATTATAGGCCTGTGAGTCTAACATCACATATTATGAAAGTGTATGAAAGGGTAATGAAGAAAAAAATATTATGAAACATTTAATAAAAAATAATTTGTTTAATAAAGGACAACATGGTTTCGTACCCGGAAAAGTACACAAACCCAACTGTTAGTCCACCGTGAAAACATATTCAAAATATGAAAAGCGGAAATGAAACAGATGTGGTTTATTTAGACTTTGCAAAAGCTTTTGATAAAGTAGAACCCATAATATAGTTAGCGAAGAAAACTTAGAAAACACAATATCGTGGATAAAGTAGGAAGATGGTTAAAAGAATTTTTTACACAACAGAAAACAGATAGTTATTGCAAACGACGAGAAATCGGATGAAGCCAAGTAATATCCGGTGTGCCGCAAGGTAACGGTGGTTAGCTGCAATACTGTTTGTTATTATGAGTTGAAGACATAGACAATAATGTTAAGGATTCGGTAGTGAGTAGTTTCGCAGATGACACAAGAATAAGTAGAGAAATTACTTGTGATGAAGATAGGAACGCTCTACAAAGAGACCTTAACAAAAGTATATGATTGGGCAGAGGTAAATAGGATGGTATTTAACTCTGATAAATTTGAATCAATAAATTATGGAGACAGAGAAAGAAAGCTATACGATAGAAGGGACCTAATAATGAGACCATCACAAATAAGGAAGCAGTTAAAGACCTTGGTGTGATGATTGAATATGGAAACACATGTTATGCAATGATCAAATAGCAACTCTGTTGGCAAAATGTAAAGCAAAATGGGAATGTTGTTACGGCACTTGCAAAACAAGAAAAAAAAGCTGAAACACATGATTATGCTTTATAAAACATATGTTCGTAGTCCACTTGAATATTGCAAATATGATATGGTAACCCACACTATCAAAAGGATATTGCACAAATAGAGAGTGTACAAAGGTCCTTTACAGCTAGAATAGAAGAAGTTAAGGACCTAGACTACTGGGAAAGACTACAATCTTAAAATTATATAGTCTAAGAAAGGAAAGAAGAGAACGCTACATGATAATTCAGGCATGGACAGATAGAAGGAATAGCAGAAAATATCATGGAACTAAAAATATCAGAAAGAGCAGCAGAGGTAGATTAATAGTGCCCAAACCTATACCAGAAAAATAAGGAAAGCACACAGGACATTTAATCCACTACGCACCAGCATCGATAATGCAGCGTCTATTCAATGCGTTGCCAGCTCATCTGAGGAATATATCAGGAGTGAGCGTAGATGTGTTTTTAAGAATAAGCTCGACAAATATCTAAACTGCATCCCAGACCATCCAAGATTGGAAGATGCAAAATACCGGAAGATGTACTAGCAACTCTCTGGTAGACATTAGAGGTGCCTCAACACTGAGGGACCTGGGCCAACCCGAACAGATGTAAGGTCTGTAAGGTAAGGTAAGGTCTCATAGCTTTTACAGACGGCTTTATCAATATCACAAGGAAAAAATAACTCTGTGATTTGCTCTAGTTCATATATCTTGCCTGAAGTATTTTTAGTCCTCTCTGGAAGATACGGCAAGAGAATTCCACGTTTTATGAATGGAAAACAAAATACAGTTAAACTGAATCAATACTGTTACGCTGAAGGAAATTTACTGTAGATATTACGATTAATTTTGGTTACATTGAATCTACGAATATCTTTGAACCCTCCCCAACAACCCTCTCTCTCTCTCTCTCTCTCTCTCTCTCTCTCTCTCTCTCTCTCTCTCTCTCTCTCTCTCCTTATTAGTAGACTAAAATAACAGCTTCACTTTCCGCATTCCACTGAACATATTTGTCTTGATGCCAAAGGTTAATCGAAGCGAGTGAACCGGATAGCAAATGAAGAGAGAGAGAGAGAGAGAGAGAGAGAGAGAGAGAGAGAGAATGTGCTTACACGGATACCAGCTTGTACCAGGAAAATTATATTTCCGTTAATAAAAGGCTAAATGGATGCATCCAAGGAAAAAGAAAAAAAGTTGCAAAAGTTCCTCGGTATTGAAGCGTAATATGTGTGGGTTGGGGGATGGAAAGTTGTCCGGAGAGATTCCCTTTCCCTTTGAAGCTGGAGTAATAGTATTATGGTATTAGCAAACTTCGCTAACAATAGCGACAGCAACAACCGTAGCGTAAAAGTCGGGATTCTCCGACGAACCACAAAGGAGAAGGAGCTTCGACAACATAACAATGGGAAGGAGATACTCCAGTGAACCGAAGCCATAGGATTTTAAACAAGGTATAAGATTTACATATAAAAGCTCCTGAGGCGTGATAAAATGTTGCAAAGAGATTATTACTTCTGGAAGATTTCCATATCAGAAAAAAAATCTTATTACCTAATTAACATGTCGATTCATAAAGGTTTTTTGGCGTTACAATGACCTTTGATTTCTCAATTTTCTTAGTTTCTTCTATTGAAATTAGACTCCTTGATTTTGATCACTGGGAATCTCTCTCTCTCTCTCTCTCTCTCTCTCTCTCTCTCTCTCTCTCTCTCTCTCCATTTAAGCAAAACCTCTCCTCGTCTATCCGGTATATATAATCTCACTTACATGGGACATCCACGCCGATCATTTTTCGTTCTCAAAGCACTATCTCAATTTATTAACGAGTGCGAGAAATTTTCAAGCTCGCATATAGTGAATAGCATTTGAAATCATTATGAAAGAGGGCGAAGGAGATCGAAGTAGAATCCAAATCAAAAGGGACGAGTTCCAGCAACCAAACAAAATCACCTGCACGACAGATGACGTCATATATCATCTCAAAAAACGACGTCTCTCGTTGACGAATATTGCGAAATGTTTCTATTCTATTTATGACCGTTAAAGAAATAACTACGAGTAACTAAATCTTATTTTGGGCTTCTGCACAATACCTCAGTCATTTGCAGGCGTCCACGCCTCTTGTTTAATATTTCTGTGGATGGAACTGGATTCCTAGGAACCCGGTTCGAATGTGGCCGAGAAGATTAATCTCACGTTTTTTATTGCCATTTTACCTTTATTGTTTTTTCGAGATTCGTGAGGCTTGGTCTTTATTTATAGACCTTTTCACTTTCTAGGAAATGCGACTGATAGTGAAATATAGCCCAGAAGGGAAGCATCGCTCATCTTGAGATGTCAAAGCGTCATATTATCAAACCATAGGAGCACATCAGTAATAACAGCTAGACAAGGGTTTCTCCTTGAAGGGCAGATGAAACAAAACTACAGATATATAAAGTAAAAAAAAGTTCAGGGACAAATAATTTCCAGAGTCAAAATTTATCTCAAGCAAGCACAAGGAAACGACAGAGTGCATCAGGGCAAACCAGCTATTTGCATAACCCGATTTCTGTCTTAACTGGAAATCCAGAATATCCTGGCGTTTTCCAGTCCCAGAGACCACCATGGATTTAAATCACGAAGGACACAGTTTGGCTTATGGCTTCGGAAATTCTAAATGAATCATTCTAACAGAGCAAACAGACAGAATCTCTAAACTAGTTACCATGTCACTTCAATACGTCCTTCATGTTCCTGCTTTGTATCTGCGAACAAGAGGAGTTTCAATACTTTTAATTAAGAAATATTGGTGGTAATTACACTTAGAGGGATACAGAATCCAAATCTGACCATACACACACACACACACACACACACACACACACACACACACACACATATATATATATATATATATATATATATATATATATATATGTATATATATATATATATATATATATATATATATATATATATATATATATATATATATATATATACTATATATATATCAATATATCGCTAAATAGCGCATGACAATAAAAAACAGCAAACAAACTTTATAAGCAAAATTTACAAAAAAAGAAAAACTAAATACCAAAATTAATATAAAAAAGATGTCATGAGACCTGAAGTTACATAGCAGACTTTTGATCAATATATTGCTGAGAAACCATTTAGAAATATCGTAATGTAAGCGAATTGTATCATCTGACTTTTTTTCAGTCAAAGTGAAATTCTTGATAGGCGTGGATATTACTCGACCCATTCCAACATTTCTCGTAGGGATGAAAATAGTATTCCAGACAATAAAGGAGTTATTACTTAGCTTTGGTCTCGACTGACTTCCTCGCACGTATTGCTTGTATTGCAATATCTTTTCATCGGCCATCAATCTTCACAACAGTTTACTGGCATATTGCGGCATATTGGGAGGTTTGGAATGTTTTTCTCGATATGTTTTTTCTTATCCTTTATTGTATCTTCTGCCGGTAGGTGTTGCGTAGGGCGAGTTGGCCAGTGCTTATTAGAGTGATGAATTAAGCAATACGTTACTCGCGAGAAATTTCAGGCGCAGAGAATCGAAAATTCTTGTCATGACTGCGAGGTGGAATTTGTTGTACTTTAACATAACTTCGGGTTCCTCCCCTCCGTATATTCAATTTAGTGAAAACAGATTCAAATTATCCATCAGATATGATAATAATTTTGCATATTTTCGAACCAAGATAAGAATAGGGCAGACTTTGTATGCTTGACTTTGTGTAAGAGTTTCTATAGTTCAATTTAAACTGAACGGTTTGATTTCTAAGTCAATTCTTGGAACAAATTACATCATCAACGAACATTCACTATCAGCACCTTTGCTAGTTATTACATGAAAGTGACTTTATTCGAACCGTGGCTTTGCTATTTGATCAAATTGAGAGCAAACGAATGTTCGTGAATCTTTGTCGTCTCCACGACAACGCTACACAACAGCCAGAAGAAACTGATACTTGACGTTACTCGTTAAATGGAGCATTTTCATCGTTACTGAAACGGTAACAGGAAAAGTATTTAAGTGCTTATAGTCTTCGGCTTATTTCTTCCCTTTTCTGGGGATTATGTGACGAATGAAAATGGGAAAAAAATATTTTCTTGAGTAATTTTTTTTTCATCTTCTCTTATATGCCCAAGTTTCTAAGTGTCCTGCAGAGATTCAATAAGAACACGCCACTGAGCGTGCTGATTCAAGGTCAAATGGAAAACTCAAGAAAGGTTTTTATATTTGTGGTCAGGATATTATCTATTTTGACTGAATCTTCGTAAGTATACATTGATCCAGGCAAGGAGGCTAACTAACCAAAACATTTTCATTTTAGTAGCTAATGATTTCTGAATGCTGATAAATAAGAGAGAGAGAGAGAGAGAAGAGAGAGAGAGAGAGAGAGAGAGAGAGAGAACTTTTTCTATACGAGGTGTGAGAGTCAGTCATAATTCAATGACTGAAAACCTACTACAGGCATAATTTCGAATGATTTTTTCCAGTAATCTTATTTCTGATGGTTAAAGCATATAAGATGCTATAAAATTAATCAAGAACAGAAACGCATAAGAAAGAATCGAAAGAAAAAAACTGTATGAGTGAAATCCTAAAAAGTTTCTTAAAAATGATTAGCTTTTTCGTAACAACCGTTAAAAGCAGTTGTCTTTAATAAAGATCCGTCCGTGTTACCTTTCATCGTTTTCTTCTTGTACAGATTCTCTCTCTGTTCGGTGGAAGGGAAACTAAAAAGAAACGAGCATCGTGGCAGCAAAGCATCATAAAGGTTGGCACTTCGATCTGCTTTCAACTGCAATGACGTAGGATAACAAGAATTGATGCTTCGTGCTTAAGAAGAGTTTTTCCTCTTCATATCACCATCAAGTTACGCCTCAGTATAAGGCGCCTGGACTCCATATTTTATTGCAACGTAAATATGTTTAGAGTCAATTCCCGCCAAGAAGTTGGGCGTTAATACACGGCGTTTGGAAATGGTTTCTTAGCTACGACTTTGGCATCGTTAGAACTCGAAGTTCGAAGTTTGAGTGACTGAGGGAGTCACGCTGGGTATTCTTTGCAAAGTAGACACAAAATAAAGGCGAAAAGTGATCTGGGATGTTAGTGAAATAAAAGTTCGCTGAAACTTATCACGCAAAAATTCATATATATATACATATATATATATAGTATATATATATATATATAATGTATGTATATATATATATCTATATATATATATATATATATATAATTTCTTGTTAGAGCTTTCTGAATGACTTAAAAGTAAAAGAAAAGGCATTTCAATACACAAAAAACACGCACAAGTACACACACATTCTCTCTCTCTCTCTCTCTCTCTCTCACTCTTACAAATATGTTCTTACCCTTGTTTCTTTCAACGTTTACCAGACGGGCCTTTCTTTATTCACAACTCGGTGAACTGTCCAGAGGTACGGCAAGATTGAGCA
>NC_087207.1:14528557-14543557 GCF_015104395.2 Macrobrachium nipponense
TGATAGTGAAATACATGGCACATCGTTCATTTCTGAGATGTCAAAGCGTTAATACAATAAACCACTACAATACAAGAGAAGAGTTTAATGGAATGAATTTATGAATTGTACTTTCTCCTTATACACATGTATGATCATCATTGTGATTTTGCAAGCGTTTGTTAAAATTAATAGTTCCTCATTTGACGAATGGTTACGTGCTTGCCTACTGATTCGGTAGTCGCGAATCAGTAGGGATTTATTTCAGGTGATTAGAAATTCATTTCTCGATATAATGCGGTTCGGATCCTACAGTAAGCTGTAGTAGATCCCGTTGCTAGATAACCAATTGGTTCCTAGCCACGTAAAAATATCTAATCCTTCGGGAGAGCTGTTAATCAGCTCTGTGGTCTGGTAAAACTAAGATATACTTAACTTTTTGTTAACATGAATATACACAAATTCAAACACACGTGTAAAGAGAGGAAAACCAGGCTTTCCCATTTGGCGATGAATGAAACAACGGAAATATATAGTAAAAGTTAAGTATTGAGAAAATTCAGAATTAAAATTTATCTCAAACAAGCACAACGAAACGACAGACTCCAACAGGCGACAGCTGTTGCCTTCAATCACGTTTCTGTTTCAACTTGGTCACCACGGACAGTTCTTGCATTGCCAGATCCGAAAACCACGCACTGAAATATAACATTCCAGATACGCGAAAGGTGAGGAATTTTTAAAATAAGTAAACCCAGTCTAATAGAGGGGAAGGGAGAATAACTTGAATGGACGCTTTGTGCTCCTATCCTGTCTCCTTGTCAATACGATTTTTTACAAATCAAATCACATCAAAATTGGGCTTGTCTTAATCAGGGGAGTAACCCAGTAGTATTTGGTAAAAATACTAGCTGTGACATAGTATTAAATCTGTCCATCCTTATATTATATATATATATATATATATATATATAGATATATATAATATATATATACATATTTATATATATATATATTTATATGTGTATATATAATGATATGTATATATATATATATATATATATATATATATATATATATATATATATGATATATAGAGAGAGAGAGAGAGAGAGAGAGAGAGAGAGAGAGAGAGAGCCACAAGAATGGAGTGAAAAAAGAGCGTACCGAGTGCTTTGGTTGTCTTTCAACACACATTTGAGATACAATTTAAAAAAAAGGGACAGAAATTTAAATGATGTCCTATACCTTGAGGTTGCAGGTGAATGATTATATTATTATTATCTGACTATTCCAGGTCTAGGTGAATTCACATTCTCACCTGATATTACTCCACGTATTTAAAAACATCTCTTTCAGGATAAGAAATGCTCTTTTCAGACATTAAAGCACATTATTATTCAGCTTTGCTCTTGAATGACTTCCTTGCACGTATTGCTTGCATTGCAATATCTCTTCATGGGCGATTCATCTTTGCAACAGTTTACCGGAATATAGCGGAGAACCTTTCCAGAGATTTAGCAGTTTTCTTCGATATTTTGTTCTTTTTTTAATTTCATCCTCCTGCCCTCAGGGTGCCGTTGGGCGGTTGGGCTATGAATGGACAATAAGTCACTCGCAAGGAAATTCAGGAGCGGTGAATCGGACATTCTTGTCAAGACTGCAATGGGGAATTTGTTGCAGTTAAAGTTCTTCTCGTTCATATTTTCAGTTTAACTGACCATTAATCAACCTGTCGTTGAGATTTAAATGCCATTTTGTATATTTTCAACTAAAATAATAATATTAATACCTTTAAATAGTCTACTGTTGGTTATTACATTTCTTGTTACTTATGAATCAAATGTATCAGCTAAGTAATCCTAAGCATATTCACTAATTTCTTTACCTAATGACACCATAACCTAGAATGGAATAGAATATAAATTTTGGCCAAAGGAAAGCACTGGGACCTGTGAGGTCATTCAGCGCTGAAAGGGAAATTGAGAGTAAAAAGGTCTGAAAGGCGTAACAGGATGAAAACCTCGTAGTTGCGCTAAGAATCAATTGTTAGAGAGGGTGGAAAGTAAGATGGAAGAAAGAGAATATGAATATAGGTACAGTAAAAGGAACGAAAGGAGTTGCAGCTAGGGGCCGAAGGGACGCTGCATAGAACCTTAAGTAATGCCTATATTACACTACATGAGGTGCACTGATGGCACTATCCCCCTAAGAGGAACCTAAAATGAATGGTGATGTCTTATTTTAAGTGACTGTACATCTATACGCCGGTTCTTACGCTTTCCACAGACCTCGGGAAAAAATTACATTATTAACGAACATCCGCAAAAGACACCCTTCTGTTTCATTGAAATAACCTTACGAGAACCAAGGCTCTTTCTACTTGACCACATTGAAAGCAAACGACTTTTATGAATCTTTTTATCGGCACGGTCAACATTAAATATAGCAACGAGGAAAAAGGTGAAAACGAAACTTGATATTAATCGTTATAATAGAGCATTCTCATCGCTAGTGAAATGTTAATAAACGAGACAATGGTCTACGACATTTTTCTATATTTTTGGGGAATGTGGGGTTACAAGTAATTTTTTTATTTTTATTTTTTTATATGCCCAAGTTTCTAGGTCCCTTGCAGAAATAAAAAGAAGAATAGTTGATTGAATTTCCCAACTTAAGATAAAGTGTAATATCAAAGAAAGGTTTTTTAAAGTCTGGATATCAATTATCCTGACAATATTCTAGCAATTATAAACTGTCTCGGGTAAGGAAACTTCTATACTTTTTTCTTTTTTAGCGGTTGATTTTCGGGAATGCGTGAGTAAAAATGAGAAAAGAATTATCTTCTTAGAATAATCTTTGCGGATTCAATCTTAAGTCAACTTGATTTTCCAAAAAACATTTCCACCGATGGTTAATTAATTAAAAAATTATAGGATTGAATCTTAAGCCAACTTAATTTTCCAAAAAACATTTCCACCGATGGTTAATTAATTAAACAATTTGAGGATTCAATCCTAAGCCAAATTAATTTTCCAAAAAAAAAAACATTTCTACTGATGGTTAATTAATTAAACAATTTGAGGATTCAATTTTAAGCCAACTTAATTTTCCAAAAAACATTTCTACCGATGGTTAATTAATTAAGCAATCTGAGGACTCAACTCTAAGCCAACTTAATTTTCCAAAAAAACATTTCTACCGATGGTTAATTAATTAGACAAATAAGATGCGTGAAAGTTAATAAAAAGATCAAAGACGTTTAGGGACACTTACAAAGAAAAACATTCAAAAGAAAAATTCAAATTGAATTTTTAAAATCTCTAAAAACTGTTAAGAATATCTTATCATTGTTAAATGTCAATCCATGTCCCCTTTCATCTGCCTCTGCTTTATAAAGTTAACTGCTGTTAGGTGGAATGGGAACTAAAAAGGTATGGGAATTATGGCAGTAAACCATCATAACGCTTGGCGCTTCGATCTGATGAACTGCTAATAACCAGGATAAAGAAAAAAAATCGTCCAAGACGCCCGGGTACCATATTTTATGGCTTCATAACATGTCGAGTGTCAGTTTCAAGAAGTTTGGCCTTACTTAAGTGCGTCTGGAAATGGTTTCTTAGTTATGACTATGGTGTCATTACAACGACAAGTTTAAAGTTTATGTGATGGAGGGAGCCACCACGTCAGGTCTTAAAAAATAAAATAAAAAATAAAAAAGGGGAATGAACAGGGGTGTTACTGCCATGTGATAATTGTGCTTAAACTTATCATACAAAAGAGATGATAATTCAACTTCTTTCTTATTAAAGCTTTCTGAACGAAGTTAAAGGGAGAAGAAAAGGCATTTCTCAAGACATAAATAACGTTCACGTACTCTCTCTCTCTCTCTCTCTCTCTCTCTCTCTCTCTCTCTCTCTCTCTCTCTCTCTCTCTCTCTCTCTGCTTATCAACACCCACACCCATATATATTTATCTTACGGTTATTGTTATAAATGGCCATTGTTTTACATACAGCTGAATGAACCGCACGGAGGCCTGGTAGGTTCTTGAACGACTTCCACTATCAGTCGCAAGACAGTAAGTCATTGGACAGCCTCTTGCCATAAAAATGAAGGCTTAGTTATGCTTAATATGAACGACAGGGACACAAACTAGCACACACACACACACACACACACACACACACAAATATAACTGCCAATATATGCCGAATCTCTTTGCATCGAGTAACAGTTGCAGCGAATTAGTATAATTCAGTCGATTAATAACTTTAGAATGATCTTTGATCCACGCTGACACGAAACGTAACATGTAAATTATGAAAACAATGACGTTATATGACGTCAAAGCTATGGCCGTTATGGACATGTTTAGAAAGTAATTGCTTGATCATGCGGTGCCACAAAAGTGCCGGGCAGCCAATGAGATACCGTCATTTTTGTCATTTTCGACTTCAGTTTTGTAAATCTCCAGAATAGCCTCTGGTAATTCATGTCAATTCCTGTCATTTGTGCAGTTTAAATATGAAATGCAGTCTAAACGCATTATTTTTATCGCTGAGTTATACTTTACGGAATGAGCGACATTGTCCTTACCAATGCCTATACAACACCAGAAAAGAGAAATCAAATCTGGGTTTGGTTGTTTCATGTGTTATGTTCACTGGAGTGAACTGATTTTACTCAATGTTTTAAAGATGTTACAATCGCGTATGGAAATATTCTCTCTACTGATGAGTGAAACATATTGTCGTAACTTCCTATCTAATGAGCGAGGAAAAGAGAACTCAACTTAGTTAGATGTTAGATAGCTGAAGCAATATCGAACAAGTAAAATGTGCAGAAGTTTCTCTGGCACAATGACACGTTCAGCCGCGACTTCTATATTGGTGCCAGACGCACGATCATGCCTAACTTTAACTTTAAGTCAAGTAAATACTACTGAGGCTAGAGGGCTGCAATATGGTATGTTTGATGATTGGAGGGTGGCTGATCAACATACCAATTTGCAGCCCTCTAGCCTCACTAGTTTTTTAAGATCTGAGGGCGGACAGAAAAAGTGCGGACGGACAGACAAATAGCTATCTCAGTAGTGTTTCATTATTTGCTATTTTTACTTTGTTTTTTTTTTACAGAAAACTAAAACTCTCTAGTACTTTACTATGCCAATCTCTGTATGGTCTTATTCCCTGAGCTTAAATTTAGGCAAGTTTCTGACATTTGTAAAACATATCCAACACTCTTGACATGAGTGAGTAAAACATACATACATACGTATATAAAAAATTTCTTGGCAATGTATAGCAACTACTTATAAATGCAAGCAGGTGTCATCCCACGCACAATATAATTCTAAAACATTCTTAACTTTGTTACAATCTATGATAATTTGGAGACTTTTAGAGAGAGAGAGAGAGAGAGAGAGAGAGAGAGAGAGAGAGAGAGAGAGAGAGTTTTGCCAGCAAAGGTCTATGACACGTGTATAGAAGTTTAAAATCCCCAACGAAATTAAAAGCTTTATTTCTTAACCTCTTGCAGTCAGGGATTGGAACGTAATCCCTGAAGATAGCAGACACTAATCTAATCTGGATTTTTTACCGGTTTTTTTTTTTTTTCACAAAAAGGTAACTGACAAAGTCCATTCGAGAATCGGCAGTTTTGTTACTGAAAGGGCAGGTGGCAATCCAAACCTGAAAATTCAGAAACATGGAGGATGAATGCAACAGAGATTAAGTGATGAAGGGAATAGATTTCACATCTGAAAGGAATAGTAGTCTTGACGTATATCTTCTACATATACATGCGGCATCAATTTATGAAAGTAAATATCATAGGGGCCGCATTCCCAGCCTAAGTTGTTTCTTTTTTTATTTATACATACACACATTCAAACAATCACACACACACACACACACACACACACACACACATATATATATATATATATATATATATATATATATATATATATATATATATAGTATATATAAATATATATATCTATATATATGTATATGTATATAGATAGTATATATATATATAATATATATATATATATATATATATATATATATATATATGTGTGTGTGTGTGTGTGTGTGTGTGTGTGTGTGTGGTATATATAGATATATACCTATAATACATTTCAATATTTTAGTAACAAAAATTCATCAGCGATGTAATGATTACATCAGATGTTGATCTTAGCGGGGAATGCAAGGCAAAAGATAAAATTTTGATGCACGGAATGTATTGTACACTTTGTTTACTTTGTTCATCGGTATATTTTTGTCAAGTGTGATGCACGTTGATTTTATGGATTCTCCTTGAGGGAAACATTGGGTTTCAGTAAATAATAAAAAACAAAAATTTTAAAAAATTGTTCTGCGATAATAAAAATAGTAAAAAATAATTATTGTAATGAAAAAACATGTTAAAGTAAAAAATTTGGTACTTCCCCATTTAAAGCAATTCCTCTCCAATTACAAGTTCCTTTCGTAGTACCAAGTAATCTATACCAAGTAATCTACTTCAGGAGCTCGATCCTGGAACGAACATGTATAGGAGAAACCAGACTCCTTTCATTGCACTGACACTGCTTAATGGCCTCTCCAGAACTGGGCAGTATTACACAACTCCTTCTACAGATTCATTAAGAGTTCGCTTAGTTCTCCTAAATGTCGATTTATTTTATTTTTTATTTAATTTTTTTATTTATTTATTATTTATTTATTTATGTTTTTTTTTTTTTTTTTGCTTTTAGTTTCCCGTAAATGACAACTGTTGATATGAACGGCTCTATCTATCCGCCAGGCTCTGTTTCTGTTCGCCCTCACATCTTAAAAACTACTATAAATTTTACGTATCGTTGCCATTATTTTAGGATGAACGTAAGTGAAGTGAATTTATAGCGATTGCAAATGGGACGTTTTGCAGTATTCATTTCCCATTAAATTTGTTGCCATCTCATTTGCAAAGCCATAAATTTAGGATCATTATATATATTCATATAAATACCTATTCGTGAAAATGCAAATTTGTCTAGAGAAATATAATTACCACTTCTGACAAAAGCCGAACTCATTAAATGATTTATGTATGCCAGCTTTTCGAATGGTATATACATGTTAATGTGTTTTATATGCAAATTTGGAATTAACCTTTGTCGAGAAAACAGCTTTTGGGCGCCCCCACCAAACCAAACCACCCACCCCCCCCTTTTTTTTTTTTATCGGCGCGATGATGAGGAGGTTTGGTTGGGAAATTTTATATCATTAATAAATATAATCATTGTTTCCTCTTAGATATGAGTTGAGAAAATGATTTTGTAGGAAGGAATATCTTAGAAGCAAAAATGTGATAATTTTTGTTTTGCTATTGATCCCCTCGTAATTTCAAGTAGTATACACTCTGCATCAGAGAACATTTCTCTTGCCAGTTAATGATGTTAAAAGTTAGCCATTAAATTGTTTGTCCAGTAATCTTTTATGCGTGTGTATGTGTGTGTGTGTGTGTGTGTGCGTGACCTTGGCAACCTATCTTGATCCTTCACGGATATTGCTGGTTAAAAGAAATAAATAGTTTTACTAACGCTAATCTTTGACTAACTTTACTTCTTTTCTTCGCTTATAATATCTAAGCCTGTTTCGGTCCTTGTTTCCTGATGCTTATGATATATAGATATATATATATATATATATATTATATATATATATATATATATAGATTTATATATATATATATATATATATATATATATATATATATATATATATATATATATATACTATTTTACTATATATACATATATATGTGTGCGTGTGAGTGTGTGTGGGTATATGAATTTATGTGTGTTCGAGTTAAATTTGTTGCTGTACGCATTTTTTTTTTTTTTTTTGAGTTATTAAAGTTAAATTTTACCCTTCATCTTTTCTGTACCATCTAATGCTAATTATAATAATAAAACCAAGAGAAGTAAATATACTGCCTATAAAACGCATAAAAGAATTATGAGGAATAACAAAAAAATCCAAATTTATTATGGCCTCAAATAAAAAGAGCACAAACACACGCACACACATTACTATACACCTGCTACTTCTCATGAAACGTGAGACTCAAGATGATGATGATGATGATTACATGCACAAATTCTTGAGAAATTTTACGGACATTTCTGCAGAATTTATAATTTCCAAAAGAACGTGAATTATCTATGTTTTTTCAGCTCCTGGACCTCACAGGCGAACAAATTGGCTTGAAATGTACAATATTAGAACTTCAAAATAATACCATTATAACACTGACATGACGATTCCAGCATTTATTTTTATCTGACTAATATTCAAGGAAGATTTTGAACTGGATGACGATATCGACATACAAATGTCACATAATTATAGTACAGATTGATGTTTATTCATTATTATCATTGTTATGTTTATTGTGCATTTTAATGTCCATTTGGAAGGCGTCTATAGTCCGTTACCTTACTAAGATAGTATTCATAGAAAATGCTGCCAGTATGAGAGAGAGAGAGAGAGAGAGAGAGAGAGAGAGAGAGAGAGAGAGAGAGAGAGAGAGAGAGAGAGATTCACAGAAAACGCTGCCAGTATGTGTATGTGTGTGTGTGTGTGTGTGTGTGTGTGTGAGAGAGAGAGAGAGGAGAGAGAGAGAGAAAAGAGAGAGAGAGAGAGAATTGATTCACTGTCGTGCTTTCACCTCCCATGAACTTTATAAACGTTCAAGGGAGCAGGCCGCTAAACAGATGCGTTTATCTTCAAGAAATTGAGCAATATTTCAACTCAGAGAAATGACTTACGTCACCGCCGTAGAAAAGTCATAATTCGATGGCTTCGCTTGAGGATTCTCGAAAGGAAAAAAGCACGCACAATTTGCACATATTGATCAATAAAATGAAAAGTAATTCTCATATAACTTCTGTATGGCTTTAACAAAGATCGATACTAGACTCTGCTTATGTTTAGAGAAGCACGGGCTCATTCTATGCAGACTTTAACAATGTCATGTTTAGTCTCTTGCTAGATATCCCCTTTGTTGGATATAACCTTTGTGATGGAAGCAACTATAATTGTTATGATTGCATAATAATACCTTCTTGAAACCTTTCAATGCTGCCTTTCATGCGTTGGTAATTTGATTATGTGCATGACGTATTACACCATGAAATTGCTAATTAGATTTCACGGGAAGGTATGACTCCTTCCACACGCTATGCCATTCTGTTGTCAATAGTAATGGAACCTTCATCAGTGATATTTCATTGTAACAGAACGAAATCTGGACGCAACTGCAGTAGCTTTAATGAACAGCCGAGATACCTCATCATACGTTACTGTTTATATACATCATCGGCACTACATATTGACCCATAAGTTCAATAAATGAGAGATGGAGGCCCTATAATAGCTCACTGATGAGGGATTAAGAAAGGTAGTGAGAGAAAGAGCAACTCCAGCCAAGTCTAATGAATGATATAAAGCTATTATGTATGGAATTCATATTGTGGGGCATTCTAAGAAAGCTATGCTTCGTGATTAAAAAAAAAAAAAAAAAAAAAAAAAACAAAAAAAAAAAAAAAAAAAAAAAAAAAAAAAAAAAAAAAGTTATGCTTTATGACTGGGGGAAAAAATTATGATAATGTGAAGACAGTGGTGCACTGTTTTCTGCAGTGGAAAGATATTCCTACAGGATGGCTAACGTTGTAAGTGAAATTCCAGCACTGATACACTAATGCTAATTTGTTAGCTGTAAGAATGAACTGACCTGGGATCGTCAGTACGTCCATCCCTGTTGAACTCTAGAAGGTAAACTAAAGTCTGAAAATCGCTGGTCTATTTAGAGGTAAGGGAACTATTACCAAGTTTGAGTCAAGGCTGCTCGAGGGATAATAAGCAAGAATAATGACAAAATGGCAATAAGTTTCGGAGAGTAGGGACTGTTCGAGACGGTCAGCAGTATCTGCCAAAGGAGGTAGACGGTTTTAAATATCTGTGCATTTCAGGGCCGTGTCTAATCGATTTTCGTCGATAAAATCTTACCAAGTATCTGGTATGGGTCGTATTTTGGAAATAGCTATTTGAAACCACGGCCTAATCCAGTGATGTCTAATGTGGATAATTAAGGAACTTATCAGAGTAAATCAAAGAAATTTAAGGGGAAACTTAGCTAAATTTAGTAGACACCCAGACGTAATAGCAGGGTTCCCAGTAGTGCGATTCATAAATATTTAACCCTCTTTTAGAATACCTATTAAAGGAAAGGCTAGTCAAATCACTGTTGAGAATGACGATAATGTTACGGTTTCCATTGGTGATACCACGGTAATGAATAAGAATTTGGTATAATACATATGACAATATCATAGCAAGGGGATTTGGTAAATATAAATATGGCAATATCACTATTTTCCTTGTACAGTTTTATGTTGACTATAGGAATACATAGGAGTTATAACACAATTTATATTTACCTTTTGACTCTCAGCTATTCAAGACTTTTGGAATTGGTGAAATACAGTCATATTGAAACGGATATACGATCATTTAGAGGTGGTTGGTACGATATTTTGCCCTAATGTACCTGGTAACCTTGCATGATAGTAAACACCGCCGATAACAAGGCGAGGGCAGCCGATCGTCATTGGTTAAAGCGAGGGTATACGTGAGTGCTGCTTCACCTATGACAAGTCTATTAAATTGTTCTCATAACTTCACGACTGCTTTCGTGTTGCGTGTTTTTTGCCGTATGCAACAAAGAAAGAATCATAAGCGTCATATGCTAATTAATAACGGGTAAGTGGTTGATAGTGCTATACACAAACACCAAGTAATATTTTGTTTATATCAAGGTCTTTCTAACTTTTCAGACCAAGAATAACAATGGCCGAATTTGCTTGACTAATAAACTATCTCACTGATTAGCTGCAACAACATTTTTAACACTTGCCTATTCTACGGACCTCCTTACACACACACACACACACACACACACACACACACACTCACACACACACACACACACACACATATATATATATATATATATTTATATATATATATATATATATATATATATATATATATATATATATATGTGTGTGTGTGTGTGTATTATGTATTATGTGTATATGCATTTATGTATCTACCATATCTGGCTATATATGTGTATATAAACGGCATATGTATTTATGTATATTCTATCATCCTATTTCCCTGATGTCGAAGTATGAATAGTCACAATAATGATGATGATTATAATACTAATAACGAGAATAATGATAATAGCTGTAATGAATATTAATGTAATTATTATTTTATGATTAATAACATCATTATCAACACTTTATGTGGCCGTGTGCATAGGAAAAACGAAGTATGTTAAATAATGCATTTTTATTCATTGGCCGAATACTTGTCTTTATCCACATAGACCCTAAGACCGTTTGGCAAATATCGTGGGTATCAGAACGATACTTTACGTATCCTTAAAACTGCTTGGTAACAATGGTTTTCACAAAGAGGGCAAGACTTGGTTCATATTTCAAATCAACAGAAGCGTGGATTGTGCCCTGGAACGATATTACAAAATTAATATTATCATTTACAGCCCATTCCTTAATTGTACTCTACTTGGGAGTTTGAATGTGTGAAACAATAAAAGAATTCCATATACTACTGTTACTACCACTACCAACATCTGAGTCTTCATTCATGAAGTATGTGCGGGGTATCTAGTAACGTACGTCACTACAGTATCAAAGAGTGGGAGAGTCTTTATTAATGACGTTATACTAGCCTCTATGTACGAGCCTGCTAGATTTAGCTAAGTTTCCCTTTAAAGAAAGCTCTTTGATTACTCTGATAAGTGCCCTAATTATCAAAATTAGACATCACTGCATATTTTTGCCAATTAGGCTGTGGCTTCAAATAGCTATTACCAAAATACGATCCATATCCAATGTTTTGGTGAGATTTTATCGACGAAAATCAATTAGACGCGGCCCTGAAATGCACAGTGGTGAGAGCTTGAAAATGGAAGAATGAAAAGTACACAGTTTAATGGCTTGCAGGGTTTATCTGACATTAATTATAAGCCAGGCCTTGACTGGTAGAAATGAAGAGTCACTTTTGAAATGGAGAACGGGAGTTTACTGGGAAAGACATGAATGTGGAAGCCGAAGTGGGTTTCAGGCATCTGCTTCAAGGAGAGACTAACGAACGAAGCTGGGAGAGACGAGGCAATATAGCTAAAGTACTCAAATACATATCTTACTATAATGGGCGTTATGTCTGTCCGTCCGTCTGTCATTCAATCACGGCCAAACGGCTGGTCCGATGGGCATGCAACTTGGCAGGGTTTTAGTGGGGATCCACAAGATGGTTTATAATGGGGTTTCATCCTGCCTCTCAACCCTCTCTGCCAAGGGGGTGGGGGTGAGAAGGGATTCCCTGAAACGGAGCTGGTTCTGCCCATGAAACGAGGCTGGTTATGCCCGTAGACTTAGTTACTTTACGAATTTATCATACATAACTTCTGTACACATATGTTTCCTAGTATATATAATAGCAAGAGCGTTGTGGTTAGTATTCAGAATAACGGAGAAAATAGTGAGAGAAGGAGATTCACATAGGAGAGTGGCTTAGGCGGAACGGCAGGTTAGAGAAACATTGAGAAGCATCAAAGTGGGTAGAAGCCCTTAAATAGGATGCCTTGCAGGGTTTGACCCTTATTCTTCAGGAGAAAAGGTGCAAATAGTCTAGTCATATTTGCACCATTAAAAAGCTCTTCAGAATTTTAATATGACTTTTGCTTTATCAAGGTCTGGTTTGATTATCATTTCATGAGCGAATGTCCCTTTGTCCGTGTTCATAAGACTTCAATTTCAGAAGGAAATGAGGAAGATTGTTGCTATGATGTTATATTTCTTATCCTCTGTAATGTTATATGCATTATATAGGCAGCTGCCTCAGTTATTAAAAATGAGTGTATCAATAAGAATATTAAAACACTTTAATTCAGATAAGAATAATAACGTGAAGTTGTTTCAAAGTAGACGCTATTGGATACAAAATATGGCGCTGTGAACTACTTGTTGGAATAGTCACGACAATTCGGTTTTCAAAGGATATGGAAACAGTTCTACGAGAGAATTTGGTAAAATATTGTTTTTTTTATGAAATTGTAAAGTCGTTTTCAAAATAATAATAATAATAATAATAATAATAATAATAATAATAATAATAATAATAATAATAATAATAATAGTAGTAGTAATAATGACATTTGGAAGTATATTGAAGAACCAAGTTTATGTTGGCATAATTTTGCGATATATGAGATCAAATGAAGTCCCAGACTGAAAAGTCCAGCCGAGATGAAAACAGGCCGCAGGAACCGAGGGAAGCTTTATGAAAACAAATGATGGCAATTACCTTCGAAAGTCGCTCCTCCTCAGCTTTTCCAGCTTTCGCTAACTTTTAATTACACAAGAAAAAGTAAGTGACGTCGTCAGCATTTATTCAGTCACTTCCCTCTTCTATTTTACCTTTGCCCTTCCTTTTTGCACCGGGCCTGAATTTTGTTAATGAAAAATGTTGGCTAATGGTATATTCTGTCTCTCTCTGTCTCTCTCTCTCTTCTCTCTCTCTCTCTCTCTCTACTCTATATATATATATATATATATATATATATATATATATATATATATATATATATATATATATATATATATATATATATATATATATATATATATACATATATATATATTATATAATGTATATATATATATATATATATATATATATATATATATATATATATATATATATATATATGTGTGTGTGTGTGTGTGTGTGTGTATATAACTGTATCACGAACATTTGGAACGTGATGAATATATAAATAAAGGTAGAAGCCACGAAGGAAAGTGAAACAATAGGAGTATGCTGATATTGTTTCACTTTCCTTCGTGGCTTCTACCTTTATATATATTGTAATGAGGACATTTCCCCATTATTTATTGGGTAAACGTGTAACTCGAGCGTCAAGGCAAACTAATACACACAGCCCCTCTCTCTCTCTCTCTCCTCTCGCCAAGCGATCAAACGGCTCGCGACCCTCTCTCCCTCTCCCAAACTCTCTTCTCTCTCTTCTCAAACAATCTCTTTCTCTCCACCTCTTTCTCTCCACTCTAACAGGTAACCAAAATGAGAGAGTTGCATCATAAGAAAATACATTTATTAACAATGAATAAATAATGAATTAATCAAGTCTTACATATATATATATATATATATATATATATATATATATATATATATATATATATATATATATATATATATATACATCGAACTACAATGTCCTTTAATATCTAATTCGCTCTACCTCGGAATTAATATATTTCATATATGCTTAACCGAAGGGGAATTTTTTTCTCGATAATAGATTTGCCTGGTCCTGGGCGCGAACCCAAGAAGACATTCAAATCCAGGAACGTCAGTGAAGCTTTTACCTACCCCACCACCGCGAGAGGCCATAAGTTTATGTCGTTTCTCACCCTCAAATACCTTTCGCGCTCAGGTAATTCGTTGGTTTGGAGACAACATCAACCCGCCTCGGCTCCGGTAGCGTCGTAGTGCTTTTGACAACACGTAGATATTAAAGGACATTGTAGCTCGATGTATGTATATGAATCACGGTAATGTGATATGACTTATATATATATATATATATATATATATATATATATATATATATATATATATATATATTATCTATATATATATATATATATATATATATGGTAAGTCTGCGAGTGAGTACATGAGAATGCGTTGGACGGAAAAATTTCTAATGTATTTCACTGCCTGTTATAACCCTTATTAAATCATCCATAGTGACAGCTCACCATTATTTTCACCAGGACACCACTGAAATTTGATGATTCCATCTCGCCGACCCCAAACAAAACAACGCTCTTCGACATTCCATT
>NC_087207.1:14548557-14551057 GCF_015104395.2 Macrobrachium nipponense
TTCTGTCAATTTCCGTTTCAGCGCTGAATGACCTCATAGATCCCAGTGCTTGTATTCAATTCAATAAAGACCACTGACTTCAGTTTTCAGATTTCAGACAGACAGACGGATTTTGGATGCTAACCCGACAGGCAGAGTATCAGACCAGGTGAATAAAAAAAGACTGAAACAATTCTCCGACTCCATTATTCATCTAATTGTATTTCTAGATCCTAATTTAAATACTTTTAAATTGTCCTTTCCCCCTGATAATATATATATATATATATATATATATATATATATATATATATATATATATATATATATTATTATTATATATATTATATATATATATATATATATATATATATATATATATATATATTATATATATATATATATATATATATATATATATATATATTATATTATATCTATATATATATATATATAATATATATATTACACGAATCAATATAAACAAGCTTGTATACTGTTAAGTTCACTCATGATAAAAAATAAAATAAGTTTTCAATTAGCAGATGATATCACCATCTCTCCAACGCTAATGTTTAGAAAGTGAAACATTCTTATTTCAGAAAGTTAAGTTAATGGTAAAAGAAAAAAAATACGAAAATGAAAAAGTGTAAGACGCGAAAGCACTTAAGGCGAGAGACGTGCATGCATACTAATAGGGTGCAGGAACCTAGATCCACACGCATGCAAACAAGCAGTAACTTGAAACGCTGGCTTCTGTATTTTTTAAAAGGAGAGAGAGAGAGAGAGAGAGAGAGAGAGAGAGAGAGAGAGAGAGAGAGAGAGCAGTGAAAATCACACAACGCAATCAGGTTTATTGAATAACCATTATGTGACCTGTTTTCTACACTGTCTGTTACTTTCATCACTCAAGCAACGACCAGGTACATTTTTAAATGTTTGGGTCCACAGATTTATAATGGATTCTCCTGGAAATTTATAATAAATTATTCTATTGTTGAACAGTTGATTTTTAAAGAGAATCTCACAATACCTGCTAAATAAACAACAGCACGGCGAATAGTTATATATACACTGGTATTACACTTTAAATATCAACAATGGGACATTTTCTTCCATTTAGGGAGAAATTAAACAAAACAGGAATTAATAGAAAAGTAATGAAAGTAAATGAAGAGGAAAAGAGCAGCAACGCAATATCAAAATCTGGCGAAGAGACAGCTGGAATAATGTCGAAATAATGACCTAGTTTATTACTTGGGTTCTGCTGAATGTTTGAATAGCGGTCTCTCGGCAGTGGTCGTTTATGAATATTGACTGAACGTTCAAGGGTGGGGTTTGTTTATTCTTTTTTATCCACTGAATATCATCATCTGTGTTTTATTTCTCTTTTATTTTGCTTTTCCCTTTTTTCTCTCATTCAGCAAGGTAACAGTTTTGGACTGATGCCGTCATTCATTGACTGCGTATGTTTTGGTTAACCACCATAATAATACCTTCATAAAGAAGGGAACGGTTATAATGTATGAGGTGTTCCAGATCGCTGGAACAGCAGCAGTAATGGTGAAAGCGAGAGACTTGATAGATCGCGAGGCGCTTCAGTGGTGATAAGGGATTCAAAGGATTCTCCAGTTACGTCTGATAGCTCGGCTCAGACGGGAGATGAAAATGCGTTAGCTTGGAATAAAAAAAAAAAAAAAAAAAAAGTTTCATTTTTTTTTCCGAAGTAACTCCTAGTCGGGGAAATAGTTTACAGGTAATGCAAACAAACGCGCGTTGGCACACAAACACACACACACACAACGCACACATATATAAATATATTATATATACGTATATATATACATGTATACATATGTGTGTGTATTATATGCGCGCGCGTATTTATGAACATAAGTAACTGAAATAGCCACAATGCCCTCTTAACTTTTCGATTAACCTTTTCCTTAGGTCAAATTTTGAAGAATCAACGCTACATCATGAACGAGAAGTATGTTACGGGAGTAACCAACAAGAAAGCTCTAAACAAGTTAATATCATTAAAACAGGTTTCCACTCAGAGCGACGTCAATTGCATCAGAGGAGTAATCAACTCGACTGAGGCTAATCTTATTATTGAAGGTTTATTAGGCCTCTATTCATGAATTACAATGACTGATTCGAAGGGATGAAATAGTTATGCCGCCCTGATGAGGAATTTGGACGGAAACGGCGTTTGTTGGAATGTTGTTTCGCTGAGATGTTTTACACACACACACCGCATATATATATATAGATATATATATATATATATATATATATATATATATATATATATTATATATATATAGACATAGATAGATAGACATATACATATATATATATATATAGATAAATATATATATATAATATATATATATATGTGTGTGTGTGTGTGTGTGTGTGTGTGTGTGTGTGTGTGTGTGTGTGTGTGTGTGTGTGCGAGAGAGAGAGAGAGAGAGAGAGAGAGAGAACAAAGTATATCAAGCATACACTTATTTCG
>NC_087207.1:14556057-14558557 GCF_015104395.2 Macrobrachium nipponense
ATATATACTTAAACAAATATATAATTACTTTTCATAGCGTCACCTGTCTAATGGTAGAGCAAGGGCTAACAGAACGGCTGTCTCTGGACCGTGGCATATCGGATTTTATCCCTGACTAAGCAGATTGTGTCAGGCTTCAATGGAGTCCACGCCAGTTGGATTAACAAGCGACAGGTGGACGAGCAATGCCTTCGAGGCACTCACAACAGATACAGTATATATATATATATATATATATATATATATATATATATATATATATATATAGTATATAAAATATTATATTGTGTGTGTGTGTTAGGCTATCTCTCTTGTAAGCTTCCCATAGAAAAAAGACAACAGTCTCTGACTTATGAATTCTATAACATTCAAATCGTGATTGAAACCACCGTGCAAGAAACTTCCACAACCTTAGCTGATTCATACACACTTAGATTTTCCTCATTGACAGATCTCAAAACATAAAGTATATTCATTTGTAGCGCTATGGGCCTGACTAGAGTCTACGATTAACAAATCAGATAATGACATTAAATCTCCATTAAATTCCGTTCCACAAAAAAGTATCCTTATTCGCCCTTTAATTACAGTAAATAAATTCCAAAGGTTTATCGGCACGGGAGAGAAGATTAATAGTTACAAAGATGGTCAAAGTGGCCTTATCTCTTTCTTTCAGACAATTAGTTACGCTTGGCTGTCTCCAGGAGGGGGGAAATGTACGAAGGAAAAAGCCATTAAGTAAATTAACATTGAAAAACTGGAACATTTATTAGTAGTATCACTATAACTATACTCTGTTTTTTTTCATCTGTCCATCCGCCTGTTGTGTTTTTGTATGGTAACACTGCGTCCCGGGCTTTAAATAGTTACGCTACGTGTAAGTTTTAGGTAAATAAAAGGATATCTGGGTGTACATTTGCAACTGAAAAGTGTTTTAATAATTTACTGTATGCGAATTCACCAATTAATATTCGAAATAGGTTATTGTTATTATGTTGAATGTAAGCTCCTTTTTCGGGGTGGCGAATGGAACATGTTGCCAGACGCAGTGGCGGGAAAATTGCTTTCTCTCGCTGTCACTACGGTAAATGTCAACGTATTACTTCATTATACGTAAGTATATCAGTATGTACTGTTAATTTTTATAAAGTGCGTTTCAGCCAGATACGATTTGGCGTAACTTGGTTTAGCATCTGTTTGATGGAATTTGCGTCTGGCTGTTCCATTCGCCACCCCGAAAAGGTAGCTTACATTCAACAATAATAACAATATCCTATTTCGAATATTAACGGTGTAATTCGCTACAGTAAATTATTAAAATATTTTGCAGTTGCAAATGTACAACCAGATGTCCTTTATTTACCTAAAACTTACACAGCGTAACTATTTCAAGCCCGGGACGCAGTGTTACCATACAAAACACCACAGGCGGATGGAAAGATGAAAAAAAAACAGAGTATAGTCAAGCTAGATCTGTTGTCGGAAAACTAGAATACCATTAGACCATTGGTCCCATTAGGGAAGGCAACCCAGTAACGAAAAACAAATACAGAATTAGAGAATAAACTATTATATAGGATAAATATCAGACAAAAAATATAAGATGAAAACGAATACTTCAGTGAACTTGCTCAGCAAATAAACATTGCAAATACTGTATTAATTTGCAACTTCTGGGAGTTTCAACGATTCTACTGCGTGCCCACGAATAAAATTCTAGAAACTGGCCACAACTGGACCAAAACTTCTAAAAAGCCGTTGTACTGAACTTCACAAAAAGGAACAGAAGGTTCTTATATTCAACAGCATACCTATTACCAAGCGATGAATGGTATTGTTTGGGGAGATCGAAATGCAAAAAGAATGATGAGAATTATGAAGCATTTTATAAAGCTTCCGAATGAGTTGGTCGAACGACGGTGATGGAGATTTGAAAGACTACAAATTTAGCATAACTCGATTTGCGTTTAACGCAGCAATCTAACGCTCGTTTCATATGCTGATAACTAAACCGTGCAACAATCTTCCTCACCCACGCAAGAATAGTGTATTAGAAGCTCCACGATTCCTTGGATATGAATTATGAAATGGGAGGTTGAAGAGAGGTGGAGACTAGTGGAAGTGAAAACACGGGAAAGACATGGGAGTGGCGGATTTCCTAAAGGCCCTTTGCGTCGCATAGCGGTATTGTTTATCTTGTTCTTATTTTCAACAGTGATTTTAGCATGAAATCTGGCGTTACAAAATTATACCTGGAGAAAAATAAATCTATCATTACTCATTAACAAAGAACTATCAGGTAAAACCATCCCAATATTAAACAGCTGGAACCGAGGTAAGAAATAACAGGATGAAGGAATCCCTTGACAAAGGAATAAGTATAAGTGATAAGTGAACTTGATTAGAAGATGTCCTCTTTCACATGGTTTTATATGGTATTAACCCACTTCAAAAAAATACACACTTCAACCGCTTTGCTCTCCTTTATCAAAGAAACGTA
>NC_087207.1:14563557-14566057 GCF_015104395.2 Macrobrachium nipponense
TGTCTCATTTTGTTGCCCCCTCAAGTTCGTTAAGACCAGAAGATATTGTGTATAGAGAAGCCTCATTATTCGGACATTGTTGGAAAAGGATTTTTATACCAGAATGATGTAAATAAACCTTGCCATAACCGATTACTTTTGCGATTTTTTTTTTTTTCAGAGAAAACAAGATGTGCTGGTTAAGACAAGGGAATCGATCCCCCCCTTTTTTTAGTGCACGAATACAATTCTAAAAGCTAATCTATTCTATGTAATTGACTTGGGAAAGGGTATAGAGCCATTTACCTTCATGTCAGTTAGACATATCCTTCTTTTAAATTTAATTACAGTATGCTATAACCAGCTGCAAACATTTTTTGCTTTCGTTTTGATACTCGCCAGGAAATGTGGGCTCTTGATCTGCTGCACTTAAAAGGACGCAAAATATTTCAGGAGAAAAGGAAGTTCGAATAAAACCCGGAATATTTGTTCGGTGTGTCAAGTAAAATTCATAAAAAGCCAAAGGAATAAAAAAAATAACCTTCCCTGCACTTCAAAAATAGACGGTTCTTTGCTCTTGCGTTCCGACCACAAATTGTTCAGTCGATGTCCTTTGTTAAGGATGGAATCCCTGAGGACTTGTCAATACGAGTCCTTTGTTGCAAGGGGATTTAACGCCTGAATCCTGTTGATTCTTTCAAAAACTACGCGCGCCCTGTTATCTTTGACTTATTTCTATCGAAAATGAACGTTCAATCAACAAAAAAATAAAGTATGATATCGAATTCATCCTTTTCTCTCGTATTAAAAAGGCTGATTTAATTAACTCGTCTTTAGTACATTTCTATTGCCAATATTCCATTCCATTTTCTTCTTTTTTTATGCAAATGCATTTCTGGCTGTTCTTCAGCTTTGTTGTGGAATTTTAGAATTAGTTACTGTTAATTGTTTTTTCACATATATTCTGAGTTTTACGTATAATCACACAAAAGATAAAATAACTCGTTTGTGCCCAATAATTGACCGAAATGCTAATTGTGATAGTGCAAGCGATTCGAACACGGCCTCGCCTAGCGATTTTAATTAAGAAAATAACAGTATAAAAAAAACCAGCTCCATAATTCACTATAATTTCACTTATCCTAATTACAAATCTAAAGATTTTCACTCATAGCATAGTTAGACTTGAAATTAAAATTGATGATGGATGATAGGTTTACATACAAGATAGGAAACGACATTTTAAAATAAATTCTTGCAGGAAGCTGAGTTCTGAAAATTACAATTTTCTCCGGTTGTAGAAAATTGTATCTTTCAGAACGCAGCTTCCTGCAAGAATATTTTATACGAAGTCATTTCCTATCTTGTATATATACCTATCATTAATCATCAATTTTAATTTCAAGTCTAACTATGCTGTGAGTGAAAATCTTTAGATTTGTAATTAGGATAAGTGAAATTATAGTTAATTATGGAGAGGCTATTTTAAAGTTTGGATTTGTGATTTTCTCTCTGCAGTTTCTTTTTTCAAACATGGTTTTAAACTTGTTCCATACTATTACTAACAAGGCTGCTACTACTGGGAAAGGATCTTTACCATAATTTCCTCAGTCTACTCAGCTGTAAATGAGTACCTATCCCTGATGGGGTAGGGTCCAGCTATGGGTTAAATAGCAAAACTCAGCAATGATGGAAAAAAATGAAAGAATAAACGACAACGACGTAAATGGAACCTCTGGCAACAGAGGAGCTTCGTCCGGCAACCAGGTATTCAACCCAATTGAAGGGGAAGACGGTCAGGTACTTGGAGGTCGTCATCCAGCAACTGATCACCACAACGAGAGTAATCAACAGCCTGAGATTAGAGCTACAGAGGCAAAAAGGAAGAAATGGACAAGAGAAGAAAATAAGGAAATATGGAGATGCTACATCAGAAGCAATCCGACGGAGAGAGGATATAGAAGAAGATTGGTCAACATCTGGAATTGAGAGAATAACACCCCCCAAACAGAGCAGAGGCTGGCAGACCAAGTAAGGAACATAAAGAAAAAGAACTGGCTCTCCCCAACAGAAAGAGAAGAACTGGAAAGGGAAATGTCACACGACAACGAATTACACGAAGACGAACTGAGAGACGATGCCACAGAAGACGACAGGGAGGATGAGGTTTCAAACAACGACACACGAAGAAACACCGACGAAGTAACAGAGAGGACGGAATGGGTAGAAAAGATTAGACAATGGATGGAGCCAGACACAGAGAGAACAAAGATCCCCTCCATGAAAGCCTACAACACCAAGAAATTAAAAGGGAGAAAACAAGTGATGTCAATGAAATAATGGGCATAATACACACACCAGTATCACAGAAACAAATAACTTGACATATGCAGGAGCAAGATTAGTAGCAGAACTGATGGGGATTCGAACACCAACACCACCAGCACAACCAACCCAACAGAAACCAAAACAGCAACCTCCTTGAAAAAAGGGCGCCTGGAAAAGCAAACAGGTGGTGATG
>NC_087207.1:14573557-14581057 GCF_015104395.2 Macrobrachium nipponense
AGGGGACAAAAGTGATTTGACACTGACAAGCACTTAAGGAAAGACACGTAATGCATGCAAAGAAGGGGCCAGCAGTTCAGAACCCCACTCCTGCCCTGCAAGCGCAGGCAAAAAGATAATGCGATATCCTCTGGCATTCTCGTCAGTTACAAAGGGAAGGGGGAAGGGGAAGGGGGTACGGGTCTGAAACCTATTTTTAACTAATTCTGTCTAGATCGATTATGTGGTTAGGATTTCTACTATAAGCCAACAAACATACGAACACACATACAAACATACAAACGTTCACTTTTCATATATATATATATATATATATATATATATATATATATATATATATATAGATAATAGATATAAGGAAGAAGAAAATGACAGAATATCTAGAAATCTTCTCTCCAGGAAGGACGTTACTTACGGTAATAACTTGTCGTGGAACTCCATATTTTTTTTTCATTTTGCCTTAAATGATGGACATCTTTCCATTTATTGAGGATTATTTTTAAAATGTATGACATATGGATACACTGATGACCTTATCGTATGACCTTATCATCATCAGAATTTACTCTTTCGCAATAAAAAAAAACAAGTATTTTCCTTTTCTGCTGTTTTTTTTTAATAACAACATCTAACCCTCTACGTGTACATTATGCACACTTTATGACGTAATTACAGCCATAATGATAATAATAATAATAGTAACAACAGTCCATAACGTATCATTGTTAGTTACATTATATAAAAATCAGTAATAATGATAATAATAATAATAGTAACAACAGTCCATAACGTATCATTGTTAGTTACATTATATAAAAATCAGTAATAATGATAATAATAATAATAGTAACAACAGTCCATAACGTATCATTGTTAGTTACATTATATAAAAACCAGTAATTGCAAGGTAGATACGTTTGCTTTGCGACTATTATTATTTTTTTTTGTATGGGTGGGGCGGGAGGGGGGAGGGGTAATAAGGCCAAGGTTCCCGTGGTGGTAACTTCATTACCAAGAATATAATTCGTTACTAGGTTAACGTAATCAAAATGTTATGTAAAAAAAAAAAAGAAGAAAATAAAACAACAACAGCGTTCTGTCTATAACATTTGCAGCCACTTACAACAATATTATTGATATATTTCATTATGTTTGTGTTTCAATTCAAGATCATTTTCTATGAAAAAAAAGTAAGAAAGGGCAAATAAAGGCGCACAACATCAGCATTTGAACCATGTTCACTTAATTAGCGATGATGAGGCAGCGTTAACGGGGCACAGAATATGAAAACATAAAAGTCCTCCTGGCAAACTCTAAAGCACTCAAGACATCTGCATAAAGGCGAGATTGGCTTGCGCTTTCTTGGAATTCCAGCGGAAATTTCATTAATTAATGGCCGTGTGACTGTCTTTTAACCCAGCCAGATAACGAACACACCCCACTCCCCCGCCCCACAAACCCCGCCCCCTCACCCTTTTTTTAAGAAGCATGATCTCGATGGAGATTACCGTCAAGCCTTTTCCTCGCTGATTTCCCTTCTTCTGAAGTCATGAAATTTCCATCATCATTCTAAAGTTGGGATTTTTAAAATTACTAATATTTTTGTATCGCAGTGTAGTTTCTCCGTCTTCTAGTTGTTAGTACACGTAATTGTCTCTTCCAGATGATTTCCGAATGTTGCATGAACATCTTAGGTAGTATCACCAGTTTAAGGTGAATATTTCACGATGGTAATACTAAATTTTCCCGACGGTTTATAATGTCTTTGCATTGCCTGCTTGGAAACACTTTTTAAAGAAGACATCAATTAGTTAAAGGTCGTCAACGTTATAAAATGGTCGGTTATGTGTACACCTTTCTGTTCTAAAATAACAGTTAACATTTACTGTTAGATGGGCCGGGCCCCACGTAAGTAAGAAACACCAGACAGGCAAGGAGAACAGACCCAAAGTATTGGAGTAAAAGGACACAGTCACTGAACCAAAGAAGTAAACAAATCAACGTCATGGAGTCAAAACACATAACTTCAAGGAATGCCATCACCCGAAGGAAAATAAAAGCCAGAAAGCAAAGCATTTTCCAATAGTCCACAAAATAGTTAACCTTAGAAAAAAAGCAAACCGGAAAATGGCGCCCAAAAGAGACAATTGTGTTTGAGTGCACCTTCCATCGGGGAAATTCGCACCTAACGCTGTGGGAGATCATGGTAGAGAGAGTATGACTATACAAAGGTTTGCGAACATTGGAAATATGGCCACTAGCCAGCCACAAGTCAGCTCAATGTCGAATCTGATGGGACTCATTTTCTCAGGTATCAGCAACCAAGTTTTCATTAAGCACTCAGAAGAAAAACACAAGGGAAAGTGTGTTCAGTCACCTAATCTAACCTAAATAAGACAGTTTTTTTTTTTATTTATTCCTCGGTTGGGATACTTGACAAAAGTGTAATATTTTCTTCTTGAGAGACACCGTAGAACGACCCCCACACAGTGCATGGCATAATGATGGCAAGAATAGTCACAAATGTGTCTTTATCATTTTCATAATGGCACACTTTTCCATGCGTCATTAGCATCTGATTACCGAATTTTTTCATCTACTTTAAATTCTGAATTTATTTCGTTTATATTCGGCCACAAAGCTTTATTGGAACTCATGAAAATAAATTATTATTTACGAGGCTATCTATAACATTCCCATTAGTCTTCGCTCTTTGGTGCAATGCGAGTTCATTGAAATGTGGGAAATGGAAATTATATCTGTCACGAGATTTCATAGTGATATGTCTCATAAATAATGCTTTAATAATGGGCCAATAAATAAGTAAGTTTCTCAATCCATTTAAATTTTCTCTGATTTGCATAAGTAATAATCTACTTCACCCGATATCATTTAAGTCAATATATTATATTGGATAATGGTGCATATAGCTCTTCCAATAACATCAGAGAGAGAGAGAGAGAGAGAGAGAGAGAGAGAGAGCGAGAGAGAGAGAGGAGAGAGGAGAGAGAGAGAGAGAGGGAAATTTGTATATATATATTTGAATATACTATTATATATATATATATTTATATATATATATATATATATATAGATATATATATATATATATATATATATATATATATACGTAGATGTTTTTATAAGTTTTTTCATTAACAGCAGAGAGAGAGAGAGAGAGAGAGAGAGTTATATATATACATTTATATATCTATACATATGTATATGTATGTAAATATAAATGCATATAGTATATCTACATATAAGTACATGTATATGCATGAACATGACGATTCCTCCGTACGGAATAGCATCTCATACATAAGATTTATATCTCCAAATCATATCAGATCTCTGAACTTGAAGACACATTAATGCAACCGGGATGTCACCTGCATAAGTCATGCCTTTAAATGCTTCCTGTCCCGGGCGGGTACCCCATTCGACGCCTGATTTGCATGACATGAAACTTGGGAGCACACGAATGCATTGAATATATAAAGCGACAGCGATCTACATTTCTATTTACGGTCTCGATGCTTCCTTTGCATCATCGTCGTGGCTGGAATACTGATGATAAATTTTTGCAACGTCGGGCATCGAAAAGTCTTTAGGAAGACGCTATCTTATGAATTACTTGTACTTATATCACAAGGTTCAAAAAATCGATTACATAGTTTCTCGGTAGAGTGTTAGTCTGGAATCATACGATTTACACAACCACACTAAATTTATATATATATAGTATATATATATATATATATATATATAGATATATATATATATTATATATATATATATATGTGTGTGTGTGTGTGTGTGTGTGTGTGTGTGTGTTTGTGTCCCTATTAACCAGCACTACTGTTGTGACTGTCCCCAGTATCCAGGTATTACTGTGGTGACTGAGAGCCTTTTCAATTATGTATTTTTATGGTCCTGTATACATGAATGAGGTATGATAATAAACCCGTAGAGGTTTATTTACCACATGAATTACAAAGGCAAGGGGAATGGGGTGGGAGTATGGGTTTGAAACCTACCTTATCATCTAAGTTGGGTAAAAAAAAAATGGCCACATGCCACATTCTTTTTGATCAGTCGAGCGGTTCGGATTTCTATGGTGCACAAACATACAAACATTCTCTTATGTGTATGCATAATATTATATAACCTTTCCTTAATTATCATATAACCTCTGAAGCAGAGATTCCTTACAAATGCAAAAATTATCTTGAATATTAGTTGTCTCACATTCTCATACTGGCTCTTCCCCTTCGAAATCAAAGCATTCCATAACAATGGACATGGAGGAAATAAAATGGGAAGTGAGAGGAAGAGAAACAAAGAGAGAGAGGAGAAAAAAAAAGCTCAGCCAATTGAAAGGAAAAAAAAAAATAATGCCGGGAATGATGAAGGGAGCCATTTTCCATCTCGAGCAGAGCTGAATGGAAATGAAGAGGACATCTGTCAATGAAGGGAGTTAACAAAGCGAAGAGAGCAGATGTGGCTCGTCAGCAAATGCCGTTGAGACTAGACAAAGGAAACGGGAATGAACCGTCTAATGAACCTAGATGACCTAAGGTATTGCATAATAACGGGTACAGAGAGCCCCATTTACTGCCCTTGTCACGGGATGAGGTCGGTTGTCTATCATGCTCTTCAAATCCTTGATGCTTCAAGATTGCTAATTATCAAGTGTTAAGGATGTTAATTTAAGAGTAGTATTATGTGACTGGTAATTAAAAAGGTGAAGGCCTGTTTAATTCTTTAGTGGTCTGACTTTTTCAAATATGCAGCTGAAATAATTAGTTTTATGAAGTGACAGTGAGTTTCATATTTTTTATTACATTTTTATATGATATTACTTTTCATTTTAAGTTTTGTTTGGCTTCATATCTTCGGCCATGGGAACAAAGTCTGGGACAAATATAGCTTGAATGTCATGAAATGGACAGCCTAAAATTTCTGAACGTTGGTCCAGTGGTCGACTCCCTTAAAAAAAAAAAAAATATTGTGATGAGTGGAGGAGATACTCGTCTCATAACAAAAACCAATAAAATAATTGCACTGAATATTCTCATCCACCAACCCCCACCCCGATGTTAAGTCTAATGAATACTTTTTTTGTTATCTCTAAGGATATCGTAATCGTAATGCAAACATTATTCTAGCAATACGTTATCGACAAAATGCTACATTGTAATCTCGATGTTCATATGCACAAGTCTAAGCGATTAGGGTGTAGGTGAGGATGTCAATTAACTGTATGATCACTGGTTACTGTAAAAATATGCAAAGAAACTATTACGGATCAGCATTTCGTAAGTTTCCGTGATATTTATAAATTCAATACTATTTTTATATTATTCTACGGCAAAACATACTAAATGTTCTATAATTCAGTCTCGACGTTTAAGGGAAAAGGTCCTTTTTCTCTCTTTCGAATGGCATATCTGCAACTGACGTAAAAGGTCAATTCTAGAATAATGACGATTATTCAGAATATCTTAGAATAATTCTACCAATACTAGAATTACTACAACTAGTCTATGACCCCCTTAGAAACGGCCCTCGAATTTCGGGTTTTGACTAAAACCTTCCTGTGGGGGACGGGCGTCTATGGTAAATTACAATTTGGTAGTCCTAGACATCAACTCCAAAAGTTGTAAAAAATGAGGGATTATGAGAAAGTGAGGTTATGACCCACTTAGAAACGGCCCCACATATTTCGAACTCTGACTAAAAACCTTCCTGGTCTATGGTGTGAATTTGATATCCCTATCTCTTATTGTCTGGGCGTGCATAGCGAACAAACAAACACACAAGCATACAGAGAGAAACTGCCTTTTAAATATATATATATATATATATATATATATATATATATATATATATATTATATATATATATAATATATATATATATATATATATATATATATATATATATATATATATATATATATATATATATATATATATATATATTGGCTCGGGAACTTTCATGGAAATCTTAATAGAACCCTACAAAAAGTTTAAAAATAGTTTCAGATGCGTTAATCCCACGATTATTAAATTATAATACAGTAACCAAATAACCATTGAAGCACTAAAACACCCGAGACCCAGTGGAGGAAATGCTGTAAATTGTCTAATACTTTCAAAACTGTCCGCATGTCGCCTCGTTCATCTGGCAGTAGCTGGTCGACCTGGACACCTTAAACCGGGTATCTTTTCACAGCGGGTAACTCGCAAGAGCAGTAAATCCAGTAAACAGCAATTCACAGAGCAAAAAGAAGAAAGGGGATGTGAAGCTCTTCACGCCATTTGTACGAAAACAGTTGGCAAGTTGTTGACTTGTTATAGCCTTGTTAAAAGAAGCAACGGACACTGGGCTTCGTAAGAGGATTGTGTACTTCAAGGGTTAAGACCCACACATCCTGTAGGGGGATAGTGCCGTCAGTGCACCTCATGTGATGCATTGTAGGCATTAATTAAGTTTCTTTGCAGCGTGCCTTCGGCACCTAGCTGCAACCCCTTTCGTTCCTTTTACTGTATTTCCTTTCATATTCTCTTCCTTCCATCTTACTTTCCACCCTCTCCTAAATTGCTTCATGGTGCAACTGCTTTGAGGTTTTCTTACTCTTGCACATATCAACCCTTTTTACTGTCAGTTTCCAATTCAGCGCTGAATGGCCTCATAGGTTCCAGTGCTTGGCCTTTGGCCTTAATTCCATATTAAATTCAATTCAATTCAACAGCCGCACAAATATTTCGTCATTCGAAAATTAACGTTTATTTCAATTTTTCTTCAAATCAGGTGTTTCTGTAACACGTTTTCGATTTTTCGTCCAATATCAACAGAAACAATAAATAAATATCCTCAGTTTTTAGACGGATAACGAGGCTGTTAAAAATCAAATGGGTCTCGCCAGAGTATTAGGATACATGCTGGCCCAATAAATATTTTAATACAACTCAGTTGGGAATTAGTGCCGTCAGTGGATCTCACGTGATGCACTGTAGGCATTGGGTGTTAACAGTGTCCCTCCGGCACCGGGCTGCATCCATTTTTTTACCCTTTTAAAATACCCCCATTTCCGCTTCCTTTCTTCAGTCTTGTTGTCCGACTCCTCTAATTATTACGCTTTAGTGCCAATACTGTTTTCTCTTGGTTCCCTCTTTAGGTCCCTATACTTCATATCCTTTATTATATTCATTTCTTTATTTTAATGTTCATCCACTCCAACTCCCTTTTCACTGGCATAAGCGGTGAATGACCGAACGTGCCTCAGTGCTTATAGCTTGGCAACCTAAATTTCACAAAATCAAATAACTCAAATACAAAACTGGATTGATATGCAGTCCTTTTACAAGGTTAGTATTTACTAAGAGTCGTATTTCTAAATCTAAGTGTGGACAGTATAATTGCAAAACATGGAAATATATATAAAGAAGTGTGAGCTGATATCCAATGTAAGAATGAGTTGACAGAAACGAG
>NC_087207.1:14586645-14601645 GCF_015104395.2 Macrobrachium nipponense
ATTTACTCGAAACTTTTGGTTTATCTGGCCGAGAGTTTTTTTTTTTTCTAGTATACCCACTTTTTTTTCCCGCTTCCTTTTGATATGACAATAAATAATGAAAGTAATATGTTGTCCTTTTGTTTTTTATCAGTGACGAGTATAGGCGGTTCTTGCCTAGACTAATTTTGGAAACTAACCCAGAGAAAACTTTGCTTCATCTTAGGTTACATAAGAACTGGAATACGTGAAGTCTCTTAATATCTTTGATTATACCTAATCGTAAGTGAGCTTACGGACATGGTTATGCAATTCAGTAACTTAAGTGAACATTGCTTATTTTCCTTTAATATTTCTAAAAAAAATAACATTGTTATTTGAGCTCGTCAGCATACTATGCTTTGGTTTTCCAAAATAGTTTAAACTAATTCATATTAAGTGAGAATATAAACATATTGTCTTACTCGGATGAAACCTTGAATAAATTAAATTTTGAGCGGTTGGTTTTACCATCAATCTAATAGTATTGATTTTGAAAATTAATAAATATGCTTAATTATTGCTTGGCAGAATATTAAACTGTTTATAAAATTGAAAAGCTGCCAAAAAATCATTGATAGATTTGCTTTTAAAGCAAAACTTTCCACTGGAAGCAGACACGTAATGAAGCCAGATTTTTAAATGCGGGGTTTAAAAAAGGACACAGCTCTACTGAAGCTTATATTTTCCTAATATTAATCTGTCAGAACTTACCTGTCATTTTCTCAATGTTCACACATAATATAAACAATTACAAAGTTTAGTGAGGAATTTAATTTATCTGAGGGAAATTATTAACTGAAAAAAATTAATATCCACTATTTGGATGAATGGCCAAGTTGAAAATGTTGAGCAGAATGTATTTTAATTACTTGACGTCATTGTTAACTACTTGTAGTCGGATACTTGTAAATATAGTGGAAAAACTTTTTAATTTTAAAGGAATTTGTATTAGAAGCATATTCAAGTATCAAAACATAAGGCTTTTTAGATTTTCTTAGACTACAAGAAGCCAACAAGATAGATTATACAATGTTTGCTCGTAATTAACAACCACTTAAACCTTCATTATCCATTTCAAATAAAGTCCCATTTAACTAATTAGTATGTATTCAAATTACAACCTGAATATTACCACTATGAAAACAAATTAACACATATACACCTAGTACATAAATAGGTTATATTATGTCATAACATCTCGTATGCACTAAAGTCTCACCCCGGCAATATTTCTTAAACAGGAATTCTTATTCCACATAGCTATGATAGTATTGATGTGTGGATAATTTCAGAGTCGTGTTGGTTTGTGGAAGTTTTAAGTGTGTATACACCTATTAGACTGATTGTGCTGTGTACTCGTCGTCCTTAAATTAGTTCTTGTTGAAAGAAAAGTTTCTTTGAATGTTTCATATCAGGAATTCATGGTTATTGTCGCTGTATGTTCTCATTATGTGTGTGTGAATGTTCTCTATGCTAAGCTGCTGCTGTTGCTACGAACAGTTATAAAGTCATATATCCTTGATAGTGGCTGCTGCTGAAAGTTTATTAGTTTATTAGTCTATAGCACCTTGTTTTCTCATCAGATCATATTATTTACATTAATTTTGTGTCCATCATATGCATTACTACTCTGTAAAGGGGGGTAGTGCAGTCAGTGCACCTCACGCGGTGCACTGTAGTTATTACTGAAGTTTCTCTCCAGCGTCCCTTTGGCCCCTAGCTGCAACCTCTTTTATTCATTTTGCTGTGTGCCTGCGCCCATTTTCCCTTCTTTCCATCTTGCTGTCCACCCTCTCCGAACAATTATTTTATAGTGCAACTGCTTTGAGGTTTTCTTCCTGTTACCCCATAGATATTTTCACAGTAATTTCAGTATTTGCCAGTTTACAGTACGTGTAAACCTCTGGTCCTTTTTACTGAGAGTTTCATGTCCTTTACAATCACTGACTTTTTTTTTTTATATGAATTGTTTATCACTGACTATCAATGAACTGGTGAACCTTAACTATTGAACGTGATGAATAAGTCAGCCAATTTGCCTATTTCTGCAAACTGTCTAATTTACTTCCACATTATAGTTCAATAATTTGTGGATGCCCTGTTAAACTAGGAGGAAAGGACACCAAATCAGAAATGCTGAATATTTTAATATTTAGTTCAGAATAGAGCGACATTCTTAATTGCTAGAATTATATAAAGTTTACCAAACTCTTTCGAAATAGTAATTACACTTTATGACCTTAACTTCCTTAAATGATAAATCTGTCCATGTCAAGAAACTCATAATTTATGGAGCACAAGAGGAGGAACAGAAAATTCTACCCATTAGATGTCAGTTCTATGTAGGATTCATCAAACTGACAGACTATCAGGTTTTGGACTTCAACTGACGTCACAACAGTCAAACAGCTTTGAGGAATAGTGACCCTTATCATAAAAAGATATTAGAAACCTTTTACAAACTCGCATGATTATCATGCCAGATTTGTTTGGAGGTTTCTAGTCTCACCTTAAGTTAAGGGTCATTATTCTTCAAAGCTGTTTGACTGTTTCCTCCTCTTGTGATCCATACACCATGGCAGTGTCTTGACAGGACAAGATTTATCATTAAGGAAGTAGGATCTTAACATGTAATCATTTATTTCAAAAGTATAGATAGTTTTGGTCTCTTCACCCAAAAAATTATATAATGTTCAACTGTAGACCTTCGCAAATAAAACTGATGAATTATTATATTAGTAAGAGAGATCTCTGTACCTGCTTTCAAGTTTGCCATGTTTTCAGGAAACAATTAAATTTTTATGCATATTAATATTATTAAATTAAAATAAACATTCTGTTTTGAATTTTGAGGCTCATAACCAAAAAAGGGCAGAAAGGGACCGGAGAGAATAATAAATCTCTCCAAGCTGGCTTCAGTTTCTAATTTTGGATATATATGTGAAAATACAGATACTTGTACGAGATCAACTCGTCCAAACGATAATCCGGTTATGTCCCTCTAGTATGAATACTGTGGGGTTTATTGCAGTTTTGCCTTTCTTTTGGGTGTGTGGGGGCTGTGTGGGGGTGTTTATTTTTTATTTATTTTTTTAGGAAGCGGTTTGAGTATTTTGTGCAGTGTTGTCCTTTGGATTTTATTCAGGTGAAAATTGTTTTGGTTTATATGAAGTATTTTCCATCTTTCTGGTGTTGTGGAAAAAAGTTTCGAAATCGGGGAATTATCACACAGGTGAATCCAAAGTGATTCGGTGGTCCATGTGTACCGGGGAATGTGACTTCGGTCCGATCTGGCTGTTCCGTTGGGGGAAGGGAACCAGGAGTGGTCAGGGCAGTACCCGTGCCCGTCTCCTCCTCTTTACCCGACTCAATCAGGGACAGACGATGGGCAGAGTCAGGGACACAGTGACCTTTTTATGTGACCTTATCTGCTTTTGGGAGGGCTTTACATATCAAAAGTGCACAGTAGGAATCCATAAATAAATTCCATATAAGGCTTCAGTCTGGCATTTTTCAGATTTTGAGTGGTATTTATATTTTCAGCATATGGATTAAAATGATGAAAAATTTTAATGTTAGTTGAATTTCAAATATTACATAAAATAAGTTCATTTTGTACGTTACTGGTTTCTCGATCTCCCTTTGTTCCATATGATCTTTTAAGTTCTAATTTATTTGAAGTTCTAAATGTCATTAATTTCAAAAGACTTTTCATTCTGTTTTTAGTGTCTTATCTCGGTCATGTTATTGTTTTATGTAAAGTTTAAAATAGATTATGAAAAAATTTCTAAGTTTTACTCCTTCCATTTTTCTACGAACAAACTCATACATACCAAAGTATGTTTGAATTTGTTTATAAAGTAGTTAATTTCCAAGAAAATGGTTCCCGAAAAAAACAAAAAAAAAAAAAATTTTTTTTTTTAAACATTCAGTAATGTTGAAATTAATTAAGATTTTGGAAGTTGCTTTAATTACAATGGCAAAAAACTGCTTATACAACTTTTATATGGGTTAAAAGAAAGAAAAGCAGAAAAGTCATTTCCAAAGTAAAACAGAACCACTTCAACCCGGGTTAATCCTAGTCCCTTGCTTGGTTCTGCTATAGTTAATTCTTTATTTAAAGCCAAGAACCTTTTAGTTTCTTTTGCTTTCATTCCACTAGGTAAATAGAAGAAAACATTTGTACACCGAGGTGCGAATAGTAGCCCAAATGAACTAGATATGAGGTTTATTTCATACACTTTTAGCCCTTTTTTCCGGAGGATAAACATCTACTGATGTACAATAAACGTTCACCTGTTAGAAAACGGGAATGCAAAGCTGAAATAAGGTGCTTTTTTCATATATATCTATCTATCTATATATCTATTATATATATATATTATATATATATAATATATATATATATATATATATATATATATATATATATATATAATATATATATATATATATATAGTATATAATATATATATATATATATATATATTTCAAAACACTAATCCTTAATCTAATTTGAAGTAAGTGAGGAAACAGACAAAAGTTACTTTTGTTTATTAAAGCTATTGACGGGAAAGTTAATAACACAGATAGTCTTTACATTATTACAACACAAAAGAATTTTACCTGAATATTCATGAAGGTGTATTACAGATGATGCGTTTTGATGACTTTTTTTTTTTCTAAAATTATAATTTTCAAGTAGTTTAATATTTATAACCACAATATTCATGGAAGCATGTGAAAAATATTCACTATTGCGTATATATTCCTGAATCAATGCTCTATTCATTTTGGTTTTTAAACATCACGATGTTGAATATTCGTACACGAATACTCGGTGTGTTTCATTCCTATTTCACATCATACTTTTATTCTGTTAAGGTGGAATGAAATAACAAATTTGTAGCCTTAGAGCTGAAAGAAACAAACCTCAAGAGAATCTATTTACGACTCTTGGGAAGGCGGGACACGCACGCACACACGCACACACACATACACATAACGGACGTGACCACATGAAAGAGACGAATCCTCTTTAATGTATCCTGAGGAAATTCCTCCACTTACTTGAACACTGGAGAGTCTCGCGTGTCTCCTTCTGTCTCTCTGTCTGGAACGCATAAATAAAACAGACGACGCCCAGAAATAACATTTCAAACTTGAGATTTTCTGGGGCATTCACACGTCTGTGAGCACAAATGCCTACTACTGTGGAAGGGTCGAGAGGTAGCGACGAAAACCTATTAATATTTTGAGATTAAAGGATTGGATTTTTAAAGAGAATATTTTAATGAGTGAAAACCAAAATTACAAGTGGAAAGAATAAGTCGGGTTGAAAGTACGTGGAGTATTCAGTAATCACATGACGTACTTATTAATTTGTTTTACAACAATGAGTTGAAAGTAGCCCCTGTGGACGATAAGGACTTATAAATAATCCAAATAATGAAAGTAGCTTCAATGTGACTCTACCGGATTTGACGATCCCCTTTGGCACGTTGCTTGTCAGTTTTAGCAACACTCTATACAAAATTAATGGAGCTGATGCAGCAATCCTTTTACTAAGAAAGTAGCTTAAGTAATGTTGGTGACATTTTCCCTTCAAATTCTAGTCTAAACCGTTAAGCACTCGTTAGGTTCAACCGTAAACGAACTAACCAAATGAAAGATGAACCAACTGAGGAACTAAATCTAAGTAGGGTACAACACTAATCAACATTTATCAAGATTCCTGTCAAATGAAACTTTATTCAACAAAACATATGACCCTAAATCTCAAGTTTCATATTACGTAATGATGCGTGGTTCTGGAGAGAGAGGAGAGAGAGGAGAGAGAGAGAGAGAGAGAGAGAGAGAGACAGAGACAGAGAGACTTTACATTGTTATTCTTTGTTTGGGGTTTGAATTCAAGAAGTAATTACATTCCCAGCCACTGACTGATTATCCATTGAACTCTCATCCATGATTGCTGGAAGACACAAACATTTTTCGTTCTCGCGTTTAGGAAAAAAATAAATAAATAAATAAAAAAGAAAAAGAAAAATGCGCCGAAGTTTCTTCGTTGTAATCGAGTTTTCTGTACAGCGTATAAAGCTGTATGAAACTCTCAGCCATGGCCAATGAAACACTCAGTTGCCGCCTATGAAAGTTAAGCTATGGCCCGGTGATGGTCTATGTTGGTGGCACGTACAGTGGTGCCAGACGCATGATCGTGGCTAATTTAGCCTAAAAAAAAAAAAAAAAACTACTACTGAGGCTAGGGGGCTGCAATTTAGTATGTTTGATGACTGGAAATGGGGGTGAAACCAACATACCAATTGCAGCCCTCTAGCCTAAATGGTTTTTAAGATCTGAGGACGGACAGAAAAAATGAGGACGGACAGACAAATAGCCGCCTCAATAGTTTTCATTTACAGAAAAATAAAATGTCAAAAACAAAGGCATTTCCGTCTTTGACAGGAAGACTGGATCAAGATATCTAATCCGATCTCACAGCCGAGTTAATTTAATCTCCTTCATTCCCGCAGTTCCTTTGATGGTTTTACCCTAATGACTTCGATTGGTCACGGGGCTTGAAGACACAGGAGGGCTCTCACGGACACCCCCCCCCTCTTTTTTTCTCCCGCTCTTCGTTGATGAATCGGATGTTTCAACACTTGTCATTCTATTAACCAAAAATAGGCGTAATTTTGCCTCAGGAAACGTGACCAATGGATTAAATGGAGGCCAGCTCGAATCCCAAGAAAAGGATGAAAATAGTTATTGAAGGATAAAATCAATTATATATAAATATATAATTACTGTAGGAAAGTTCAATCAAACAAACGATCTTTCATAAAAAAATACCGTAATGAATGCGCTGACTTCTAATTTTGACCTAATATATGAATGAATTAGAGGAATCAAGGGACTGTGAGGGAGTTTCGGTGGTTTCAGCCTTGTCTCTCAAACCAGGTATCAAAGGACACACGACAAAGGAAGCCTGAAGTGTGAAATCTTCGACGGTGGATTAATCAAGATCTCTGATTTATTAGATCTGTGCTGTACCTTTATAAGAGCCAAGTATAGTATGCCCAATCTCTCTCAGTCAACATATACCGCACAATAACACACAAACACACACGTAACCTACATACATACATACATGCACACACACACACACACACACACACACATATATATATATATATATATATATATATATATATATATATATATATATATATATTATATATATATATATATATATATAGTATAAAAACGGTCAATACTTTGAGAATAAGCCCCACCCTTTTAAATATCGTGGCAACGATTTTTGCCATCAAAAGCCAGATTTTACCATCGCAACAATGGCGTCAGAAAAATATTTTACATCCCTATATATATTTCAATCGGAAATACGGGACATGGAAGTCCATTTCATTTGTTTTGATTTTGAAACAAAAAGAAATGCAAGACATTCAATTTATCCTTTCATATTTTCATTTTATGATTAAAAAAAAAAAAAGTCTTCACTCCTTCCAATATCAAACGGACCCAGAAATAAGAGATCAACCAATTTTACTGGCAAATCCTTTGGGCGAAAGATCCAGGAAAGAATTTCTCTGCATTTCGAGAGAGAAAGGATACGGAAAAACCCACTTCGGGCTGGAAAAATAAGAGAGCAAAAACAAGGACAAGGAAAGGGAATGGAAACAGAAATAGTTCTGAATGATATATGCAATGACTCAATGCATAACCAATTCTGAATGCGATTTTTGTCTGTGTGTCAGAGAGAGAGAGAGAGAGAGAGAGAGAGAGAGAGAGAGAGAGAGAGAGAGGACAATTCCTTATCATATTCTTGAAATCATTAATAATACAGCCAATGAGAACTTAAAATGTGTTACAGACTGTGGTGATCTCAGAGACAATTGTTTACGGTGTCGAAATATCCTGGAAAGGGTTGACACAATGTTACGGCTCTGAGGGAGGTCCGCTTCAGGTTCGATATGAAATAATAAAAAAAAAATATTTGTCAACACCAACAGCTGAAACTGGGGATATGAATATAGAAAGAAACACTAACACAACAAAGGTTTATTTACAAGCTTACTAACAAAGGTAAATGCAGAATGGTATCTCCTATTTACATAAACAGATAGAATCTTACACTGCATGAACTGGGGGAAACAGTGAGGTGAATTCAAATACTTGCAGGAACGGATTTAGTGGGGACCCACCCCTCGTAAGCGGCGGCTTTCACTAAAGGAGCGGGCGGCAATTGCAGACGTCCCCTTGACTCCGTATTGCAGAAACTAGTCTATTCGTAAGGCAGGAACTCTCCCCTTTTCTTCTCCGAAGTCTGCTCAACGTAGAGACAACTCGGCCGTCCACACCGGAAGACGACTAGACCAATATCCAACCAACACTCGAACAACTCTTCTTTTGATTGATACTTCGTCGGTTCCTTTTTCTCGTATCTCACGGAAGATCTCTGCTGCTGCTGATCTCTCACTGATAATCTGATCTGTGGCTCTTACTAACTGGTGATCTCTCTCTTTTACGATCTCTTCCTCTTACGATCACTGTTTGCTCCTACTTCCTCCATCGTATTATACGGCATCCCGGGGCGGGGCCTACGGCGAGCGTCACAGACTCCCGAGGTTTCTAGACATTCTTAGATGATCTAGACGAGGTATTGCATCAGAAAATCGCGGCGTTTCTCAACATAACGTTGGCGCGTTTTTTGCGCTCCACAACACGCCCGACGATTCTAGAACCGACACGAAGACAGGCGCCTCCAACACGGGCGCGAAAAGCCTCCTTACTGCCGAACTTCTCGAAAATGCGTTCGCCTTTCCTTTATCTTTCTTTGCTGTGAAGCAATTACCATCACAAATGCTGTCAAATAATACATGAAAGATCTTACATTAATATTTGAGGAGGGAAGTTGTAGCAATTAACTTGTCTTTTTATATATATATATATATATATATATATATATATATATATATATATATATATATATATATATATATATAATATATATAATATATATATTGCTACATCAAGAGAATTCGGGAATTATTTCTAAGTTTGTCAACCTCAAGTGATGAGATTTTATGCATTATATTATTATTATTATTATTATATTATTATTATTATTATTATTATTATTATTATTAATCGGATAACGGACCTCATAACTGAAATCGTCCCATACCTCACATAACGTCAATTTCCAAATTGGAAACTAATAATTTACGAGGTTAATGAATGTATATCCACACCCCGTAATGGATCGTCCATTCCATGTTTATTTCGTTTTCCCAATAAAACTTGTGATGTATCCCAACGGTTCCAGTGACGTATTGTGATAACAAGATGGACTCATTGGGTGATACATTATGCATGCCATTATTGGCTTTGATGAATTCTGCAGCTCATAAATAATTGAGAGCTGAGAGGTCATGCGAACTTCTGAATGTGCAATTAGTTGTTTGTTGCATAGGGCTTTGCGTCTGTTGCTGATTTTCCAATAATATGTATAGCCACATTTGCACACACACACACACACACACACACACACACACAACGCACACGCACACGCACACACACATACACAAATATATATAATATATATATATATATATATAGATATATATATATATATATAAAACGAAGCAATTAAAAGACATAATTTTTTCTAAAGTTTAAAAATGCACGAAAGGACGAAGTTTCTTGGAAGAACTAATAAGAAACATGTCATAACTAAGTAAGATCACTCAGGAAGAAGAGCGAACGTTACAGTAGAGGAAATCCCAACCTGAAAACAAAAAATGTAGGTAATTGTCAACAAGAGAACATTCCTTTCCGCCTTCCCTGACACGCAAACTTTTAATTAAAACCAAAGTTGCGTTGCTAGTCATTCTTTTCACTATTCATTTATTCCCCAACCTTCCATTCAGGTTTGGTTTCCTTTCTTATGGGGATTCTCATTTGGGTGTCGGGAGATTTTTGTATTTGCTTTTTTTTTGTCGTTTTACACAATATTTCGATAGTACATATACTGGCAGAAAAAACCATATTCAAAATCATTTATAATTATAAATGATTTGAATATGTTTTTTTCTGCCACAATAACAACAACAACAACACAATATTATTATAATAATAATAATAATAATAATAATAATAATAATAATAATAATAATAATAATAATAATAATATGTGGCACCGTGGCAGAGTGGGTTAGGTCGTCAATGGACTGGTTAAGCAACATTGGGCCTGGTCAGTCGTTGGATGGGTGACCGCTCTCCTCGGCGTTGATTCCTTGGGAAAGGACCTTTACCGTAATTTCCTTAGTCTACTCAGCTGTAAATAAGTACCTATCCCTGATGGGGTAGGGTCCAGCTATGGGTTAAATAGCAAACTCAGCAATGATGTTAAGAAATGAAGGAATAAACGACAACAACGTAAATGGAACCTCTGGCAACAGAGGAGCTTCGTCCGGCAGCCAAGTATTCGACCCAATTGACCACCACAACGACAGTAACCAACAGCCTGAGATTGGAGCTACAGAAGCAAACCAAAGGAAGAAATGGACAAGAGAAGAAAATAAGGAAATAGGGAGATGCTACATCAGATGCAACCCGACGGAGAGAGGATATAGAGAAGGTTGGTCAACATCTGGAATGAGAGGAATAACACCCCCCAAAAAGAGCAGAGTCTGGCAGACCAAGTAAGGAACATAAAGAAAAAGAACTGGCTCTCCCCAACAGAAAGAGAAGAACTGGAAAGGGAAATGCCACACGACAACGAATTACACGAAGACGAACTGAGAGACGATGCCACAGAAGACGACAGGGATGATGAGGTATCAAACAACGACACACGAAGAAACACCGACAAAGTAACAGAGGGGACAGAATGGATAGAAAAGATTAGACAATGGCTGGAGCCAGATACAGAGAGAACAAAGATCCCCTCCATGAAAGCCTACAACGCCAAAAAATTAAGGGAGAAAACAAGCGATGTCAATGAAATTTGGGCATAATACACACCACCAGTATCACAAAAACAAATAACTTGGCATATGCAGGAGCAAGATTAGTAGCAGAACTGATGGGGATTCGAACACCAACACAACCAGCAGAACCAACCAAACAGAAACCAAAACGCAACCTCCTTGGAAAAGGCGCCTGGAAAAACAAATCATGGTGATGAGATCTGATTTGAGTAAACTGAAAGAGATGGCAGAAAAAAGGCTAAGAAGCAAGAAAACAAGGGAGGAACTCAACGAGAAATACAAAATATAAGAGAGGGGACAAAACAGCACAATAGAAGATGTAAAATAGAGGCTTAAGGCCAAAGCACATAAGATCCAACGGTACATGAACAGGAATAAGGGATACCAACAGAGCAAACTAATCGGAACCAACCAGAAAAGTCTATACAGCCAACTAAGATGGGAAGACAACCACCAAGAAATTCCTGAAGCCGAAGTAAGTAAGAGACTGGGAAAACATATGGAGCAATCCGGTATCACACAACAAACATGCAACATGGCTCCAGGATGTCAAGGAAGAAGAAACAGGGAGAATGAAACAAATATTCACAGAGACACCAACTGAAGAAAATGCCAAACTGGAAAGCCCCAGGTCCTGATGAAGTCCATGGATACTGACTCAAAAACTTCAAGGCCCTACACCCACGAATAGCAGAACAACTCCAGCATTGTATCTCAAATCACCATGCACCCAAATGGATGACCAACAAGAAAGAAACATCCTTAGTACAAAAAGACAAGAGTAAGGGAAATATGGCCAGTAACTACAGGCCTATCACCTGCCTACCAATAATATGGAAGTTACTAACAGGTATCATAAGTGAAAGGCTATACAACTACCTAGAGGATACAAACACCATCCCCCACCAACAGAAAGGCTGCAAAAGGAAGTGTAGGGGCACAAAAGACCAGCTCCTGATAGACAAAATGGTAATGAAGAACATAGGAGAAGGAAAAAAACCAACCTAAGCATGGCATGGATAGACTATAAGAAAGCCTTCGACATGATACCACACACATGGCTAATAGAATGCCTGAAATATATGGGGCAGAGGACAACATCAGCACTTCCTCAAAATACATGCGCAACTGGAGTAAAATACTTACAAGCTCTGGAATAAGAACTGGCAGGGGTTAATATCAGGAGAGGGATCTTCCAGGGCGACTCACTGGTCCCCACTACTCTTCGTAGTAGCCATGATTCCCATGACTAAAGACTACAGAAGATGGATGCCGGTACCAACTCAAGAAAAGAGGCAACAGAATCAACCATCTGATGTTCATGGACGACATCAAGCTGTATGGTAAGAGCATCAGGAAATAGATACCCTAATCAGACTGTAAGGATTGTATCTGGGGTCATCAGGATGGAGTTTGGAATAGAAAAATGCGCCTTAGTCAACATACAAAAAAGGCAACAAAGTATCGAGAACTGATGGGATAAAGCTACCAGATGGGAGCAACATCAAACACATAGATGAGACTGGATACAAATGCCTGGGAATAATGGGAGGGGAGGGGTATAACACCCAGAGATGAAGGACACGAATCAGGAAAGAATATATGCAGAGACTCAAGGCGATACTCAAGTCAAAACTAACGCTGGAAATATGATAAAAGCCATAAACACATGGGCAGTGCAAGTAATCAGATACAGCGCAGGAATAGTGGAATGGATGAAGGCAGAACTCCGCAGCATAGATCAGAAAACCAGGAAACATATGACAATACACAAAGCACTACACCCAAGAGCAAATACGGACAGACTATACATAACACGAAAAGGAAGGAGGGAGAGGATACTAAGTATAGAGGACTGTGTCAACATCGGGAAACAGAGCACTGGGGAAATATCTGAAAACCAGTGAAGACGAGTGGCTAAAGAGTGCATGGGAAGAAGGACTAATAAAAAGTAGACGAAGACCCAGAAATATACAGAGACAGGGGAATGACAAACAGAACAGAGGACTGGCACAACAAACCAATGCACGGACAATACATGAGACAGACTAAATAACTAGCCAGCGATGACACATGGCAATGGCTACAGAGGGGAGAGCTAAAGAAGGAAACTGAAGGAATGATAACAGCGGCACAAGATCAGGCCCTAAGAACCAGATATGTTCAAAGAACGATAGATGGAAATAACATCTCTCCCATATGTAGGAAGTGCAATACGAAAAATGAAACCATCAACCACATAGCAAATGAATGTCCGGCACTTGCACAGAACCAGTACAAAAAGAGGCATGATTCAGTGGCAAAAGCCCTCCACTGATCCTGCAAGAAACATCAGCTACCTTGCAGTAATAAGTGGTACGAGCACCAACCTGAGGGAGTGATAGAAAACGATCAGGCAAAGATCCTCTGGGACTATGGTATCAGAACAGATAGGGTGATACATGCATATAGACCAGACGTGACATTGATTGGCAAAGTCAAGAAGAAAGTATCACTCATTGATGTCGCAATACCATGGGACACCAGAGTCGAAGAGAAAGAGAGAGAAATAATGGATAAGTATCAAGATCTGAAAATAGAAATAAGAAGAATATGGGATATGCCAGTGGAAATTGTACCCATAATCATAGGAGCACTAGGCCCGATCCCAAGGTCCCTGAAAAGGAATCTAGGAAAACCAGGATAAGTATCAAGATCTGAAAATAGAAATAAGAAGAATATGGGATATGCCAGTGGAAATTGTACCCATAAACATAGGAGCACTAGGCACGATCCCAAGGTCCCTGAAAAGGAATCTAGGAAAACCAGGCCACTCATGGGGGGAATGAAATGACTGGGAAATTTACCCAGCAGAAACTATTTCGTGGCTTAAATTCACTAGGAGGATGTTACTAGCATCACAGGGAAGTAATTACAGAATTGAGCCCAGAAATGAAATACAGACATTAGTAATGAGGCTGGTTGTCTTCTCCTTGAGGTTTGGTACTATGGACTGTAAAATATACTTGGGCTTCCAAAAGCATGGGAAAGCCAGGCCCAGGAGAGGGGGGCGGGCAGCGGTGTCTGGTAAGAAGCCAGGTTTTGACCTCTCCAAGGTCTGGTGTTCTTCTGAGAGCTCTGCTCCTGGGTTCAAAGCCTTCTGAAGCTTTCTCCTGGTAAGCTCCTCCTCCAGTCCCTGTGGGGGTAATTCCAACAACGAATGGGAGAAGAGATAGCTTTTTCAAAAGAAAGGAGAATGGATTCCTCCAAAGTGGAAGGGGCGACTTGTATACTCTTATAGATGCATTAAACTTGGGTAAAAGACTTTACTTTTTCCTTGGTTCTACCTTAAATCTTGAACATATATATATATATATATATATATATATATATATATATATATATATATATATATATATATATATAGATATATATATATATATATATATATATATATATATATATATATATATATATATATATATATATATATATATATTATATATAATGGGGAGATTCCCCCCCATTATTCATTAGGTAAGTGTGTGGCTCGAAACGGAAGGCAAACCAACACAGTATTACACACAGCCTCTCTCTCTCTCTCTCTCTCTCTCTCTCTCCTCTCTCTAGCACCGGACACCTCTCTCTCTAAGGAATCTCTCTCTCTCCACTCTCCACCTCTTTCTCTCCATTCTAACAGGTAATGAAAATGAGAGAGTCGCATCATAACATTAACATTTATTAACAATGAATAAATAAAATGGATAATCAATCAGTAATCAAGTCTTACAGACTAACTCAAAAACCCTGAACAGTAAAATGTCTAAGAGTAATCATTAGTCACCAAAAAGTCGACACCCATCTGGGAACTCTTTGTCCCCCTCCATTCCAGTTCTGCCAGAACTGCCAGAATCGTCTGTTTCAAAGACACAGAACACATCCCGGTAAGTACACACACAAGATTAACAACAAAATCTAAAGATCAGAT
>NC_087207.1:14609145-14641645 GCF_015104395.2 Macrobrachium nipponense
AACACGCCGGAAAGGTGGATACATATACTGGGTTAAAACCCTTGAGGGTCACTATCTACGAAAAATCCTTATATCTCTGTCTTTCTTGACTTATTTTCACTCTCATTCTACACATTCAGGCATTTGAGGTCAACATGCCCAGGAACAAGCTTTCTAAACCTTAATGTTTTCTCCTTGTGCTGCACGTAGGAAATATTACACACACCTAATTGGGTATAAAATGGTTATAAAAAGGGGGACTTCCCCTTGTTCAAGATATATGATGTTCAAGATATTATAGAATTTTTTTCCTTTTTTCTTCTAACAAAGCTATGGTGGTTCGTTTTGCCCAGATTATCTATTCCTTTTTTTTTTTTTTTTTGCCAATGAAATCGCATCGGGGTAAGAGAAAATTATTCTCTTGTTCTTTGCAGATGCACTTTATTTTTCATTTCAAATTCTCCCTAAGCGTTAAACCGCTACGCAGGTTATTTTTCTAAACATATTGAACTTAAATAAGCTGCCTGTTTACGAAATCTTACTTTTATTTCATTGCACTTCAACGTCATTGTTTGCTTGTAATCCCTTGATTCTAGTGGGGATTATTTCTTCACTCTAGTATAAATTGCATCGAAGTCAGTCAAGTTGAAATGATACAAGCATTATGAACGGCTCGAAATATTCTTTAATTATTTCTCACATCAAGATGGAAAATTAAAGAAGAAATATGCGTTTCAGCTGTACGAACGCGCGCATTTTGTTGATGTAGATAGATTCTATCTTCGTCTCGAGAAAAGCATTGCTATCTTTATGACTTATTTTATCCACCGACCAAAATATACTATTAAGGACAATTCAGCGCATATATAACCTTGACAGTGCATTTCGGGAGAGCCATATTTCTCATGATTCATTATAATCACTAATGCAGCAGAATATAAGAAAAATTTTTAAAAATTTCTATACATTTCTTGAACAGTACAAAAGAAGCCGACTACCACGAAGCCCTTCTGCTCCATTTTCCCTTTTTCTTTCTTTTTCCCCCTTTTTTCTTGGTGGCATTGTTAGAGTGCTTGGTGGCGCCCCAGGAGACATTTAACCAGCGATTTTCTCTCAGCCTCGAGTCTTCCTTGTAGAGACTCCCTTTCTTTGCTCTTTTTCGAGCGGTTATACTGACTCGTAGAGTTTCAGCCATCTTCCTTTCATGTGTTCATCGCTTTTTTATGTGAAGACTTGGGTAAGAAAATGCTGTTGTTTTCGAGGATTGTAAAATTGATGTCCAGTTCAATTTTCGAGTCAGATAGAAGGCTGTTAACTGCAAACTTATTAAATTAACTGAAAGAAATTCTCTTAAAACTAACGATACTTTATGGAAAACCTTTCGAATGTGTTGAATAAAAAATGAAAGAATTAATATATAACTGACTTGCTTTAGAGTAAACATTAAAAGCCTTGTAAAGCAATTAGGGAACTAAGCTTTAACGTTAATATATGCGGTTTCATACCGGAATTTGAGGTGTTTGTGACGAGCCTTCTGTGTTTCTAGTACATGAAGAGCCTGATGATCTTGTAGTTACTCGATAGATCTATCCATGATTTATCATTGGAATGTCGACAGCTTATCACGCACTCATCAGACACTGTTAAAACCTCAATGGTAGTCTTAACCATTGCTTCATAAGACTGTCCAGCGTTGGTCGAAGATTCGTTCACCACTTACTTGTTTTTATCCTATTTGTATGATATAAATTGCTGTTGTGTCTTGCATGTTTTCAGTGTAGGTGCAGTCTTAGGCACGGTGGTATTTTCGTTCCTCTAATGCTACACGAAATCTGTCTGTTTTTGTTTGTTTGTGTGCAAATGGGTGGGAAGTGTGGATTCTGACTGCTAATGAAAGAAATATGACAGAAACTAATTACAGATTTGTTTGCGAGGTATTTGCAGCTTTGGGAGACTTGACGGCTGGTTTATATTACCTGCGTTCAAATGCCAAATAAGCGTAGGTTCGAATCCTAATCAGGGTAGATGCACTTATGTATAATTTCCTCGAGCTGTAAGTTATCCATAACGTATAGTGAATCGGAGATGAATTGGTTATGCGTGGCTTTAATGTGATTATGTGTGTGCGTGTATGTATACATATTTTTATTTTATTTATTTATTTATTTTTTGTGGAGGTAGAAGTCTCTAAGGAAAATGTTATTTCGAGCCCCTTTGCCTTGTCTAGAACCTCATCTAACGCTATTGTCTATTCACAGATGAGAACTGAAACAAAACAAGGAAGTGAACGTGAACGGAAAACCACCAATTGTAATATATATATATATATATATATATATATATATATAATATATATATATATATATATATATATATATACTATATATTACATATGGATTAGGTTCACATTCAAATATACGTATGTGTGTATATATATATATATATATATATATATATATATATATATATATATATATATATATATATATATATATATATATATATATATATATATATATATATATAAAGATTTTTATTAAAGCATCCTCTTGATAAATGGGATATGGACTGGTCTACTTCTGAGAAACGAAGAGTAGGATTCAATAGACAGGAGTCTTTTTTAGGGGAGGTTGCAATACACACACATATGTGTCTATATATATATATAGTATATATATATATATATATATATAATATATATATATATATATATATATATAATATTATAATATATATATATATCATATATATAATATATATATATATATATATATAGAGAGAGAGAGAGAGAGAGAGAGAAGGGAAAAAGAATGGAGAGGAGAAAAGGAGAGTGAGAGAGAGAGAGAGAGAGAGCAACCTCCCCTAAAAAGACTTACCTCTATTGAATCCTACTCTTCATTTCTCAGAAATAGACCAGTCCATATCCCATTTATCGAGGAAGTACCTTAAACAAAAAATAGTTATTAATTAAACACAGTTAAGGAACCCCTAAAATATCCGGAGAGTCCAAGGAGAAGGAAACCTCACATTGACTGGAATCGAAGGGGAGCTTCTAGGTAAAAATATATTTGGCATGAAATAGAACAGTGCGAGGAGAATAAGATCACATTTCTTTAGGTGATATACTGAAGTGCCTTTATTTCAAGGGAAATATAACAATGCATTTAAAATTTAATCGAAGCCTTTTTCAGAATGGGTCCTTCACCATTTTCTTTCATCTATGACCCTTTATGAAAGAATGGCTAAAAACAGTATATATGTGTATGGTAATGAATGAATAGGGAATTTTCGTCGAAATATAGTTATGATATTTTATGATCAGTATTTCATCATCAAAGTCAAACTATATAACAATTCCAGATATATATAAATATAAATAAAAAATATATATATATATATATATATATATATATATATATATATATATATATATATATATATATAATCCGTTCATACATTTTAAATATAAAAGCAATTACATGTTCGTTCTATGGAGGTTTATTCATCGTCGTCATCAAATCAAATAAGAAAATAACTACACTGAAATGCTGTGGCCACGAAATATCGTGACGTGGAGGAAAACGATAAAATACAGTTCACCATTGAAAAACACTAACGAAAATTTATTGTCGTAATTCCACTCGGCTGAACCCTACTAGCATTCGGACAGATCATTATACTAAAAGAAATTCCATGAAAAGCTCCAAAAGCGATGCCATTCATATCTGCCATCTCTAAAGCCCGATGGCAAATTCCAGTTCCGCATCATCAATATCTGAGGTCTATGTCAGACGTCTTCCCTCTGGAAATAAAGGGGAACGAGGGGAGAGCTGTCTTGTTTTATCTGCCCGGTTCCCCGCAGTACAAAATGAGGGGAATGTCCGACCGAAGCAGGCATTTTCTTTATATACAGAATGGCAGTTAGAAAGAAGCAAGGTCTATAGATGACAATCCCGAGAACACCGTGAGGCTATTCTGAAAAACTTAGCTGAGTCTTTCTATTTTTTCATGACCACAATATTCTTCGTTCCTGTTCGTCTTGTATGCAAAGAGTCCTCTTACTGATCGATTACTCCGTCAAACAGGATAATTTTCTAACATTTGATGATGCTTTTCCTTACGTTATTCTCAAAGTAATTGGTAAAGGCACCATCTTTCAGATCCTCTCAAATGCAGATTATAGCTTTTTAGTTTGTTTTGTTTGTATGGCCTTTTTACGTCGCATAGAACCAGTGTTATTCAGCAACGGGACCAACGGCTTTACGTGACTTCCGAACCACGTCGAAAGTGAATTTCTGTCACCAGAAATACACATCTCTCACACATCAATGGCATGCCAGAGAATCGAACCCCTGGCCACCGGGGTAGCAGGCCAAGACCATACTGATAACGCCACTGAGGCGCTTTGCAGATTATGGAAGCGCTAAATGTGCAATGCTACGTGGGTAGACAGTGACTTTGACTGCCCGGCTATCAAGAGAGACGAAAGTTGATATCGACTCTGGTGTTCATATGTCTGTCGAATTCAGGTTCTGTACCTGAAATCGATATCACCCTCAACTCCACCTTGATATCTGATCGGTGAGTTTATGGTAAATGACTACGGTTCGAATCCTGTTGGGGGACGAAGCACTTATCAATTACAATTCCTTAGGGTGTAAGTTGATACCAGACTAAGGTGATTTGAATCTTAAACGATATTTGGCTTAATATTTGTGAGCATAACAAACAATGTCATGGAGATTGGTTGACATCGGCTCTTAGTCGGTATTAATTTTTATCTCCCTTGGTATCCGGGTGGTCAAAGTCAGTGCATTGTACGCAAATGAATAACTGTTTGATCATTAATACTTTCATTACAGTTGGGCTTCATACCTCATGTACTGAAAGACTCTTTGCGAAATATATTTTATTCCCAATACTGTACCCAAATTAACTACATAAACGGATTATTTGCAACCATGCAAAAGTTTAAAAACAAAATAAGTTTCCAAAAAAATTTGTGTCCTTCCTCCTCCAATTCCTTTATTATGGGAGACGAACTTTAGCTAAAATCTTGTCTTAATCGTACCTAAAATTGTTCCAAGAGTTCGCCGATTTCTAAACTTGGCCTTTGTTGATGGAATTCATCGCCTCAGCCGCAGGAAATTCCAAGAAGTTGGCTCGTTTCTAAAATCACTAAGGACATTCATCAGATATCCCCCTTCCAAATCTTTATGAAGACTGCCTTCGCTTGCGATGATATTAAAGAAACCGAAGAAAAGGAATTAAAAAGAAGAATGAACATTAGGTTCCGCAGCAAGTATTCCTCAATGTCTGTCTCAAAAGATTGGTACCGCAGTTGCATTTACAAGTGTCCGCTTCCTCTGAAAATTGTCAAGTAAATAAACGTTTCTGCGTATCAAGATCGTAAACCTCAATGATCACTATTATTATTCACGGGGAAGTTTTCGTATTCGGTTTTCTGTAAAAGGCAAATATTGAGATGGCTTTGTCTGACCGTCCCCCTCAAATCTCAAACACTACCGAGTCTACAGGGCTGCAAATAGGTATGTTGATCATCCACCCTCCAATCATCAAACATAACAAATGCCAACCTTTTAGCATCAGCAGTTTTATTTTATTCAAGGTTAAAGTTAGCCATGATGGTGTGTCTGGCAACGCTCTAACAGGGTACCGCCTGGCCGTGGCTGAAAGCTTCATGGGCCACGGTTCATACAGAAAACTCGATTGGGGCGAAGGAATTTCTGTCCGTTTTTGATTGTTTGATATACCAACGATGATTGTATATATAATGTAGGTTTGTTTTATGGCCTTAACTGCATTAAAATATATACTACAAGTGTCCAGAACACCAAGTAAAAGTGATAAAGGTATATTATTTGCATTAGTGAATTTGGTTTTGTAATAGAAAAGAGTAACATAAGAATATTATGAACATAGTCCTTCCCTAATAATTCAGAAACTGAAAAAAATGTTCTAGAAAATGCTATTTCTTATTGGAAATATATAACTTCGGAAAATTTTACTGAAACCAGCGATAGTTTGATATGATATAAAACACTCGTCACGAAAATAATGATGGATCAAAAAGAGGGGAAATATGTATTTACATCCCTTTATAAAACTGCATCGAAAAAATCCATCCGCCTGATTGGGAAATATCCTGCAAAGTTTGTTATCGTAGTTTGCTTTTCACTTTGATATTTGGCTTTACATTTTTTTTCTCTTTTCGAAAAATGATTTGACCTATACTGTTGGGCCTAGAAAGCTGGAAACTGTTCCATATCATTCGCAAAGTGAGTATATAAGTGGACAAAATAAATTAAAGCCACATTGTACAGTTATAGCATAATCTGATAATGAACTGAATGACGCTGCTTCTAAAGTTACGATTATTCCATTCCGTAATGAACGTTAAAGTTCATTTAGCCCTTCCTTTTTTTACCGTATTTTTTAGTTGAAACCGATACTCTCTCTCTCTCTCTCTCTCTCGCTCTCTCTCTCTCTCTCTCTCTCTCTCTCTCTCTCTCTCTCTCTCTCTCTCTCTCACTGAGTAAATAAGCATTGACTAATGCACGAAAATATGCTTAACATATGAAATAATACAAATGCACAAAAATGTTCCTACCATATGAAATAATAAGTAATTTAAATAGCTATGCAGGCACTCGTATTTATCCAAAAGCCTAGACCCTTCCATTAATGGGATTTCATTTCTCATCCAGGCTTATCCCTCCCCCAGGCTGAAGTTTCATTCCCTGCTCTGATTTTCCATTTTGAAAATTCATCCTCTATTCCTTTCCCAAATTCGTCCTCTCTTCAGTATTCCTTTCCCGTGAAACTCGGCTGAATGTCGTGTCCCTCTGTTCACCTTCAAAAGAATTAGATTTCCTTTCGTCTGCTCCTGTCGGGGGTGGGGGGAGTAGTAATGTCCATGACTGATATTTTTAAATAAAGAAACCCCATTATTCAAAGTGCGCATGAGAGAGAGAGAAGAGAGAGAGAGAGAGAGAGAGAGAGAGAGAGAGAGAGAGAGAGAGGCATTATCATTCCAGACTAACTAATTCGTATTGCAAACTCCCGAACACTGTCTGTACCATTTTTAAATATCGCGACCGAAGTGATTCAATCATGGATTTCATGGTCTGTTCATTTCGTACGCTTCTCTTGTAGAAATCTGTACCTAAACAAATTTTTTAAGGCATACTTTTTCATTCATGCATAAAAGCGCTGTGTTTTTGAGTAACTGTAAAACGTTTCTCCAAAACAAAATGTTTACAGTTAGAATTGTTTACTTCATAATGCAAAGTCGTTTTATAAATAAAAAAAAGAGACAGGCTTTTTTTTTGGCGAAGTCAGGCGGATGTTCCTGGAAGATTGTCTTTTTAAAACTTTTCTTTTTAATTCTAGATAACCCGAGTCTTCGTTTATTAGGTTCTCAACGTTTTTGAAAACAGGCTGAATGAGATCAAAACAATAATGGGAAAGAGGGAAAGCGCGAGAAATGTGTGGTGAAGTTTTCCTTTATTTCGACGAACGAGGATAATGGAAGGAAACCACAACGGAAAACTAATGGATTTTAATGTCGGCTCAAAATGGAACCGATCATAGGTTGTCAAAATCATCCAACCCCTCTAAAAAGAAGCGCTTTTGGTTTCCTTGTAAAAATGACCTTATTTTCTTGAAGGATCTCTCTATTCCGTTTCCTTGAATACCAACTTTAATTCGATGCAAGAATATAAAAATATACGCCGTAAGGAATACCTCAGAATTTAATTGAGGTATTGTTTAATATCTATATCTTACTTAGAACGGAATCATTCTTTTATATGTGATATATTGATTAAATAGGCCTTGTTTTTTCGCTCTACTAGATGTTTTATAAAAAAAAAATAAATTACCAATTTGTTGCCAAGAATTCCTTCTAGTTGCGCGTCCTTGGAATCCATTAATGGGAAGTTTATGTGTGTACGTGTGTGTGTGTGTGTGTGTTGTGTGTGTTATGTATGTGTATCAACAACCAAAAATGAAAAATCAAGATACACCTAGGAATCTGCTCTTTCTGCAGCATAATTCATAAAACAGTTTTGTACTTTTTATAATTGAAACCTAGCCAGGTGCAGCGTATTTCACAGAAACCTTTACTTCGCCTTTGATTTGTAAAAGTATTTGAATTGAATCTCGAGGATAGCTTCAGTGATATCGACTGCTGAGATTTACCCCTCTCAAAAAAAAATTATAAATAGAAAACGATACCTTAGTTCTCACCTCATTTTCACTCCGGATTCTAGGGTTTGAAAATGTTCAAAAGATGGTTGACTCTTCTTATACAAAGTCACATGGCAGGGGAGCATGAAAAGTATTCGGCCTTGCAAAGTAGCAGAGAATTTAAGATGGGCTGTTAGTCAAAAGAAAAGGGGTAAAAGGATAGGAAATTTTTTTTAAAAATCAAGCTAAAGTACACACTGGATACTTACGTAATGATGTTTTGAGAAAGCAGCTTTAGAAATCCCCAAAGAAATAACATGAAAATATTACAAAAGCGTTAGGACTGAAATCTTAAGAGCTTTTTTCAAAAAAACTTAAGAGAGAGAAACGATTAAAGACAATGTACGGTTAACGAATAGAAATAGGCGGAAAAGTGTTATTTTACCCAAGAGCAACATTATGTTTGGTTTAATATCAAACAGAATCCAAATGGCGTTGGGATGTATATAAAGAGAAAATATTTCCGAAATACCGAACATCTGATTTTCCCACCATTATATTATCAATGAAGTTATACGATTTGGTTTTCATGAATAATAAGATAACAACATAAACTGCAACATAATATTTTGCAGATTCTGCACAACACATGAAAAGTGCTCCCGAAATTCTAAAGCAGAACTTCCCTGAAATTCAGACCCAAACTGCCGGCTGTATTTGAGGTATAATAAATTCACGTGATGGGCTGGGAAACAAATAAGGAAATGTGATGGTTTGGTAAAGGGTAAAATATCCTTGATTGGAATTTATTCTCCACAGAATTTGAAATATCTCGTTGCACAATGCAATGGAACCCCGCACTAATGGTTGTATACATACATTATAAATGTACACACACACACACACACACACACACACACACACATATATATATATATATATATATATATATATATATATATATATATATATATATATATATATGTATATATTATATATATATATATATATATATATATAATATATATACATATAATTTATTGATAGAAGTATAAAATAGAATATAACTATAATCTATTACTCCTGAAACCTTTTACAACAAATCCTTTATCTCTTCAGCAAAACATTTCCCCAATCATTTCAAATACTGGTTCCGTATGATTTGATCCTCGTAATGAGAGTTCGTTCAAGTAGTAAACTGCATTGAGCAGCATTTCTCTACAAGAAAACTATTTAGCAACAATAATATTCGACGAATCTCTTAATAATTTCAAAGAGAGATTCGAGGGCCGACAGGATTATCAGCAGATTTCTCGATTAAATATTATTTACCTTCTAAACTTTGACCTTAAATTGTGAAACTCTAGACTGCAGACGAGGCTGAGTATAGAGAACCTGTTACGTCATTATCAGAATGGCATTATTTGTGAAGTCCAAACGAAGAGAAAAATTTTGATTTTGAAGCCGTGTTACGGATGAAATCTAGGAACTCGGAGGCAGAATTATGTTTTTGTTTTGTTTTGTTTTTTTTGTTGGCGTTCGTTGCGTTGTCTGCCTGTCCGTTAGCAGGGCTATGCACAAGGAGTCTAGATTTTGCCAAAATATGACCAAAGGAAGGACTACGTGACATGGAGCAATTGATTACACTAGCAATCTACGGTCATAACCAGCCCCGTTTCACGGGGAGAACCAGCTCCGTTTCAGGGAATCCCTTCTCACCCCCACCCCTGGGGGAGGGGAAAGGAAGGTAGGATAAAACCATATTATGATCCATCTTAGGGGTCCCCACTATAACCCTACCAAGTTCCGTGCCCATCGGAGATGGGAATGGAGCTTGCAAGCAGAAGGATTTTTTTCTCTGTGGGCGGAGGAGGAGGATTGGGTTGGACTCAGCAGCCTTGGTACGGATGATTCCAAAGCTCCCCAAATAAAAAAAAAAGCCTTAATCAAAAAGATTTTGGCAACCAGATTTGATAATTACTTCTTCTGAAGTGAGATGTCAGTCTGAGGGGAAGTTCGTGGTTTCCCAACGTTCTTAATTTTTTTATTTGTATTGTACAACACTTCTATTCTCCGATTCTATTTTGAATTCATCTAGAACAAAGGTATTTTCATTTTTGAATGCCTGGTTTGCAAACTGATGGCCAGTCATCCTTCGGTATTAATTTGTAAGTTTTTGGAGTAAGGATACTGGTAGATAATAAAGATAATGTTAGAGCAACGTCAAAAACATAAAAAATAAATTAAATTGCACACTGAAGTACAAAATATAAACACGAGGGCGTTTTGGACTTGAAGGTAAGATAGAAACAGACGAAAAGAGTGCAAATAACTAAAAGTACAATAAAAGTAGAAACAGATGCTTCCTGATTGTTCCAAATTATTTTCGATCAGGTCTGCCAAGGAAGGATCCTTGTACTCTTACTCGGAGAAAGTGAATGTAAGGCTGTAAAAGTCAGAATAAATGGAACCAGATGAGTGTTCATATATAAATACATATTATAAGCTTGTTTATATATTTATATATATATATATATATATATATATATATATATATATATATATATATATATATATATATGTGTGTGTGTGTGTGTGTGTGTGTGTGTGTGTGTGTGTGTGTATACATATATATATATAATTATATAATATATATATATTTAATATATATATAGATAGATATAATATATATATATATAATGTTTACTCTTGCATTTCTTACAGTGGTCTCTTATATTAGAAAATTCTTTAGTTTTTAATTGACATCCCGTTCGGTGAGCAATCTCTTAGTGGCTCCGATATATTTCCCAACTTGGGTCATTATTTCACCATAAGGATAGGCTTCCTGCCTTGATGCGATCTCTAGTGGTTTATTGTTTCACTTGCCCAAAATGTAAAGTTGGGAAATATATCGGAGTCACTAAGAGATTGCTCAAAGTCAGAGCTGATTTTCATCTTGGAGTTAATCACCGAACTGGGTGTCAATTAAAACTAAAGAATTTTCTAATATAAGAGACCACTGTAAGAAATGCAAGACATCATTCTCTTATGAAGACTTTTAATGTTATCACCCAAGCACCCAATGACCACTCTCTCTCCATCCTGGAATCGGTAACTATTAAGCAGCTTGTTCCTTCCCTAAACAAACAGAACTCTTCCACTATCTTATATATCGCCTAAGTTGACGTCGTCCTCCTGAAAAACTGAGAATGTCACTCAGTTCTTAGCTCAAATAGAGTAAGGTGCAATACATTTTAACACCATAATTTTTTATATATATATAATTTTATAAGTTTATTCAGTATTAGGTTGTCAATGTTTTTTAATAATGTTTTAGCTTGTTTTTGTTTGTTTTAAATTCAAGTTTCTTGTTTTTAGACTTTGTGAGTTTTTTAACTGAGTCTTTTTTAATTTTTATTCTTTGTATTTTACAGCCCCGATGATGAGACATGCGGTCTCGAAAATTTGGCCAATAAATTGAAAATGCTACGATGGCTGTTTGCTGTTTTATTTCTACTGAATCTGCGGCGGTCTAGATGTCCCAGTCTTCCAGTGTATATTAGATATATATATATATATATATATATATCTATATATATATATATATATATATATATATATATATATATATATATATATATATATATAATTTCTTGTTAGAGCTTTCTGAATGAACTTAAAAGTAAAAGAAAAGGCATTTCAATACACAAAAAACACGCACAAGTACACTCTCTCTCTCTCTCTCTCTCTTTTCTCTCTCTCTCTCTCTCTCTCATACAAATATGTTCTTACCCTTGTCTTAACGTTCTTTATTCACAACTCGGTGAACTACCCAGAGGTACGGAAGGAGATTGAGAAACTGACATTACCAGCGGCATGTTAATGAAGTCCCCATAAAAATGTAGGCTTAATTACGCGTCATATCAATGACAAAGGCACAATTATGACGTGCTCAGACACACACGAATACAAAATAGAAAATATTTCTGAATATCTGCTTTGGGTAACAGTTGCAGCGGATTAGTATAGCAATTCTGTCGACTGAAAATTTTACGTAGAAACGCTTGATACACGTTGAAACCAAATTTAATATGCAATTTATGAAAACAATTACGGTACATGACGTTCAAATCGAGGCAGGTTTATGGTCAAACTACGAAGGTCATTATTTGCTCGAGCAGCGCCACAAAAGTGATCGGCAGTCGATAAGTTACCGTCATTTCAGTAAATTCGGGTTCAATTTAGCGAGTCTCCAAAATTGCTACTAATTTAAATGTATTCGTTTAAACTCGTATCATCAAAGCATTCACTTTTCGACGGAAATCTCCCTTGACATTTTCAAGATCTCTGAGGTCTTTGCCTTTGATATGAGATTATTTCGGTAATGTCAGTAAAGGGAAACTCTGGGGTTCTTCACAAGGACAATGTGGTCCCATTTTGCCTCGCCGAGATCTAGGCTGGTTTCGAGTGTTTTGTAAAATATCGATCACTCCTGCATTGAGTGAGAAAAATACGTTTTACTTTGTACTTTCTTTCCAGTCTCAGGTTATTACGTACGACCATTGAAATGGATATTTATAAGAATACTTTAAAGAAATTTGAGGTATGTGTTTATAAATACAAGTAGGTTTAATAACTGGTAACAAAATATGCCCCTCGTACGATTTAATTTAAAAAATCCTCCACTTGGGTACAATCTGTGACAACTCAGAGACTTTTTTGTAATGCATGAGAGAGCGAGAGAGAGAGTGAGAGAGAGAGAGAGAGAGAGCTGCGTGTAGAAGTTCAAAATCTCAACCAAAATGCAAAGCTTTATTCCTTAACACTGAAATGAATGTTCTGGGATTCGTTTTGACACCTGTAGGCATGAAACTGCTCGGAACACCTGTCTGTCTCTATAACTATCCTCTTCACATATGTATGGTACCATTTTATTAGGGTAAACATCATAAAGGCCGTATTGTCAAACTATATTGTTTGTTTTCTATTTATAAACGAGCACGCGCGCGCGCACATACATACACTCACAAACATACAAAGACACGCACACACACACTCATATATATATATATATATATATATATATATATATATATATATATATATATATATATATATATATATATATATATGACTGAATTCCATCTAATGAAGGGGGCCCATAAAAACACCACCAAAATATAGTAAGAAAGTACTGTATGTATTACAGAGACAGAAAAGGCGGTATCTATACCAATCGATCCATCCACAGTAAAGCCAATTTAGGTCACTCCCACTGATAATTCTACTTTAATCCTCTTCACTTATAGAAGAATTATCAGCGGGAGTGACCTAAATTGGCTAACTGTGGATAGATCTCTTGGTATAAATGCCGCCTCTTCTGTAACGTTTCTCATTCACCTACCAGAAGAGAGAGACAGCAGTCTCTGAAATACAATACTTTCTTTCTATATACTGGCGATTTTATGGGTTCTTTTTATTATACACACACACACACACACACACACACACACACATATATATATATATATATATATATATATATATATATATATATATATATATATATATATATATATATGTGTGTGTGTGTGTGTGTGTGTGTGTGTGTGTGTGTTTCTAAATTTCTGAATCACATCGATAGACTGAGAATGCGGCCTTTTGTTTTGTGAAACACGTTACTATGAGTTCATATCCTTGGGAAAAATGGAACGAAATAGGTCCATTGAATTCACTTAAACAAATATGCAACGGAAATATTTATCTCATTTTACGGAATTCCGAGGATTGTAGGTTGCAATATATTCCATGATAAATAGCGACAAGAACTCATGCAACACTTGAGAGACGAACACGAACCATAGGTCAAGCCACAGGAGGAAGGAGGAGACTGGATCGAGACAATATTATTGGGGGATTTGTTTAATTTGTGAAACTCTCGCGTCTCATGTTCAGAAATGATGACACAGCCAATGTCCTGACTGGTTAAAAAATAGCATCGTTATATTGCTCCCCAAGAAATTTTTTTTTTTTTATTAGATTTTGATACATTTTTACCTTGGAATTCTCGAAGTATTATTTCTTACCAGAGAACGCACAGGTAAACGCAGTTTCCTTGCCGTCATATGGGCAGACATTTACTGTGAAAAAATACCTTGAATTTTAGTCACAATAAAACTCATAATATCCTTTAACACACACGCACACATACACGCAGCCGCTCCCCGCCCCCAACCCTCTCTCTCTCTCTCTCTCTCTCTCTCTCTCTCTCTCTCTCTCTCTCTCTCTCTCTCTCTCTCTCTCTCTCTCGCTCTCTCTCTCTCTCTCTCTCTCTTTAGTGGGAAAATAGTGGGATAAACGCGTCTACTAAGTTAGTTTATCAAGTGAAGTACTGTAAATCAGATCAAGATGGCAGTAAGAATTCCAACTGTGGTAAGAAATGGTGAAATTTAGCGTGTCTGGCAGATTCGTAATACGATGAGGTAGCAGGAAGGGAGCTGGCATTTCTCATCTATAAGATCAACAACAGCCCTAACCAAAAAGATACAAAAGCATTCTAGACATATCAGAAGGATATGATCCTTCAAACTGGAACAAATCAACAGAAAGCATCTTGAAAATAATTAAAGAAGTTCCAAATAAAATCCAAGTGGTCAAGAGACTCATAAAGAAAATTTACATCAATAAACATATTCCGACAAAGGAAATGATAGGTGAACATTGCGAATATCCTAATTGATGCAATAGGAAAAAGAATGCCAAAAGCATGGAAACTGTGTACGGTGTGGTATGCATAGTAATCCACAAAACCTGATCAGAAAATTTTCTACATGCAACATTCCGATGCATCCTCAATGTGCTGAAGTAATGCATGATATGAGTAAGGATACCAGAATATTTTGCTCAACATGTGTAAGGTTACATTTAAAAGGATATATATTCCATATATATATATATATATATATATATATATATATATATATATATATAGATATATATATATATATATATATATATATATATATATATAGGCTAATGACCTAAGGCATCACTGTTTGAGATAGCAAGGAGTGTGATGAAGGTTGATAAACAGGATGCAAGCTAGGCTTTTGCGTTTGGAATACAGCGCCGTCCTGGTTTGCATTTGCCTGTGATAATCAAATCCATTGTTGTGTCAAACACGTCACAGTGCTTTCGCCTGAGAACCTATTGACCTATAACCCACAGATGTCTACGTGACTTCCTCCCACATGTTCGTCTCTCTGTATGTTAGTATGCTGAGCTAATCTGTGCTCTCCTATAATTTGTAAATGCATTGTGAACTCAGAACTCTACTTCCCCTCCTAGAATCAGGTTCTCTTAACCACCTTCTTGTTCTTACTCAAGAGATGTAGTTTTTCAAATATACTGTTACTGTTGTCATCATGAGTTTGAAACATCTCTGCCTTATACCCAAAGAAGATACTGACTTAGAAATTATTGTTGCAATCTCCGACGAGGATGGGAAGTATACAACACGATACTTACGTATAACATCGCAGGTCTAAATAAAAACTCAGAGTGCGCCTCGTTATACAAGGCCTAGCACAACACATGTCTATCATGGATAGACAATGTTATTATGATAATAATAATAATAATAATAATAATAATAATAATAATAATAATAATAATAATAATAATAATATCCTTTATTTCAGCTCAGGGCCATATACATTGAATATACAAAATACACAGTAACATACACAATCTGAGACAACATGATAAGAAAAATGAGTAATCGGCACTTATCCACAAAATAGCTCAGGTAGCATAAAAGATAGTAATCATAATACTGGTAATAACAGTAATAATATTGGCGAGAAAAAAATGCATTGAGAGTTATAACAGTTAGTGCACAGATTATATAACTTAAATTCCAACTAGAGACCTTAGGTGGTTGCAGTAGTCAGGTCCAGAGGGCTAATACAAAAATTGAATGTAGAAAAAAAACCTTAACTTGATAGTAATCACAGTAATAATGAAAAAAATAAAATATCAGCAATAAATATAATAATGACAGAATCTGCAGATGACATCTTGCCAATACAGAGATTAAGTCCTTTAGGGGATAAAGGCCTCATTTCCCATCTTCCCCACAATTTAGATCTTCTTCTTGCTTCACTCCTTAGGATGCTTTGTATGAACGAGCTGCTGCTGTTTCTCACTCGGGTACCAGACTGGACATTGTTAGCCTTCACAAATGATTTTTTAAAGTTGTCCAGATGGTTTTCTAAGAACATCTGTGTGACGGAGTGGTAGTGTGGAGTGTTTGTGGGGCGTCTCAGAATGTCATTGTGCACAACAGTGATACGTCTCATGGTCTCTCGGGTATAGTTTGTCCAGAGGGAACACCCATAGATACTGTAGCAGTACGAGCGGAAGAGCAGCAGTTTCATGTCTCGGTGACAGAAGGCAAACCTCCTTGCAATCATGTTACCAGTTGCACATAGTTTACGACGCCTCTGTTCAATGTCTGCCATATCTTTTAGGTCGTCGGTTTATAATATGACCCAAATATGGAAATTCGTGCACAAATTCCAGCCGATAATTTCCAAGGAAAATTTGTGGTTCTGCAATATGCTTAAGTGATCTCGGGAGCAGTGACATGCACTGGATCCTGTACAAATAGTTGAGGATGAAGAAGAGAGGAGAGGAAGAAGAAGAAGAGGAAAACGGAAGGAAGTAAACAAAACTGAAATAGAGAAAAAATAAGGAAAACAAAGAACAAGATAAAAGAATGGATGCAGAGATACTCATGATTACGACATATGGAGGCAATCAAGCAGCATACATACGAAGAAATAAAACTTACGACATGACAGCACAAAAGAAAATCCCGAAGAGTCTCTACCCAGATCTGCACACTGATGGGAAAGAGGAAAAAATAGACAAGAAAGACAAAGTCTGCACCCTTTTGAAAAGAAGGAATTGCAGATTCGGAGAAGATGTTACACAAACATCCCAAGGTATGTCACAACTACGAAATCTATGGTAAATGTGCATACCTAGACGGCTATGAGGATGATTGCAGAGATCTACATCCAATAATAGTAAAAAACAAAATAAAAGAAGGAAAAGGATGTAAGTTCGACAAAAAATTTAAATATATGCACCCTGTAGCTGTGAATCAAAATCAATTAAATAATCAATCAAATAATAAAATCCAAAATAAGAAAGAAACAAATAAAGAGAGGAACAAAGAATATCAGGTGAAGGAAAAAAGCAAGCCACCACCACGATATGGAGTGTCAGCAAAGAATTTCCAAGCATCAGCTCCAAGATACAGCTCAAGAGATAAATACTGTATTTACGATGCAAGAGGATATTGCAGATACGGAGAAAATTGCAGATTCAGACACAAAATGAATAATTATGATGAAGGAAGATCGAATATTATGGAAAAGTTGGATTTTTTAATGTCAGAATTTCTGGAAATGAAGAAAAGAACAACATAAAAGAGCAGGAATGAGATGTGGGAAAATCCTTATTATTACCCATATTAAATGAAGGAGAAAACACGCAAACATCATAGTGATGAATGCGCAGGGTTTAGTAACAGTACGTAACTCAAAAAGAAAAATAGAGTACTTAGAGAACTAACCCAAATTGAAAAGAAAAATAGATATAATGAATATAAGTGAAAAAACCTGGTTATTCCAAAGAGATTGGGAATGACGATCAGATAGAAAAAATAGGAATCAGGGGCAACCGCGATATATGGGAAAGACAAAAAACAAGGAAAAATATATGAGAAATATAGTAACTCAGAATGTGAACTAATAGCGGTAGAATTTGAATCTGAAAAATCAATGAACATAGTAATATATAGACCCCCTAATACTAAAGAGTTTGACACAATAATAGAAAAATTGGATGATATATGTAGAAATCACAAGGACTGGACTATTCTCCTATCCAGAGACTTTAACTTTCCTTTCGTAGACTGGAAAGAATGAATAGGAGATTGTGGTTGTATTTATACATATAAAAAAAAGAGAGTAATAGTAGTGCAGAAGATAAGAGGCAATTCGAAAAGCTATTAGATATGCTACTAGAATACAACATTCAACAAATAAATCACCTGCCAACAAGAAAGGAAAATACTTTAGACCTAGTATTTGTGAATGAGGTGAATTATGTTAAATTTATAATGTGAGTATTTCAGACCATAATGTCATAGAATTAACAGTCCATTCCAAAGCAAGTGAAAACAGAGATAAGTAAGAAATGAAAAAGTGGGAAGGATATGGAAATACAACTTCTACAGTAAAACTATAAAATGGTCAGAAATAAATGAAGAATTAAACAAAGATTGGGATAACTTTTCGTAAGTGATGATATAAAGGTAAATACGGAGATAAGTATGAAATGAAAAAGTGGGAAGGATATGAAAATCAGATTCTACAGTAAAAATATAAAATGGTCAGAAATAAATGAAGAATTAAACAAAGATTGGGATAACATTTTTGTAAGTGATGATATAAAGGTAAATTCGGAGATATTATATAAAATATTAGAGAAAATAGATGGATAAATATATACCAAACAAGAAAATAAACATCAGTCATGCATACCAAGAGACAGAAGGATCTTGTTCCAGAAATCAGAGAGTGGGAAAAAAAAATCTTGCAAAAGAAAAAAAAAATGCATGGAAAGTGATCGAGCTAAAAAGTAAGATCGCAAATGCAGAACAAAAGATTATACAATCAAAACAAAATGAAAAACGGGACTTGGAAGAAAAAAACCCTAGTAAATATCAGCAAAACCCAAATTATTGTACTCGTATGCGAAAAAGATGAATAAAAGAAGAATAGAAATAGGCCCTCTAAGAATTGAAGGAGATTAAACGAAATGAAGGACAAAGGAAATATGCAACATATTGGCAGAACGATATAAGAGAGAATTCACCCTAGAATTGAATGAAGATAATGATATAGAAGTAAGGGATGAAAAATAGTGAATATTAGCAGGACATAGAGTTAATGAAGATGATATTGCGCAGACTATTAATGAATTAAAAATGGAGCTGCAGCAGGGCGTGATGGTGTCCCTGCTATTTTGTTAAAGAAAGTAGTTCATTCTATCACAAAGCCACTTGCAATATTATTAAGACAAAGTGTAGATACAGGCATTGATTTATGATGAGCACAAATTAGCATATATTTATCCCTACTTTCAAAATAAAAGTGGATCAAGACTATAGCAAGTAAATTATAGCCTGTGAGTCTACATCACATATTATGAAAGTGTTATTAAAGGGTAATGAAGAAAATATTATGAAACATTTAATAAAATATAATTTGTTTAATATGGACAACATGGTTTCCTACCGGAAAAAGTACACAAACCCAACTGTTAGTCCACCGTTGAAACAGATGTGGTTTATCTAAACTTTGCAAAAGCTTTTTGACAAGGTAGATCATAATATATTAGCGAAGAAAATTAGAAAACATAATATAGTGGATAAAGTAGGAAGATGGTTAAAAGAATTTTTAGACAACAGAAAAACAGATAGTTATTGCAAACGATGAGAAATCGGATGAAGCTAAGGTAATATCCAATGTGCCACAAGGTACGGTGTTAGCTGCATTACTGTTTGTATTATGATTGCAGACATAGACAGTAATGTTAAGGACTCGGTAGTGAGGTCAGTTTTGCCCGATGACACAAGAATAAGTAGAGAAATTACTTGTGATGAAGATAGGAACGCGCTACAAAGAGACCTTGACAAAGTATATGATTGGGCAGAGGTAAATAGGATGGTATTTAACTCTGATAAATTTGAAATCAATAAATTATGGAGACAGAAGGAAAGCTATATGCATCCCAGACCATCCAGGGTTGGAAGATGCAAAATATACCGGAAGATGTACTAGCAACTCTCTGGTAGACATTAGAGGTGCCTCACACCGAGGACCTGGGGCACGAACAAGATGTAAGGTCTGTAAGGTCTCTCTCTCTCTCTCTCTCTCTCTCTCTCTCTCTCTCTTTAATAGCAAGCTAAAAAAAAGCACTTTCACTACCGAACATTCCACAGAATTTATTTTTCTTGACGAGCAAGATTAGATTCAGTGAGTTGAATGGGTCACAGATGAAACCAGAGGTGAACTCATAATTTCCGTAAAAAGAAATCATAGAGAGAGAGGAGAGAGAGAGAGAGAGGAGAGAGAGAGAGAGAGAGAGAGAGAGAGAGATCGTAGGAGGGTGTTTATAAGGGCACCACCTATTGCCCCCAAAAATATATTTCCGATAACAAAAGGCTGAATGGATGTGCTCGGGAGAAAAAAGTCGCAAAAGTTCCTCAGTATAGAAGCCTAACGTATGTAGGACGAGAGAGGAAAAGAAGTTTCCGAGATTACCCGCCCCTAGGTAATTTTGTCAAAATAGCACAACAACAACAACAACCATACAAAAAAAGTCAGAATTCTCAGAAGTCCCAGAAAAATAAGAGGGAGTTTCGCTATACAGCAGTGGGGAGATCCATGAATGCAACGATGGTCTAGGTGGTAATATTCAAGCAAGAGAGTTTTTTCAAGGGAGGATCCCATCCTTCCTACACGAAAGAAAACAAGACTATTCAATCTGAGATATTTGTGTATTAGAAAGAAGCACCATTCATTGACTGGCATATTGATTGATGAAGAATTAACTGGTGTTACACTGAAAACGAAATCTCAGTATTTGATATTCTCATAATTGAGAATAGTCAGTTTCTCTCACTCCTCGCCTCTCTCTTTCTCTCTTTCTCATTTATATATAATTTTTATTTTTCTATCGGTTTTACATATTCTAAGATTATGTGACTTAAATTTTTTCTATAAGCATTATCTTAGTTTCTAAAAGACTACGAGGAATTTTCTTTTTAGAGAAGTATGAATGACCTTCAAATTCATTTATGAATAAAGGAGGAAACTTCGAAGAATGAGAGCGCAAAAGATCGAGAAATGATGTAAAGGAAATTACGAATGTTTCCTTATTGCATAAGGCAAATAAACAAATAGATAAATAAGCAAATGAAATAGTAAATGAGAATTGGAAGATTTCACTTAAATCGAAACAGAATTTCTTGATTATCTTAAGCTCAATTGAGTATTAAAGGAAGAATGTTCACTATTCTGTGAGATACCAAGATGTTGAAAGAGAAAGAAGAATGGCTATCCCAAAAGAAATAAACATTGTTTTAAATTCTCAATAGAACACAGGCTTGTAATAAGATGCCAACTTCAGTTCTTTCACAGGCAGAACCTGCTGCTTATGACTACTTTGAGCTATTCAAGAATAAATACGAGAGCACTTCCCGATCTTAGTCAAAAAAGAAAAAAAAAAAAAAAAATTGAGTCTTCAAGGATCTAGAAAATTTCTGGCGAATATTCGAGATTTCCTCATAGTTTCCGTTCATGTAAGGTGGAATATTCCCTTTTTCCATGTATTTTACATTCAACAGTAATCATGCTCTTTCTTTCAATGTGAAACAATGTCCCCAGAATTCACTCCATAATGTGAGCGCTTTTCAGCAAAAGTGACGTTGTAAATGCAGCACTTTTTACCCAAAGGTAGGCAAACATTCCTGGAATTAGGAAGAACGGGAGTTGGTGGAATAGTATGTAAGTCATTTAGACTTGCCGCTGTAGCGACCCCATGAAGGAGGCTGTTGGAATTCGGGCTAATGAAGCTTGTTCGCGCCTCAAGACCCCACTGGTATCTGCGTCTCCCTACAGTCCTGGGGCTGTAATTAAATTGTTCACCAAGAGTCACGGACCTTACCTTACAGACCTTACATCTTGTTCGGTTCCCGCCCCAGGTCCCTCAGGGGGTGAGGCACCTCTAATGTCTACCAGAGAGTTGCTAGTACATCTTCCGGTACATATTTTGCATCTTCCAATCTTGGATGGTCTGGGATGCAGTTTAGATATTTGTCGAGCTTATTCTTAAACACATCTACGCTCACTCCTGATATATTCCTCAGAATGAGCTGGCAACGCATTGAAATAGACGCTGCATTATCGATGCTGGTGCGTAGTGGATTAATGTCCTGTGTGCTTTCCTTATTTTTCATGGTATAGTTTGGGCACTATTAATCTACCTCTGCTTGCTCTTTCTGATATTTTTAGTTCCATGATATTTTCTGCTATTCCTTCTATCTGGTTCCATGCCACCTGAATTATCATGTAGCGTTCTCTTCTCCTTTCTAGACTATATAATTTTAAGAATTGTAGTCTTTCCCAGTAGTCTAGGTCCTTAACTTCTTCTATTCTAGCTGTAAAGGACCTTTGTACACTCTCTATTTGTGCAATATCCTTTTGATAGTGTGGGGTACCATATCATATTGCAATATTCAAGTGACTACGAACATATGTTTTTATAAAGCATAATCATGTGTTCAGCTTTTCTGTTTTGAAGTGCCGTAACAACATTCCCATTTTTGCTTTACATTTTGCCAACAGAGTTGCTATTTGATCATTGCATAACATGTTCCTATTCATCATCACACCAAGGTCTTTAACTGCTTCCTTATTTTGTGATGGCGTTTTCATTATTAGGTCCCTTATATGCATATAGCTTTCTTTCTCTGTCTCCATAATTTATTGATTCAAATTTATCAGAGTTAAATACCATCCTATTTACCTCTGCCCAATCATATACTTTGTTAAGGTCTCTTTGTAGAGCGTTTCCTATCTTCATCACAAGTAATTTCTCTACTTATTCTTGTGTCATCTGCGAACTACTCACTACCGAATCTTTAACATTATTGTCTATGTCTTCAATCATAATAACAAACAGTATTGCAGCTAACACCGTACCTTGCGGCACACCGGATATTACCTTGGCTTCATCCGATTTCTCGTCGGTTTGCAATAACTATCTGTTTTCTGTTGTGTAAAATTCTTTTAACCATTTTCCTACTTTATCACGATATTGTGTTTTCTAATTTTCTTCGCTAATATATTATGGTCTACTTTATCAAAAGCTTTTGCAAAGTCTAAATAAACCACATCTGTTTTCAATTTCCGCTTTTTCATATTTTTGAATATGTTCTCACGGTGGACTAACAGTTGGGTTTTGTGTACTTTTTCCGGGTACGAAAACCATGTTGTCCTTTATTAAACAAATTATTTTTTATTAAATTAAATTTCATATATTTTCTTCATTACCCTTTCATACACTTTCATAAATGTGATGTTAGACTCACAGGCCTATAATTACTTGCCTCTAGTCTTGATCCACTTTTGAAAGTAGGGGTAATATATGCTAATTTGTGCTCATCATATATCTTGCCTGTATCTACACTTTGTCTTAATAATATTGCAAGTGGCTTTGCGATAGAAATGAACTACTTTCTTTAACAAATAGCAGGAATTCCATCTGGCCCTGCAGCAGCTCCATTTTTAATTTCATTAATAGCCCTGCACAATATCGGCTTCATTAATATCTATGTCAGCTAAATATTCACTATTTTCATCCCTTTACTTCTATATCATTATCTTCATTATCTATTCTAGGGGTGAATTCTCTCTTATATCGTTCTGCCAGTATGTTGCAAATTTCCTTTTTTTCATTCGTTAATCTCCCTTCAATTCTCAGAGGGCCTATTTCTATTCTTCTTTTATTCATCTTCTTCGCATATGAGTATAATAGTTTGGGGTTTTTGCTTGATATTTAATAGGGTTTTTTTCTTCCAAGTCCCGTTTTTCATTTTCTTTTGATTGTATAATCTTTTGTTCTGCATTTTTCTATCTTACTTTTTAGTTCTATAACTTTCCATGCATTTTTTTCTTTTGCAAGACCTTTTTTCCACTTTCTGATTTTCTGGAACAAGATCCTTCTGTCTCTTGGTATGCATGAATGATGTTTACTTTTCTTCTTCGGTATATATTTTTTCCACTATTTCCTCCAATATTTTATATAATATCTCCGTATTTACCCTTATGTCATCACTTACGAAAAAGTTATCCCAATCTTTGTTTAATTCTTCATTAATTTCTGACCATTTTATATTTTTACTGTAGAAGTTGTATTTTCCATATCCTTCCCACTTTTTCATTTCTTGCTTATCTCTATTTTTCACGTTGCTTTGGAATGAACTGTTAATTCTATGACATTATGGTCTGAAATACTCACATTATAAACTATTATCTTTAACATAATTCATCTCGTTCACAAATACTAGGTCTAAAGTATTTTCCTTTCTTGTTGGCAGGTGATTTATTTGTTGAATGTTGTATTCTAGTAGCATATCTAATAGCTTTTCAAATTGCCTCTTATCTTCTGCACTACTATTACTCTCTTTTTTATATGTATAAGTACAACCACAATCTCCTATTCGTTCTTTCCATTCTACGAAAGGAAAGTTGAAGTCACCAGATAGGAGAATAGTCCAGTCCTTGTGATTTCTACATATATCATCCAATTTTTCAATTATTAAGTCAAACTCTTTAGTATTAGGGGGTCTATATATACTATGTTCATCAATTTTTCAGATTCAAATTCTACCGCTATTAGTTCACATTCTGAGTTACTATATTTCTCATATATTTTTCCTGTTTTTTGTCTTTCCCATATATTGCGGTTCCCCCTTGATTCCTATTTTTTCTATCTGATCTATAAGTTTGGAACCCTTTTATTTGATCATCATTCCCAGTCTCTTGGGAATACCAGGTTTCACTTATATTCATTATATCTATTTTTCTTTTCATTTTGGGTTAGTTCTTCTAAGTACTCTATTTTTCTTTTTGAGTTACTCGTAACTAAACCCTGCGCATTCATCACTATGATGGTTTGCGTGTTTTCTCCTTCATTTAATACTGGTAGTAATAAGGAGTTTTCCCATGTCTCTTTCCTGTTCTGGTATGTTGTTCTTTTTTTCATTTCCAGAAATTCTGACATTAAAAAATCCAACTTTCCATCAATATCTTTGATCTTCCATTCATCATAATTATTAATTTTGTGTCTGAATCTGCAATTTTCTCCGTTTCTGCAATATCCTCTTGCATAATAAATACAGTTATTATCTCTTGAGTAGAATTTCGGAGCTGATGCTTTGAATTTTTTGCTGACACCTCTGCATATCTCATTGGTGGTTTGCTTTTCTCTTTTACCTGATATTCTTGATTTCTCTCTTATTTGTTTCTTTCTTATTTTTGGATTTATTACTTGGTTGGTTATTTATTTGATTATGATTCATGGCTACAGGGTGCATATATTTGCATTTTTGTCGAACTTACATCCTTTTCCTTCTTTTAGGCTTTTACATATTTTTGGATGCAGATCTCTGCAATCATCCCCTATATCCATCTAAGTATGCACATTTACCATATATTTCATAGTTTTGACATATCTTAGGATGTTTGTAGTAACATCTTCTCCAAATCTGCAATTCCCTCTTTTCAAAAGGTTGCAGATTTTGTCTTTCTTGTCTATCCTCTTTTCCCGTCATTGTATAGATCTGGGTAGAGCCTCTTCGGGATTTGCTTTTCTGTTGTCATATCGTAATTTATTTCTTCGTAGGTATGCTGCTTTATTGCCTCATATGTATCAATGAGTATCTCTGCATCCATACTTTTATCTTGTTCTTTGTTTTCCTTATTTTTTTTCTGTCATTTCATTTTTGTTTACTTCTCTTCCGTTTTTCCTCTTCTTCTTTTTCTTCTTCTTCTTCCTCTTCCTCTTCTTCTCATCCTCAACTATTTGTACATTCAATCTTGATTTAATAACATTGTCTATCCATGATAGACATGTTGAACAAAAATTCTTGTATCTTTTCTCAAATCTTGTATTTACCTCAGCACACGTGGATGGGTCGGAATGTTGCATGCAGCACATTTTCTGATTAGGTTTTGTGGATTGACTATGCTATACCAAACCTTACACAGTTTGCATGCTTTTGGCATTCTTTTTCCTAATGCATCAATTAGGATATTCACAAGATTCACCTTATTCATTTTCTTTGTCGGAATATGTTGGTTTATGTATATTTTCTTTATGAGTCTCTTGACCACTTGGATTTTATTTGGAACTTCTTCAATTATTTTCAAGATGGTTTTCATTAGATTTGTTCCAGTTTGAAGGATTATATCCTTCTAATATATCTATGAATGCTTTTGTATCTTTTTGGTTAGGACTGTTGCTGATTTCATAGATGAGAAATGCCAGTTTCCCTTCCTGCTACCTCATCGTATTGCGAATTTGCTAAACACGCCAAATTACGCCACCTCTTCCCGCAGTTGGAACTTACTGCCATCTTGTTCTGATTTATAGTATTACACTTGATAAACTAACTTAGAAGACGCTTTATCCTACTATTTTTCACACTAATCTTATCACCGATAGTTCACGAACACTTCTAGTATTTCTCAAATTCTAGTCGTATGTTAAACTTGTGATATCTTTTGATTATTGTGACTTCACGCGGGTACGTCTCACCAAGCAAGATAGGCTACTATAAGTTGTTTACTGGATGAGAGAGAGAGAGAGAGAGAGAGGAGAGAGAGAGAGAGAGAGAGAGAGAGAGAGAGAGAGAGAGAGAGAGAGAGAGTAGAGAGAGAGAGAGAGAGAGAGAGAGAGAGAGAGAGAGAGAGAGAAATAGTGTGTAATGTGTGTAAAAAGGATGAGTATTGGACGAATTTAAAAGTACAGATGAAAAGACGGAACTGGTAGTATGATCAAGTGGAAACTGAAAATTTTCTTGGTGAAAGACTTTCGTAAAGAGGGAAGAGAGGAAGACCAGAGTGGAAAAAGTATCGGAAAGTAAAGGTTTCACGATGAAAGGAGAACGAGATGGCGTGGAAGACTGACAGTAACGGAATGGGTGTGTGCATTTTACGTCAGGTGGAAAGAAGACTGGGGAGTGAGATATTTTACTGTCTTTGGTCACTCATTACAGGGAAGTTGAGACAAAAATAGATCTCTCTCTCTCTCTCTCTCTACATTTCAGAGACTGCTGAAGAGAGAGAAAGCAGTCTCTGAAATATAGTACTTACTTTCTCATATTTTGGCGTATTTTATGGGCTCCTTTTTATTAGATGGAATTCTGTTGTAACAGAACATTTTTTACCAGTCATGTATACACACACACACACACACACACACTCAACACACACACACACACACACACACACACACACACACATATATAGTATATATATTATATATAATATATATATATATATATATATATATATATATATATATATATGTGTGTGTGTGTGTGTGTGTGTGTGTGTGTGTGTGTGTATGTGTCATAGTACACATGCATTCAAATTTTTATTTCATCTATGCCAGTCATAGAAAATACCACAGATAAATGACTATTATTTTGGACTCTCTGCACAACTTCAGTCATTCCCAAGCTCCTTGTCTAATATTTATGCGGGAAAACTCGTTTCTCAGGAACCCGGTTGCAAATATGGCTGAGAAGATTAATCTCCCGTTCTTTATTGCCTCTCTGCCTTTATTGCTATTTAGGGATTTATGGGATCTTGGTCCATTATTCACAGACCTTTTTACTTTCTGGTTAATTTGAATGATAGTGAAATACAGTTCAGGATGGCAACATCGTTCATTTCTGAGATGGCAAAGCGTAAACAGTCAACCACTACAATAGAAGAGAAGAGTTAAATGGAATGAATTTATGAATTTTTACTTTCTCCTTATACACATGTATGATCATCATGTGATTTTGCAAGCGTTTGTTAAAATGAATAGTTCCTCATTTAACGAATGGTTACGGCCTTGCCTACTGATTCGGTAGTCGCGAGTTCGATTCCCGCTCCGCCAACTTGGAATCAGAGGATTTATTTCAGGTGATTAGAAATTCATTTTTCGATATAATGTGGTTCGGATCCCACAGTAAGCTGTAGTAAGTCCCGTTGCTAGATAGCCAATTGGTTCCTAGTCACGTAAAAATATCTAATCCTTCGGGCCAGCCCTGGGAGGGCTGTTCATCAGCTCTGTGGTCTGGTAAAATTAAGATATACTTAAGTTTTTGTTAACATGAATACACACAAATTCAAACACACGTATAAAGAGAGGAAAACCAGGGTTTCCCATTTGGCGATGAATGAAACATTATGGAAATATATAGTAAAAGTTAAGTACCGGACATTTCAGAAATTAAAATTTTATCTCAAACTGGTACAACGAAACAGCAGACTTCAACAGGTCACGCTGTTGCCTTCAATCACGTTTCTGTTTCAACTTGGGCAACACGGACAGTTCTTGCATTGCCAGATGCGAAGACCACGCACTGAAATATAGCAGTCCAAGATATGCGAAAAAGGGTTTGTAAATTTTAAGTAAACCAGTCTAATAGAGGGGAAGGGAGAATAGCTTGAATTGGAAGTTTGTGCTCCTATTTTTGTTCTCCTTGTCGATAAGATTTGTTACAAATTGGGTACTCGTGATTAATCAAATCAAATCACATAAGAATTGGGCTTGTCTTAATCGGGGGAGTAACCCAGTCGGATTTGGTAAATATACTAGCTTTGACATAGTATTTAAATCTGCCCATATATATATATATATATATATATATAATATATATATATATATATATAGATATATATATATATATATATATATATATAAATATATATAGCAGAGGCCACAAGAATGGAGTGAAAAAGAGAGTACCGAGTGCTTCGGTTATCTTTCAACACATATTCGAGATACAATTTCAAAATAAATAAATAGATAAATAAATAAAAATAAAAAGGAACAGAAACTTAAATGATGCCCCCTATGACCTGAGGATGCAGGTGAATTATTATATTATTATCTGACTATCCCAGATCAAGGGTGAATTCACATTCTCGCCCGATATACTCCACTTATTTAAAAAACACCTCTTTCAGGATACGAAATGCTCTTTTCAGATATTAAAGCAGATTATCATTCAGCTTTGCTCTTGAATGACTTCCTTGCACGTATTGCTTGCATTGCAATATCTCTTCATGGGCGATTCATCTTTGCAACAATTTCCCGGAATATGGCGGTGAACCTCTCCAGAGATTTAGCAGTTTTCTTCGATATTTTGTTCTTTTTTTATTTCATCCTCCTGCCCTCAGGGTGCCGTTGGGCGGTTGGGCCAGTGATAAATGGGACAATAAGTCACTCGCAAGGAAATTCAGGAGCGGTGAATCGGACATTCTTGTCAAGACTGCAAGGTGGAATGTTGCAGTTAAAGTTCCTCTCGTTAATATTTTCAGTTTAACTGACCATTAATCAACCTATCGTTGAGATTTAAATGCCCTTTTGTATATTTTCAAACTAAAATAAAAATATTAATACCTGCAAATATTCTACTGTTGGTTATTACATTTCTTGTTACTTATGAATCAAATGTATCAGCTAAGTAATCCTAAGCATATTCACTTGTTTCTTTACCTTATGACACCATAACCTACAATGGAATAGAATTTCAATTTAGGCCAAAGGAAGCACTGGGACCTGTGAGGTCATTCAGCGCTGAAAGGGAAATTGATTATAAAATTATCTGAAAGGTGTAACAGGAGGAAAATTTTCGCAGTTGCACTATGAATCAATTGTTAAAGAGGGTAGGGTGGAAAGTAAGATGGAAGAAAGAGAATATGAATGTAGGTACAGTAAAAGGAACGAGAGGAGTTGCAGCTAGGGGCCGAAGGAACGCTGCAAAGAACCTTAATTAATGCTCACAGCACACCGCATGACGTGCACTGGTGGCACTATTCCCCTACGGGAAACCTAGAATGGATGGTGATACCTTATTTTAAGTGACTGTACATCTATACGCCGGTACTCATGGTTTCCACAGGCCTAAGAAAAAAAAAATGACATCATTAACGAACATCTACAAAGGATACCCTTTCTGCTTCATTAAAATGACATTACGAAAACCAAGGCTCTTGCTACTTAATCACATTGAAAGCAAACGACTTTTATGAATCTTTTTATCAGCACACAACATTAATATAGCAACGAGGAAACAGGTGAAAATGAGACTTGATATTAATCGTTATGATAGAGCATTATCATCTCTAGTGAAATGTTAATAAACGGGACAGGTATTTCAGTGTCTACGACACTTTTCTATAGTTTTGGTGACTGTGGGGTTATAAGGAATTTTATTTTTCCATTTATTCATACGCCCAAGTTTCTAGGCCCCTTGCAGAAATACAAAGAAGGATAGTTGAATGAATTTGCCAATTTAAGATAAAGTGTAATATTCAACAAAGGTTTTCAGTTCCCCGTTGGACGAGTGGGTTACGTGCTCGCCTACCGAATCGGTAGTCGCGAGTTTGAATCCCCGCTCTGCCAACGTCGAATCAGAGGAATTTATTTCTGGTGACTAGAAATTAATTTCTCCATATAATGTGCTTCGGATCCCACAATAAGCTGAAGGTCCCGTTGCTAGGTAAGTAATTGGTTCCTTGCTACGTAAATATATCTAATCCTTCGGGCCAGCCCTGGGAGAGCTGTTAATCGCCTCAGTGGTCTGGTTAAACTAAAATATACTTAAGGAAGGTTTTCATATTTAGAGTCTGGATATTATTTATCCCGACAATATTCTAGCAATTATAAACTGTCTCTGGTATGGAAACTTCTATACTTTTTTTTTCTTTTTTAGCGGTTGATTTTCTGGAATGAGTGAAGAAAAATGAGAAGAGAATTCTCTTAGAATAATCTTTGAGGATTCAATCTTAAGTCAACTTAATTTTCCAAGAAACATTTCCACCGATGGTTAATAAATCAAACAATTTGAAGATTCAATCTTAAGCCAACTTAATTTTCCAAAAAACATTTCTACCGATGGTTAATTAATTAAATAAATAAGATGCGTGAAAGTTAATAAAAACGTCAGATACGTTTAGGGACAATTACAAAGAAAACATTCAAAGAAAACATTCAAAAGATAAATTCAAACTGAATTTTTAACATTCTTAAAAAGTGTTAAGAATATCTTATCATTGTTAAATCCCAATCCATGTCCCCTTTCATCTGCTCTGTGCATTATAAAGTTAATTGCTATTAGGTGGAATGGGAACTATAAAGGTATGAGAATTATGGCAGTAAAGTATCATAACGCTGGGCACTTCGATCTGATGAACTGCGAATAACCAGGATAAAGAAAAAAAAAATAATAAAAAAAAATATAAAAAATCGTCTAAGATGCCCGAGTACCTTATTTTATAGCTTCATAAACATATTGAGAGTCAGTTTCAAGAAGTTTGGCCATACTTAAGTGCGTCTGGAAATGTTTTTTTATTTATGACTATGGTGTCATTACAACGGCAAGTTTAATTAAAGTTTCTGTGATGGAGGGAGCCACCACGTCAGGTCTTAAGAAAAATAAAAATAAAAAAAAGAGGGGATTTGAACAAAAAGGTGGGTAGTTAAGTGCCCATGTGGTCATTGTGCTTAAACTTATCATACAAACGAAGTTAAAGGGGATGAAGTTAAAGGGAGAAGAAAAGCATTACTCAAGAGGCGTAAAAAAAAAACTCACAAGTACTCCCTCTCTCTCTCTCCACCCCCTCCTCTCTCTCTAAGACATGCGTTGCTTTATGTTTTTGTTATCCTAGGCTTAATGTTATAAGTATGTCAGTGGACAACCTCTTGTCATAAAAATGTAGGCTTAGTTTGCGCGTAATATGGAACGACAGGGACACCAACTAGCACACGCACACACACACACGCGCGCGCGCACACACGCCCATAGACGCACACAAATATAACACTGCCAATATATGCTGAATCTCTTTGCATCGAGTAACAGTTGCAGCGAATTAGTATAATTCAGTCGATTGATAATTTTAGAATTATCTTTGATCCACGCTGACACGAAACCTAACATGTGAATTATGAAAACAATTACGTTATATTACGTCAAAGTTATGGGCGTTATGGACATGTATAGAAAGTAATTGATTAATCATGCGGTGCCACAAAAGTGGCTGGCAGCCAATGAGCTACCGTCATTTTAGTCATTTTCGACTTTAGTTTTGTAAATCTCCAAAATAGCCTCTGGTCATTTGACAGTATTCATATAAATTCCTGTCATTTGTGCAGTTTAAATATGAAATGCAGTCCAAACGCATTATTTTTATCGCTGAATTATACTTTGCGAAATGAGCGACATTGTCCCTACCTTTGCCTACACAACACCAGAAAAAATAAATCAAATCAGGGTTAGTTTGTTTCATGCGTTATGTTCACTGGTTTTACTCGGTGGTTTAAAGATGTTACAATTGCGTATGGAAATATTCTCTCTACTAATAAGTGAAACATATTGTCG